>NW_015555721.1:1424247-1463517 GCF_001515605.1 Sinocyclocheilus anshuiensis
CTGGTGTGCATTAGAGCCTTTAATTACCGTTCTATATTAATGTGCTGCTTACTGACACACACACACACACATATATATCAGAGATCGCGCAGCTCACACATCCAGGAGAAAAGAAACTTGTCAATGCTGCCCCACGACTTTTATTAATAACAGTTTAAATACTGAATCGCTACATTATATTTTCCAGCAACGAGAGGATAAAATCGCTGTTTTTTAAGTAGACTCACTCTAAAGAGAGAAACGCACAGACGTGCATACACGCAATTTTTATCTCTCTCTCTCGAATTGGCAATATTAGAGAAAAGGGTTTAGCGATTTCTAATTATTGGGGGGACTAGCCCCCCTCAATGCCTACGGTGGTTATCGCCCTGATCAGACATGAAAATATGTTGTGGCACTATCGTGCAAATATTAGCGATTTTTTGCAAACATTTCTTTGAGTAACATGACCGTAAATATGAACTCACGATTGAATGTAACATAAAACAAATTATGACTTTTCGTCTTTTTGTTCACTCGGGCAGCCATGTTGCCCCTGAAGCCGGTTTACTCTGAGATAATTCATACCCCTTCGTTTGAAGTGTGGTCCCGAAAAATCTTCTTTTGAAGGGCTGTCTGGCCCTTCCCCTACCCCTACCCCTCCAACCAAAAGAGAATTGAGACACCCCTACCCCTTCCATGAACGCGCGAAACGGAGGGGTAGGGGAAAGGGGAAGGGCTAAGGGGTAGAATTGGGATTGGGCCTTTGTGTGTAACAGATTCTCACGTGTTTTCATGTGTATTCATTCACTGAACATAATGAATCCTGTGACAGGTGTGTGTTGGTTAGCAGGGAATAAATTTACACAACATATCCGGCTCGGAGAGAGCAGAAGTGAAGGAGGATTAATTCTAACAAAATTAGAATTGAGTTTCCTTCTTATTTCCTGCCAATTGGAGCTGAAAGCAGCGGTTCGCGCTCTGATTTGCTCCGCCGTTTGGGAGATCAATGAACTGTGTACGAGGTCACAGCGTATCTGGCTTAAATAATAAAACTATCTCTTCCACAGCTCACATCTCACCCATGAACCCATCGCATAACAAATCCAATCCAACTGCACCATTATCCCTGTCAAAATACCGCTGACATCCTAAATGAAATGTCACAGGTTAAAGAAAATTTCATTCTAACTCTAAATGCCCTTTTCCTACTCAGTGGTTCTGAATGAAATGTGCACGTCTTGCATGACTCATCTTCTTTTTCTACCCCTTTCCCCCTGCAAGGTAAATTGTTGCATTCGACTGTGTTGCTTTTCCATTGTTTTTCTATTGGAACATGCATTTGATGGTCACGTTTGACCGCATCTCATACATTACACAGTATTTTGAAAAAAAAAAAACTAAGCTCAAATTTAAATTCAAAAACACATTCTGTGTGAACGGCGCCCATGCGTGTCCATGATTAAGAAAAACAAAAATCTTTCCATAATCCTGAAATTTTTGTTTAGGAGATAGTCAGTGGAGAGACAGAGAGGTGTTAAACTCAAAAGTATTAGCCAACAGCGACAGCTCTATACAAGCTAAACATATTTGGCCTCGTAGCATAAATATTTAACTTTTACTTCATATTCATCCTACATATCGAATGTTCATTATAATTGCTAATCATAATGCTCATGAATTCACTGGCATCCACGGCACATCAGCTTACAAATGAATGCATAAACGCTTACTTCAGTGGCCTCAGTGTTTACTTCTTGTTATCAATCTTTTGCACATGTGGGTCAGTTCAGGACCGTGATTAGTTCACACTGGAATCTAATATTGGCCACATTAAAAAAGACATTTCTTAAAAAGGAAATGTGAACAGCCACACAAAAAAGCAGATCTGATCAATAAATCGGAATTAAGAACCAGAGTTGGATATTACTGTATTCTAACTACTTTCCCTGATAGCACAGTAATGTAATGTGTTACATTTTAAATTTATGTAATTTGATTAGAGTTACTAATGTCAATAAAAATTACATTACTTAAGTTACAAATGCAGTGTTAAGAAAAAATATGAAGTAAAATGCATTTTAAAATCATGTTTTGTGCGTCAGTATGCCCTTTAATAAATCACCAGAGATTGTGAGCTAAAATGCAGACAGGTCGTACAATGTTTAGATGCAATGAAAGGTTGCCTATCATATTTCAAAATGTTCCACTCAATTTCACATATTTTAGTCTGGCATTATAGTTAGGGAAAAGTCCAACTAGTAAATATGTAGAAGTTTGTCACAATAACACTAATATAAGTAAGATTAAATTACTTATCAGAATGATATCCTCCTCTGGATCAAGTCAGATTGTGTTCTTCTTCTGAGGTAAATACAAAGCTTTTTCCTCACAGCGTGTCTTCTTCCAAAAACGAAAAATAGCCTAGATGAACTTGATGAATCTTGCTGCTTTGTTTACGGAGGTGATGTTACAGATAATAAGCTCAGACAGGAAAGACTTACCTCACACTGGTTTCATGCGGATAACTTTAACAGAGTATATTTGTTTTCGGTAAGACTTACTTCATTTAAAAGTAGACACTTCAGGCTTTCTTTAGATATATTTCCCTTTGTCTGGGTGTCAAGTATTCACAGAGCTTTCATTCTTTTTTTGGCGTGTTTCAGAAAGAAGTTCAAGGAGACTGAGACGGCAGTAAACACACCCTGTGCATTTTCTTTATTTTACAAAAGCACAGCGTTTTGTTGATATTGCGAGTGTATACAAATAAAAGTAGACCCTTCACGGTTTCAAATGTTGTATTACTCTTATCTACATTTTCAAAAATGACAGAACATTAAGTTATTTTTGCTTCTTTTTGCTTAAGTTCTTAAGTTATTTTCTGCTGTTATCAGGAAAAAATGCAATGTGATCTTTTAAGTTGCTGTTTTGATACCCATGACATTTTTCAGTCAGAATTAAATTACTGAAAGAACTACGAGTTTCACTTTGTAGACTATTTTTTTAGGTTTGATAACTTGAAAGTAACTTGAAAGCAAAGTAATTAGTAATCTGATTACTTTTTAAATGCAGTAATCAGTAATGTAATCAAATTGCAATTTTAAAAAAGTAATTAGTAATCTGTAGTAGATTACTTTTTTTGAGTAACCTACCCAACACTGTTGAGAACACAGCCTTAGATTTGGTGACAAATGTTTTTGAATATTAATACACCATCAAACAATTTTGTTAAAAGAAATTCCCCTAACAAATAATAATACAAGTTTAAATATAAAAAATACTAATGTTTACCAAGGCTGCATTTATTTGATCAATATGTAATATTTTAATATATAATTTAATCCTTTTATGGCAAAGCTGAATTTTCAGGATTCTTTGATGAATAGAAAGTAAAAAAAAAAAAAACAGCATTCACTTAAAACAGAAATGATTTGTAGTATTATAAACGTCTATACTGTCACCTTTGCTTAATTTAATGCATCCATGTTAAATATAATCTAACAAGCATCATCTGCATCAGCTGATGTATTAGGGACATGCAAATGATGTATTTAAAACAAGATCTAAACTATAAATAAAATCAGTCCCTGTTTCCTGGTGGGTGCAAAACAAAGTGAATGAACTCACCATATGACCAGACCGGTGATAACAGCAGCCCATGTGACACAGCAGGTGTCAGGCCTTTTGACTTCCTCAGCCTCTTCCCTTCGACAGCAGCACAGGCAGGTCAGATATGCGGACAGCACCAACAGACTCAAACCCAGACCCACCGCAGACACACAGGCCAGGAAGATCAGAGACTGCCAAACAGAGTCAGGCAAACATGGGGCAGATGGTCAAATCAAACAGGAAGTAGACCGATTCATCTGTTGTCAGTGTTGCAATTCAAGAAAAAGTTTGAATTACATTTTCTAAATCAGCCTTTTTTGTCTTTCTTTCCACAAGATCATCAGAAAAAAAAACACTTAAATAAAAAAAAATAATACTTTCAGAGAATCAATCTGGAACTAAACGTGTCCTTTGTAACCTTTAAATATTACTGGAAAACAAGACAAAAATACAGATTTAGTTTCAAACTAATGCAAACGTTCTGATCTACACTTGAATGTGGTACATAGTTATTTGTTTATTACGTGATGTTACCTATGAGGAAAGACATTATGTTTTCCTTACTAGTCTATATGTAGAAACTGAAAAACCGAGATGACCGCATCTCTCAAAGAAGATGTATCTTGATGTTGTGCTTGTGTTCATGGCAGCTTTGGGGGGATCTATTATTAGCTTAAGAAAACACTGAAAAGGACTACTGCTCATTGTAATGCAAAACAAATACTTCTCCACGCTTTCAAATTTTAAAGTCACATCAAAAGTCAAAAGAGTGGTTAAATCAATTGCAACAATTTCACAATAAATAATCACAACATGCTCTTGGGAAATTCTGAGCAAAATTACTAAAATCACTAAAGGGTGGCATGTAATTATTTTTAATGCTCAAACCACATAAGAACTTGAGGATTTATAGTCAAAACCTAAATATAGAATAGCTGAGTAACAACAAACACTAAAAGGGCAAAAAAAAAAAAAAAAAATACTTGGGGGAAAAAGTAAGTGAAAAAGGCCCTAAACCCCTAAAAAAAAAAAAAAAATACTTGAGTGAAAAAGTAAGTGAAAAAGCCCCTAAACCCATGGAGATTGAAATGCTTGAATGTGGACATACATTTGCATGTCACTGTTTGTACATAGGCCACTTTAGGTAAAAAACTATAAATAACTATAACTAATGTTAAAAAAATTAATGCCACTGTTGCAACAGTTTTACAAGATATAAAAATAGTATGTCTGCATAGCTTTCCTCATAAAAAGTCAACACGTGTTGCCTATTTTTATATTGTGTATTAGTATTTGTCACCACACGTTTTTCTCAATTTTTAAATACTGCATGGTATATACAGTTGCTAAATAAATAAACATGGTTTATTGATCAGTGGTTTTTTACTTTTAATACTCAAGTAGTAATACTCAAAACATTTCTCATCATGTTTTTCTAAAAACTAGCAAACACTGCATGACAGTCATTACCAATAAAAAAAATTTTGATCTCTATATTTGTCCCATGCATTGTTATCAGAGGAATTTAACTACATTAAACCAAACTTCCTGCAAGGGCTAATGAAAACATGCAGAGGAGAGATGGAGGCCTATGCATATACATAAGCAAGAATGCGTATTTCATATGCATACACCTCCGTACAAAAAAGCATTCATAGTGCTATGGTATAGCGATGGCATCTGATTATTATATTCATCAAACAGATGCTTTAAAGAAAACCATGATGACACTACTAACATAGTATTTTTGGTACTTTTAAAGGTACATATTTAAAAGAGCACACCAAGGCACCAAAGACACCTAAAAGATTGTGAGAATTTGTGTCAATGCTTTTGAAAATGTTATGCCACTAAAACTAAAACCACATATTATAATAATTGCACACTGGTGTTTTCATGTGATGGGAATTTCAAATCTGTGCAATGTCAACAACACATCTCTTGATATCACTCACACACCCCTAAGATGGTATTGAAAATATGTTCAGAAGAACAATTCCTGAGATTGATTTCAAATAAGCACTAGCAAGGGAATTTAACCGAGAGAAAGGTTTGACAAGCAGTTTATTTTAGAATGAGAGATTAAATAAAGTTGTGTTGCCACTCCATTAATTTCCTCAAGTAACCCAAAGAAATGTGACCTTGAACAAGGCACGTAATATCCTTTTTGATAAAAAAAAATCCCCAGCGGAAATATTGACTGAATCAATGAGCAAAATGTTCCTCTGGAGACAGCATTGTGTGCTAAGGTACAAATCACAGTAGAGTCTCTTTAATGGAGATCTGACACACCACCAGATACATCTGTGTTTACCAGATACTGCACATTTATAGAGTTCAGTGACAGACATTTATCTCACATTTTATCTCAGATCAAAGTCCCTAAATGCTTAAGGTACAAAATATATTCAATTATCAGAGTGTGGAATTCTTATCTTAATGGTAATGCATTTAGATTATGTGAACAGATAAAGTACGCATATAGAGTACAAGTTACAGACGTCAGCTCCTGTTTGAGATAGTTCTACTCAATCGAGGTAAGAGAAAAACCTTTGATCCATTACAAAATTACATTTCACACTCATTTCATCCTGCATGTTCCACTACTACACCTACAAGAACAGGCCACTGCTGGGCAGGGGAGGCCGGGGCAAGCTGTCACATTGTTTACTCCCACGAATATTTACATATAGGGTTATTTTTAATTCAGCTTCTGTATAGGCATACGTCTTAAAAATGCTTTTGAACACTTCTTGCCCTGTAAAAGGAAAACAATGCATATGGGACATGTCACACTGCATGGCAAAAACTTGCTGTTCACTGTCAGTGATTGCTTGAGCTCTTTCTGCCCCATTGAGTCCTTTCCCAATCCTGCCCCCCCACCACCACCTCGTTTCCTGTCAATATATACTATCCTATCCTACTAAAAAGTCAAAAATTACAACAAAATAAAATCTAAAAAGAAAGTAGCCTAGAATAAGGTATTAAATAGGTTTTCGTATGAATTTAAACAGCAAAAAAAATATTAAAAGAGGGGGAAAAACAACCATTGAAACAGTAATACATTACAAGTTTAAAAAAGCATCAAAACTGGTAAACTTGATTTACACACTGACATACAGAAAATAATCAACTATAAAAATAATACAAATTCACTTTGTTTTTCATTCATATCAGGTTGAGGTAAGTTGTCACACATTTTAAATGATATAAATGTATGCAAGTTATTAATTATAATATTTGCTGGACAAAACAAGGCTTTGATATTTTTTTGTATGTTATTTTATTAATTTTATTTATTTGCAGTCTAATTAATTGCTTAACTCATAATGGTTTCCTTCATAGTGGAATTTCTGCTATTTATTTATTATAACTTTTGTTGGCTAAAACAATGGTTTGATATCTCTATATTCTATTTTATTAATTTTATTTATTTATTGGTAAACTAATGAGTTGCTCATTGTTTACTTCATACTGAAAAGTCTTAGGATGTTTAATGGCCTGTAACACGGTGACAACTTGCCCCAGTAGTAGGACAACAAGCTCCAATTGTGGTCAAGCCAACTTGTGTTCATTGACCTCTATTTCTTCCCTCTTTTCAAGCCATAACAGTGTGTACATGTTCAATGGCTTCTTTTTGTTGATGTTGTCAAGTATTTGTGTCTACATAGAAACTCACTTTCAAAAATTGTAGTAAAAACTCCTTCCCTTAATTAAAATGATACGTATAAAATACTCTTGTTCCGAGAACACGCTCAAACTTTAAGTTGAAATCTACCTTCATTATAGTTGACTAAGCTATGAATTTGTGTCAGTTGTTTACCCAGCAGCTATGGCAGAAAAGATCATATTTACTTTTAGTTTTCCCTCTGTCTCCCATCCATAAACTACAAATCCAAACAACTCTCACCTGCTGATAGCTGGTGTCCTCCGGTTTAAAAGTGCCATCAACCGTCTGGAAATTAAAATTAAGATGCGGGAAATTGTGCAGCCAGTAGGTCCACCATGGTGCAATGTAGTCCTGGCGCGATGAGGCCATCCCGGACGTGAAACTCAAAAAACGCCGCTGATTTCTGGAGCGCTCCGGTAATCCTCACCATTCACTCTAAAATACCAAACACAACAAAGATCCGCCACCCGTGGACGAGACACGATGACCAGAGAGGGAAATACTGCGTAAAAGTATTTCCACTGGCTCTGTTTGCTTAAAAGGATGCATAACACAAGAGTTGAGTGTGTAAGTGCATGCAGAGTGATCAGCTGTGACCCCTCAAAGCCCCTGACACTGACTGACTCCAAGCGCCTCTCCTGCGGCTGCGCACCGCGTGCGCTTCTACAAAACCCTTCATCACTCCAGACAAGTTGTAAACTCACTTAAGCTCGATGTGTAAACAGCACAAAATGTGTGTAAATTCACAATGGAAAAAAATGGTATAAAATGTGCTACTAGAACGCTTACAGGTGCACACTGCTGTCAAATAAATCTCACACATAATATAATAAAGCAACCAGTGTGTCTGTATACACAGAAAAAAGACTGTAGTCCTTTTGTTCTCTTAAGACGTATTCGTTAAATACGTAAATTCATAAAATTCATAAAATATTAATGCCTAATTCAAAGAAAAGCATCTGAGACATTTTTAGACAACATATAATTCATGTATTCAGACAGTGAGTGCCATTAGCTCTTTCACTCCTGTTCAATATTGACATCTGGTGGACAGAAAGGGCACTTCACTCAAAAATCGTCCTATTCCAGGGTTTTCAAGCCTTTCCAAACCAAGGGCCCCTGGCAGATTAATTTTTAATCACTTTTGAATGTAAAGTAGCATACTACACTACCCACAATTCTGAGACAAAATCCACGAATTAGAGAAGTTACTGTTACTGTGGAAACAGGAATGGTTTGAAACCAGTTTTTGTGTTTGAATATTTTATATATTTCTAATATATTGTATTTTTAGACTTACAGATAATGACTGTTAAAGACAAAAAAATAAAATAAATAAATAAACCGTAGTCAGGATAATACTACATTACCCACAATCCTCAAACAAAATCCACCAATCAGAAAAGTTTCTATTACTCTGGAAACAAGACTTGTTTAGTTTTTGTGTTTGAATATTTAATACATTTCTAAATTTTCTAATATATTGTATTTTAGGTTACCTTAGGTGCTAAAGTCTTTCAGGAGACAAAAACTGTTTTAAAAGTTGTGAGTTGTAAAAATGAAGTGATCAAGGACATTCATACTGTACAGTGTATGCAAATGTCAAGACTTTTTTTTTTTCTTTTTTTAATTAAATATGGTGTCTAACCTGACTAAGGTCTATACACAGGAGTTCTTAACAAAACTTTCACCTGAAATGAATTGAAGTCTAGTTTATTGAAAAAAAGAGAACATAATGGGAACACAAAATACTTCAGGAGGGAGCAAGGCCAAAATATCACTGCTTAATCAAATACAGTGCTTATTCACAGTACTTGATGAATAACACATTGCACTATAAAAGAATTCAAGTACACAGTCTGGTACTTTTGTCTTGGAAAGTTATTAAATGTATAGAAAATACGTATGAAATAGGTCAGCATTAATGAACTGAGGTTATTAAGCAAATATATAAACTATTTAAATTATGCATGTTGAGCACATTTAAAAAATAAATAAATAAATAAACCTAATGATATCACTTTCTACACACTCCATATGTTATAAAATTCTGGGATAGTAGATGTGGGTGGTAAATTATTTGTTGAGGCTGTGATCACGAACCGAAAGGTGGCAGTAGCACATTACAAGTCAAAGAGAATAAAGCTGACAAGTAGACCATGAAAAGATCTCCAACACCTCAGTGCACTGAGAAATTAACTTTTTACCTCTTTTCAATTAAAGGACACGTCCATAAAATAACAGTCTGTTATTATATGTGCATGCTATGAATCATAGAATCTCATGTTTCTGTATGAGTTCAGCAATGCAGACATTGTGAAGAATGTAAGAAATGTGTTGCGCTATCAGCCGTATATTGCATATTTGTCATATTCGGCACGTTGGGTTTCAAGGTCAACCGTGCAAACCTGCCATGCAGTTATTTTTGAGTACAGGTCTGATTGATTTTAATATCAATTACTCGTCTGACTGCAATGACCTTCCTGCATAACAATTCAAATATTAGGCACCGGCTGTACCGACAAGATTCAGAAGCTGTAAATATGCTGTAACTAAATATAATTAATTATTATGACCCACAACCTTTTGCTACACAAAACCGAGTTTGTCAACACATACGCTGTAGCAGTTTTGGGATTCAAACGAGCTTTCAAATCTCATTTGCGTAATTTTTCTTTCTCAATTGCTCCCTCAATTGACATTATAAAATGATGACAATGTCCCAAGACACCACAGGATGAATTTGCATAATAAACATTTTCATAAAGGTTGTAGCTGACATCATCACAATGACTCTGAGAAGAATTCTCTCCCCATCACCTGCCGTTATTACACATTAATCCTCCAATTCCTGAGCCAGCTTGTGATGGTTTGCTTTTGATGTTCAGAACAACGTACAGTGATATTAAGGAGTCTTTCCTCTTTGGTTATTGCTTTTTGGGATTTGGAATCCTAAATCCCTCTGTGGTGCAGTGAGTGACTAAGGCCTATACATATGAATGAAGATTTACACATCAGGCTCAAAGAGTTTGCGTTCAATCAGATGCCACTGCTCACTATAGCTCCGAGGGCTGAGCTGAGGAGCAATATCCCACATTCAGAGCAGGGAGATTTTACTTTCCCTCAGACTTTGTATTATTCTGATCTGCTTTCATCCATTGAGACATTTGTCTATCTGAAAATCCTTGACTAACTCATCTGTGCCATCATGAGTCATGGAAAAGCTAGCGTATGTCTTTCATCATGGCTATTTTTGAGTACTTCTGCTAAAATGTTTAATTAGGAATGAGGAAAGTGTGCTATTACTGGACTCAGTCCTCTAAGAACTCCTTAGCAAACAACATAGCACAAAATCTAAAAGGTAAATATTTTACCCCAATGTTAGTACCTTAACAGTACTTTAAAAAATATGTGCTTTAAAAGTACATATTAGTACCTATTGAAAGGTACCACACCAGTGATAGCTTTTGTACTTTTTTTTTCTTTCTTAAAGTGTACCTGGACAGTGTTGGGTGTAATGCACAACTAAGTAATTAATCACTGTAATTTAATTACTTTTCCCTTGAAAAAGTAAGGCATTACTCTTTCTGTAATTGAATTACAGTTACTCCTGATGTAATTGCATTAAATACTGTATATATACTATAGAACAATTCTAAATAAAGCAACAGTGGATTTCACTTCAAAATGTAACATCTAATGTTAAAAAAGTATGTTTTAATGTAACCTTCTCCCTTTAAATACTTTGGTCAGTTCAAGAATGAATTATGCAATTTTATAGAAGTTTTTTGAAAGAATTAAAAGAGCAGTTTCATGTCTATCCTTGTATTGTTCAACTGGTCGAGGTTGATATGGGATTTACAAAGAAATTATAATAAGTAATGCAATACTACGTTTTTAGAGAGAGGAATATACGTAATCAAATTACACGGTTGAAGATGTAAGTAGTAGCTAGTTATTAATTACTTTTTAAAGGAAACTTACCCAACAGTACTGGAGAGCCACCTAAAATACTTATACAAATGCATTGCAACACCTTCTGAACTACTTAGCATGCTTGAGTATCCATAGCAACACCCTAGCGATCACCTTAGCAATACTTAAGCAACCATAAAGCAAAATGATAAAAACCCTTCTGACCTGCAACAGCACGACAACAGACTAGCAACTAGCTAGCCATGCATAGGCAGCCACCCAAAAACCTTAACAAATGCATAGCAACACCCTCTGAACTGCCCATAATGCTCAAGTAATCACTTAGTAATACCCTAGTAAGTAGTATGTACTGTAGAACTTACTTGTAACCACATATCAACATGCTACAGACATTGCACACAATTTTTTAAAATTGCATAGCCAAACCTTGGCAACCATTCACCCCACGACATTTAAAGCCAATGAATTTACAGTTTTTCTCAGTCGCTTTGGTACATTTCTCAGATCAGAATTGAAATTCTCAAAACTACCTGTTCAATCTTCACATCATTGTGTCACTTGTGCACATCAAAAAAGCAGTTTCTCATTTCTTTGAACAAGTTGCAAATGCTTTGGTACGTCCATGCAAATGATTATGTACAATTCTCTGCTGTTTTCTACATTATCAATTGCTTATGTCATGTTGATCAAAATGTATTATAAGAGTCTCTGTTGAATAGTCTCACCCCCCACAACATTTAGGCATTAGTTCATAGCATAAGTCTTTACATGCAAAATGGTTGAACAAGTTGTCATAATATGTCAAGCATATTTCTATACATTTCGTTTGGGACAATGTCAGTTTCCATCGCGCCAACATCATCAGGCAATGGTTTGCAGCCCACAACAGGATGCTGATGGAGTTCCTCTCACCCTACTCTCCATTCCTTAACCCCATTGAGGAATTTTTCTCAGCATGGAGATGGAAAGTATATGATCGCCAGCCACATACACAGATGACCCTTCTGGATGCCATTAATGCAGCGTGTGATGACATCACAGCAGATGCCTGCAGAGGCTGGATAAGACACTCTAAAAGATTCTTTCCACGCTGCATCGCAAGAGAAGATATTCGTTGTGATGTGGATGAGAATTTGTGGCCCAACAGACCGGAACGTCAGGAGGTGTAGGAAGACTGCACTGTAATTCCTACAGCACTGCATGTACAGTTTTCCCTAAGGAGATTATCCTATGTTCACATTTCTACCTTTTTTTTTTTTTTCTTTGTGCTATGCAGTGCTGTCTTTTCCTTTCTGTATCGCAATGACATGGTCTGTCAACAAAGTACAGTACAAACAGTAAAAGCATAAATGTGAATCTCGTCCAGTCTCTTGCAATCAAACTCCCACATACACTAAGGTGTAACCTACAATTTACAATAATTGTCATCAAAACTGTAGCCATAGTTTACATCAGAACATCCCTCCAGAGTACACTGTTATATTGACAACATGACTAAGCAATTTGACTGTCTTATCCGTACACAATGACACAAGGACTTGTCATTCTGATGGCACTGACATGTTCATTGACACAGATATTTATTTTTGAGAGATGAACTAAGGATTTTGAGCAAGAGACTGGCTTTTGCAGGTAATCCATGGTGTTTTGCTATTTGTACGAGTTGTTTTGAGAAATGCACTTACTGTTTTGCAAATGTCAAGGATGATTCGAGAAATGTACCAAAGCGACTGAGAAAAACTGTAATGTTCTTTTCACACTACATGTCATGTAATTATCAAAGTTTTAATGTAATGGTATGCAGAAAATGATCCTATGCCCCAAAAAGAGTGCTTCTCAACCCTTTTTGCCCCCTATTCATTATCCAGGTCCCTTATTGCAATCACCAATAAATAAATAAATATAGACAGATAGATAGATTGATAGAGATAGATAGGCAGGCAGGCAGGATAGACAGATAGATAGATAGATAGATAGATAGATAGATAGATAGATAGATAGATAGATAAAAATATATACAATTCTACTCTAGACAGTCTAAATGTCTTTAATATTCCTAATTCTTAATTCTTATCCTTAATATTGTTGATTCATATTTTGTGTTCATCATCATCATCTATGTTCTTATTTTCCTCTATGTCTTATAATATAATTAAAAAACATGTGAATTTGGCAGTGAATGCCAAATAACATTTTTGTTTTGACTGGACAGTTGAAATATCATAACATTTTCCCGGGGAGCAAAAAGCCATGTGAATAGAAATTATGTAAGTGTTAAACAAATGCAGCAGTTAGAAATTTGATATTCAGACTTTAATTACGTAGGTAGCTTATCACAAACATCTGCCAATCAACAAACAAGAAGCATTCTTATTAATATTTCCAATGAAAAATAAGAACAAGAAAAGGCAGAAGCATTTATCTTAAATGTATTGTTTTAGCCATATCAGTTCAAATATATTGTCTGGATGCTAAGTTGCCACTTGGGGCCGCTTTTTGTGATTTTAGGGGGTGCACTTTAACATTTATTTACTTTCAGGATTATTTCGTGATTTTTCACTGTCTTGTATCACTCTGCAATCTCTAGAAGCATAGACAAAGAGTGAACAAACTCCAGGGTTAGGTTAAAAGTAGCCTAGTTAAATCTATTAACTATGCACATCATAAACCCGTCTTTTTAGGCAAGTACCAGATATGGGCATCATGTCATAAAATATTTTTAATACAACTGAATTTAAATTTAATGTGATCACAATTTAATAATAATGACAATAAAACATTGTAAATTTAAGTTACTAATTAAGATTTAATTTCCACGGTTAATCAAACTGTGAATACAAAAAGCAAGCAAAAACATTTACATTATCAAAGAACATTATCACTGGCTTCACTCTAGTGCGAGTTTAAGAACTAAAGAAAAGGAAAACGTCTCAGGTTACTTATGTAACCATGGTTCCCTGAGTAGGGAATGAGACACTGCATCCTCTAGGGGTCACTATGGGGAACGCCTCGTCGTGACCCGTGTCTGAAGCATACATTGAAAAAACACCAACTCGTTGGCCGGCGACAGCCATGACGTCACTACCGGTGTGACTATAGTATAAATAGGTGCTGGGAGCACACATCATTCACTTCTTCGTCTGAAGCTTGCGTCCACAGCATGGCAAGAAACCTAGAGGACGCAGTGTCTCGTTCCCTACTCAGGGAGCCATGGTTACATAAGTAACCTGAGACGTTCCCTTTCATGGGAACTTCGAACTGCTTCCTCTAGGGGTCGCTATGTGGAACGGTATACCCATGCCACCATGCTGAGGGGAGTGCATGATCATGCATATATATATATTTATATATACATATATTTAGACATGGATCGTACTCACCCACCATGGTTCCCGCATCGGAGCTAACTTCTTGACCACCGCCTCAACGGAGGTACCAAAAAGTTCAGAGGGCGAAACCGGGGCATCGAGAAGAAAGCCCCTTTCTTTCTTCCCGATGTCTGCCAGGTTTACCCACAGATGCCTCTCTGTCACTACCATTGCCGCCATGGATCTGCTCATGGCAGAGGCGGCCTGCTTAGTAGTACGGAGAGCGAGATCCATGGTGCGGCGCAACTCAGCCATCTCATCAGGAGAAAGGCCCTCGCCTTTATCCAGGTCTTTCAGCAGGTCAGCCTGGTATGCCTGGAGCACCGCCATTGTGTGCAGCGCAGTTCGAAGTTCCCATGAAAGGGAACTCCTGTTATAATCAGTGAAACTGTCTACACTGTAAAATGAATCCCTTACACAAATCGTAATTTCATCTGCACTTTGCTGTTTATGATGGCGGGAGAATTCGCGAGAGAGCAGAAATCAGCGTGCACACTGAACACAACTCCGGCATTTCAGCGATGACTCATCTGAACGACTCTGATTGGCCATTGCATTCATAGCTCAACAGAATTATGTGTGATTGGATACTCAGCGCTGTAAAAACACATAAAAAGAAATATGACGCCACATTCGACACTTTTCATTTTTGCTTTATTTTCAACAGTCGTAATACGTAATACGTTTCTTTTAGAAGGTTATCAGAAGGCTTATGAGGCGCTATTTCTGTGTTTCAACCATTTGGCGCATATCTGGGAAGACGAAAGCTGAAAGCCCTGAGCAGTTTTTAGGAGTTTGGGGAGTGCAAAATAGAGAGGCTTTCATAGCCATGTGTCCTAAAAGAAATACAGGAAGACACAGGAACATAAAGAGATCAAAAGCGTCAGGACTAAAAAAAGACAGCGAGTAATAAAGCATTTCGTTGATGGAGGAAGCTGAGAGCTTCTATGCACTTGATAACAGATTCCGAGTTTGTTTTCTTCTGTCGGATAGGTAAATAATTGCTTTATCACCATGGTTATGCCAAAGCTTTGGCTTGTAGAAGGAGAGGGCATGTTTAGAGGGTCATGAAACACTAAAATACATTTTAAAATTTTTTAACAGATATATTGGTGTTGGACATTGCAGAAGACAATGTTAGCATCAGTTTATTTTAATTTCAGGAGGAAATGTTTATTTTTTGCGCTATTTTTGTTTTCCAGTGTCGTGAGAAATCCTCCCTCTCCTCCACTGACATACATTCATAAATATCGGCCTCTAGTTGCCTTTTTTTCTTAACCTTGTAGGCTTCACTACCATTCACATCTCCTGTCCCGTGGCCTCATGGGATAGAAAAGTGTCCATAAGGTGCACACTTCAGAATCTTACCTGAAGTAGTAGGTTATCTGGGTTACTTCTCACATACCGTTTTTTACCTACTGTATCCACCTTATTTTTCTCGTAAGAGTGGGCACGGCCATTTGTAAATGTTATTTGTCTGGCTTCCGGTCTCATCTGCGTCCTGCTATTTTTAGCTGTACAAAACAGCTCCTTTTGCTGCTTCAAAACAGTGTTACTGTTTACTGCATGTTGTTATTCTTCTTGTTATTTCCCTATAACGGCTAAACCAGAAGTCTTGCCCATAGGCTTACTTCCGTGTTGAAGAATAAGGTGGATAGTCAGGAGGTCAACGCCACAGGTGACTAAATATTATAGATGTGAATAGGTCCGCCATCTTGAGGTCCGGTTACTCATAGTAAAAACCGATGTGTTGGTTTGTGTTTTTACGTATATGCATTAACTCAATATTATGTAAGGAATAATTACCCAAGGTGGTGATGCGGCCACGACGCAAAGCTTATACTATGGTTACCACACCTCAAGACATCGATCAGATGATATATTTAAAGGGACTCGTCTGGTTTTTGTACTTAAATCGCTATTGTGAGTAGGATTATTTCTTCCGCATCTCATCCAACGCCTCTTTTGCTAGTTCCAAAACGTCATTTTAAAGCTGGTAATGGAGGCTTGAGCCGTTGATAGCATTCTAATGCAGTTATTAATGAAGTTATTAGAAACAGAGCGAGAGAGACAGAGACACACAGAGAAAGAGAAAGAAAGAGAGAGAGAGAGAGCTTGTGTGAATTAGGCTACCTCTGTGCGTCCCTCAACAGTGTTCTGCAGCAGCGTCTCTAAACAGCGCTGTTATTACCTCGCTAGTGAGAAATGTCATGTGTAGCCTTTAAGTTGCTACACTATATAGGCTAACTGATAAAATCGTCAGGGCAGCGCTGACAACACCTTTTTGTGCAAACTGCGTGACCGTAGTGTGCGTGGTATAGGTACTGTATGCTAATTTCCGTTATTACAGTTAACTATGTGAAGTGATACGGAACTGTAATGCGGTCAAGAGAGCTGCCTGGAACTACGTTCGCCATGCGTTTCCCTGAAAATAATTGCACACCTCAGAACGTTCGTCAGCCAATCAGATTCAAGCATTCAACGGCCCCGTAGTATAAAGGTTTTTAAACTGTGGTAACTTTTAAATGTTGTGTTAGTTAACGCCTTCGTCTTGTTGTATAGTGTTACTCTAGCAAAATCATTTGCTGAAGTCTACTGCAGATATAGATATTCATTCATGTGTTTAATTATGGTTGCAAACTCACAGTCAATTGTTTTCGAGTGTTCACGGCCTGGCTTTGACCGTTCCAATATGGAAGATGGCTTAAGTATAGCGGCCCATAGAAACAGCTGCTAATGAGGTAGTTATGTACATATCCATGGCTAAATATGTCAAAGGTTCTAGAACAGTGAATATAAAAATACAAAAGACAAACTTTTCAGTTTTTAGTACTTTGTTGCTGTGTAAACATACCCTAATAATGGCAAACCCTCCCAGCATTTCTTTGAACTTTTGCTATTTTAAATGTGTTCTTGCATTGGAAACTCTTTTTCTCTTCCTCAATTGTTTTTTTTTACCTATGTGTGTCACTAAACTATTGATCTTTTGTTTTGTTCCCCTTTACCATTACAAGGATAATCCATTTGCTTAGTGGAACAAGGTGACTGAGTAGTCTAGTTTGTGCACTGCAGGAGGGAAAAAAAAGAAATCCTGGGGTTCCTTTGTTTGGCAACCCTTAGACCTTGAGAAAAGAAAAAAAAAAAACAGAACAAATAAACTGGCGAACCTGCATTCAGATGAAATTCAACATATATGGACGACAGGCAATCAGTGTGAACTCTCAACAGCCTGGGGACTGAACAATAACAGCAGTGATTCCTTTGAATGGACTGTTAAACTGAATAATGTTTTGGAGCGAGTAAATGGGAACAGTGTTCATCAGCTTGGTCTGGATTTATTTATTTTTGTGTGTGACTGAAAATGTATATGGTTGTCTGAAACAAGATTACAGCAGCAGGTTGAACTGAATTGGGCAAAATATGTGCTTGCAAAAACGTATCATTGCAATCTGTGGTTTACAGTGATAATTGTCTGAGCACTGTATCGATCTGTTGGAATGATGAAGAGAGAAAACCAGACAAAGCAGGTTTGGAGGAACTCTCCAAAGACATCTTTGCACAATAACTGTTTTCTTTTATGGACCACTTGTATTTCTGAGGACACAGAGACGATCTGAACAGAGAGCAGAGATAAAGCACAAGCTTTGGGCTTATTGCCTGGTTTGAGAGGAGATTCTTACACTGATCGCAGTGCGAGCTGCACACCTACCAAAGACAAGAGGGAACAGAACAAAGAACACTGCAGCTTAAAGACTGATTATGGTTTCTGTTAGCAGCTCAAGATAAAAGCTTATTCCACAACTAGGGCCCATAACTGGCAAAAAGTGATTTTATAGCATAGCAGTTTTATAGGACAAGTCAGAGTGAGTCTGTTAGTGAGTGTTGCGCAAAATTCAAAATTTAACCATGGGCTTCTTTTCAGTTTATGAGTTAACTATGATGGTAACTATAAAGTTTTAATAATCATTCTATTTCTATGAGAATAGGGGAAGCCAACACTGCAACCAACGATAACAAGACAGAGCAACAATATGTTGGAATCACTTTTTAAACCATTTTTTTTCACCTGATGAACGATAATAGCGTTGGCTAACAAAATCCACACAACTTTAAAGAGTGCAAGCATTTAAAGTGGCAGATGACAAAACTGAAGCATTATAGTAAACAGAATGTTATCCTTCGATGGTGTGGACGCTAATAGGCTAGTTATGGTTATAGTTAAGTTTCTATACATTTGAATGTTCTTGGTGTGACATGCTTTTAGAATGTGAGTGGAATTGGATGTAGAGTTGGCATCTGCTGAATTACAGTTCAAAGAATTTCAATATAACTTTGTTGACAAAGCATAAATAATTGGCTCTTTAATTCTGACTAATTATGCCTATATATTTCCTTATTTGTAGACATTATTAGTCAGAATTAATAATCGTTATCATTGATGCAAAAAAATATATGCATACTGATATATTTTCAGAAACAATACATTAAAATTAATTGTAATTATTTGATTATTATTTGTGACCCTGGACCACAAAACCAGTCATAAGGGTCAATTTTTCAAAATTGAGATTTATACATTATGTGAAAGTTGAATAAATAAGCTTTCCATTGATGTATGGTTTGTTAAGATAGGACAATATTTGGCCGAGATACAACTATTTGAAAATCGGGAATCTGAGGGTGCAAAAAAAATCAAAATACTTAGAAAATCGCCTTTAAAGTTGTCCAAATGAAGTTCTTAGCAATGCATATTACTTATCAAAAATTAAGTTTTAATATTTTTAGAGTAGGAAATGTACTAAATATCTTCATGGAACACGATCTTTACTTAATATCCTAATGATTTTTGGCATAAAAGAAAATCGATCATTTTGACCCATACAATGTTTTTTTGGCTATTGCTAAAAATATAACCAAGCTACTTATGACTGGTTTTGTGGTCCAGGGTCACATTTAATATACAGTAGTATGATATAAATAATGAAGAAATTAATTTCTGTATCACATAATATTGTTTTGGAAATACCCCATATATTTTGTGTATGGTATGTTTTTAATACTGGGATACATATTACAAATAAATCAATAAATGTACTATTAAAAAAAACAACCTTTAAATTCATCTGAATTTTATTTATTTTGAACAGTATTTAATATTAATAAAGCTCAAAATTTGAGTTGCAACTCTGCATGCTGTTTGAGATGCCTTTAGTTTAACTTATTTTAAATTCAGAAATGGAATAGGAATATAAAGGCACTCTAAATTCTTAATGGTGCACAGCACTGTAAATCACCTAAGAATGCATGTTATACTCAGTACTGGTCATTTATTAAAAAACGTACAGTATCTAAAATTGCTATCTTCTTGGAGTGAGAAATAAGAGCACAGTTCTGAAGATGTGAAGTGAAATACCTTGATAATAATATTTCAAATATTGAATGTTGTATGAGATTTCAGTCCGTACCTTAGAGACCAAAGCCTCAGCTGCAGTTCTATTATGATCTTAATCCTAACTCGGCCTTCCTGAGTATTACTCCTGTTGATTATTCTATTTACAGTGCTAGACTCTTTGCAGAATCACAGATTGAACTGCTGCCAAGGTCCCCTGACTGTAAAGTGCCAGTAAACAAGTGGTGCATTTCAATGTTCTCGTGGACTCTGTATAAGAGAGCGGTTGCGTTATAGATTTTGGTCAGCGCTATCTCAGACACTTTACAGTCAAACTGAGGAAGGTAAAGCAGTCTTGCTTTCTCAGTGGAAACACATTGGCTTCTGTACAGATGACGTCCATTAGAGGTAACAACTTGACCATTCGTGAAGGACAGGGACTTTGAATTAACTTCTTGTTAGTGCATTTTTATCTGTGAGTGATAAGGACAGATGAAGAAGCGATTGAAATATGACAAATGATGTCAGGGACCTACATATTGAAATTAAATACGTTAGTTAGGTGTGTGAAGGATGGGCCGCCACCATAAACATGAGGAACAAAAGAAGTAGAATTTTTTTTTACGTATTTTGTATTTTAATTCCTGCAGCAATGGCCATTCTTAAATCTGCTGATATTGTTCAACAGCTTTTAATCGCTGAATTTTAAGTAGTTTATCCACATTTAAAATGCAATGAATTGTATAATTAAAATAGCTTACAATGTAAATCAGTGGGCTGGAAAGGCAGTAGGTAATTAAACAGTTTTCCTAGTGGAATAAAGTCCAATTGTCTCAGAAAAAAAAGTGAAGAAAAATCTGTTGAACAGGAAGAAAAACATGTTTTGGTGTGTTTTTTGGTGTATAATTTGAGTCAGTAAAAAACTTGTATATGCAACTTCAGTTATCTAGTAAAATCATCATCTTATCATTATTGTAATGATTTTAAAGATGCACTTTTGATGTATTAAATTTTTTCCTCATTAAAAAGTCCCAAGGAAATGAATAGAACTTTTGAAAAATATGTGTATGTGTGTAAATATGACTTTCATATGTGACTAGTCGAAGACTAGTTTGTTCTTGGTAACCCTTTTGATTTACTGCAAACGTCACTCTAGAGCATTATACACAATCAATTTTTCAAGTGCTGTAATGTTTGCAGTTTGATGGAGTGTCTGCGAGCTTCATGTAGTTTTCTCTGAGAACACGGGCTGCTTTGTGGTCTGAAGTTGCAATTAAGATTTAGCAGATGGAAGCCTCACAATTAGTTGGGGGTAGTAATCAATTTCTGCAATTTACTAAGGACTGGAATGCTGCCATGGAGAGAAAAGCCTGCGTTTCGCGCAAGAACCGTAACATGATATCAGTGCTGCTCCACTTCAGTATGTGGAGCTGTGCATGTGAACCATTTCCGAGTGCTTTTGCACCGCACGAACCTCCAAAAAAATGCATTAGCCATATAAGCATCTTAAGAGCCACTCGTCATACTCCTGAGATGCAATCTGAGGCGAAGCAATCTAATGGACATTGCATGTTTTTTTTGTTTTACTAAAACCATGTTTATTGGAATAGCCAATTAAACGTGTATTATCAAACCGCAACAACATATGCTTTTGTGTTTATTGCTGTGCATTCAGCATATTGATTTCCAATTACACCATTTACAGGATGAGTATTACCCAAGTAAAGGACTGTCATGTTATCTGAGGCACATATGGCATGTGAATTGTGCATGCTTGCATCTGTGTTTGTCCACTGTTGATGAGCAGATGTTTATGCTGATGAGAAGAGCTTTGGGAACGTGGCTAGCTCTGCTCTAGATGAGATGAGATTGGCCTGGCTTTCTCAGCCCTCCGCTCACGGCTCTTGTGGGCCACATGATGCCGCAGACAAGAGCGTGTCAGCACTGAATGCTACGGCGGTGTGAATGAGAGAGTGCAAGATGAATGGGCGCCCACCGAGGAGTTGGTTTTCACCTTGAACATCTCATCACTCTTCCTGACTAATCCTCTGTGCTGCATTGCTCAGGAAGAGCCAGGTGGCGCTTATTCAATGACATGGGACATGTCAGGAGTCGACCGCGCATACATCAACCGCCATCAGTTTAACGGTCCCCTGCGTGCTCCTACACCCCCCCGAAGTGACACCCAGATGCCATTGAGGGTGCGTCATTGTATCTCCAAGACAGCTCTTTACTGACCAATCCAAAAATGTTGGCTGGCAAATTTAGTAACAATTGTACCTTTATTTTTGCCTTGCACAGAAGAAGTAAAGGCCCTGATATACCCACAAAAAGAAGTTCAAAAAACCTGAGAGTGGTACACTGTTAGCAAACATCTCAATACCATCATGCTGCTAAGATGTATTACAACTTTAATTTCTACTATAAAGCAGCTCTCGCGTGTGTTCTGTGCTTCTGACCTTTGATGGACTGAACAAAAGAAATGAATCAGAGAAGATTTCCACATCAAAGAAGGTGGAGCTGCAGAGGACACCTACCTATTATCAAAGTCTCTTTAAGTCATTTCACTCGGCAGCCATCTTTGAAATGCCTTCCGGGAAGCTATTTCAGTCATGCAAGTACAGCTCATATCTCTTTGAATGGAGAAACATCAGATTCTCCAAAGCTGTTCACCAAGATTACAATTAAATTTCATATTTGAAATCACCAATGAAATTTGTCAACATCAATTTTGTTTCTTATGCTCAAATAGTGTTAAAAAAGCTTATTTTTCAGGCTTGACCAGCCAATGTGCAAGTGCAGTCCTAAGCTTCCTTTCCACCTTTTTCCTGAGTAACCGAGGAACGCCTCCATGATGGATTCTAATTTCCATTTGGATGATGTAGTGTTCTGGTCTCCATAGAAATCCACGTTAAAACGGGGTAAAAAAAATTGACTGAATTAATTAAATTGAAGCTTTTTCAGTGTAACTAAATAGAAAATGTGTGCAGGGTTAAGCTGTGCAATTGTTGGCTGCCACAGTAACAGCAATAAACTTAAAGAGTTCCTGTAAAGTACTTCTTTTGCGCACCAGCAGGTCTGTCCTTGTCCAGTGCTGTATGTCTTTCATTCTATGTCAAACTCTGACAAGAGAAAACGAGCTTGGCTTGCAGTGTCTAGGTTAAAATATTGTGTCCGAAATCATAAAATAATATGTTAAAATAATCATTAAAACTCATTAAACCATGACAGGTGAGTTAAAAACT
This sequence comes from Sinocyclocheilus anshuiensis, assembly GCF_001515605.1. Classification (NCBI taxonomy): domain Eukaryota; kingdom Metazoa; phylum Chordata; class Actinopteri; order Cypriniformes; family Cyprinidae; genus Sinocyclocheilus; species Sinocyclocheilus anshuiensis. The sequence continues at coordinate 1,447,444 of NW_015555721.1, forward strand.
CATTAAACTATGACAGGTGAGTTACTGCCAAAAGATGGCCATTGTGACACTGTAAAGTGATACAACTATGACGCCATGTGCTTTTTACAACCGTTTTCATGGAGCTTCTAACAGCTGCTGCGGTGATGTGATGTCTTTGCCAATTAGCCATTGGTTGTTTTATTTAGAAGGCAGGACTTCCTCCGCCATATTGTGCATTTTACTTTCTCCCATTCATAAATAAGTAACATGAGTGTAGCATCTTTGTATAACTTAAGTATTTACTATTATGTAATAGCTGCTGGAAGTGTTTTCCAGCTGGAGCAAACTTGTCCAGATTGTTTTGGCAAGATGTTTAAAACTACTAAAGCAAACTCCAAACAAACTCTGTTTTGGCCTGATTTTGTTTCACAAGTTCACACTTACACATAATCAGATTGAGTGTATAGTATGCATATTTGGTGTGCTGTCCGAGGAGAGGGCTCCAAGCTTGGAATATATAGCCCTGAACCCAGAGAACTCCCCTATATACCCAAGCTGGGATACAATAGTTAGGAGTAACAAGTTGGGGTGGAGGAGGGATGCCTGAAAAACTGTTGTAAGACAGAGGTAAGCTGGCTGTATATTTATTTACTATCATGCTAATTAATTTGAGTATATGAAAGTGCTCCACCTGAATTAGTTGATTATCTGAACGTGCTAAAAAAAAAAATCTCCATTTAAAAGTATGTCACTACTTTACAGTATATTGAGGCCTTAAGCCTTCTACACACTGCACCATTTTAGCAATCCTATAAGATCATTGCAGATCACACTGTGTGACATGGATCTAATAAACTTTCTCTACGACATGCATGTAGACTGTATGATGATGACACCTATTCACTTGTACGCTGCGACGCACATTACTATAGAAGAATGAAAAGTCATCAGCATTCGCTAATGGTAAACAAAAAGAGCACGATAAATCAGACTTTTGCAGTTGTAGTTTTTATGTGTGCTGAAAAAAATGGAAGCAGCGAAAAAGGAAGCCATAAGTGCTTGAGGTAAGCAGTTTTATGTTTTAGCGCCATGTCGCGTTGATTTCATGTCACATTTTTATTGGTTGGTCAGTAAACGTGGATCGTACCAGCAAACCCACTATGCGATGATCATGCTGTATTTCTGACCCTGTCAGAAAATTATCGTAGACTATCTTTGGTCGCAAGACCGTGACAATGGCCGTCTTTCAACCTCTCTCACTGTACGACACGGGACCACTGATTAGGAGCCACGATCACAAAAAAACGCTACGATTGTTTCACAATCTTTCGTCTGGGACAGCTGAATATTGTGCAGTGTGTTTTGGGCTTTAAATGACCGGGAAAAGATGCAAGATGGATTCGAACCTAGGTTGCTCACACATGATTGCCATTGCCTGTCAGGGCATTTGACCTTTTATAATATACAGGTGCATCTCAATAAATTAGAATCTCGTGGAAAATTTCATTTATTTCAGTAATTCAACTCAAATTGGGAAACTCGTGTATTAAATAAATTCAATGCACACAGACTGAAGTAGTTTAAGTCTTTGGTTCTTTTAATTGTGATGATTTTGGCTCACATTTAACAAAAACCCACCAATTAACTATCTCAACAAATTAGAATATGGTGACATGCCAATCAGCTAATCAACTCAAAACACCTGCAAAGGTTTCCTGAGCCTTCAAAATGGTCTCTCAGTTTGGTTCACTAGGGTTTCACAATTTGAGTTGAATTACTGAAATAAATGAACTTTTCCACGACATTCTAATTTATTTAGATGCACCTGTAGCAGTTTGGATGCTGTTTGTGTGCTTGGATACACTTTAGAAATATGAACCATTAAATGGTTAATTGTAAGTTACCTTATACAATGAAAATGTACATTAGGAAAAAAAACTCTATAATATAGTTTTTAGAGTAAAAAAAATAATTTTACTCTATAATACTGATTTTACTGCATAATACTGCAAAACAGTATGTTTTAAGAAGTAAAAAGTATGTATTACCTTATAATGTTTATGGTGAAATTCAATAATAAATTCAGCGCAAAAATAAATAAATAAATAAATAAAACTTCACAGTTGTTATTAAACAATCTGCAGAAACTAGTCTAAAATATGGTAAATGTTGTTAAACCCAGTAAGGATTCATGTGTTTATTATGTTTGGTCATTGAGGTGGATTAAAACACATTATTTACATGAGCACCAAGGCTTAACGTGCAAGAAATGTGCACAAACTACTAGGCCACGCGTCCAACCTCACACATTCACAGTGAGTGAAAAATGTGCATTTCTCCTCACATGCTTCAACTTATGTTCAATTTGCTTCTTCCTTCATCTTCTTTGAATCTGCATTCAACAAGAAGAGATAAAGCCAAGACGGGAATGAACATAGTCAAAGCATTCATGGCGACTCTATGGCACCTGAAATACCGCCTGAAACCATCATTGGTATTCCAGAGGGACTGAAAATGGTTTTCTGCAGTCCATCTCTGGTGGTCTCTCGAATTTTGTATTTTTTTTCTCCCTTTTCTATTCTTCATTCTATCAGTTTGAGAGCAGGGGAGGCGGGGAGGAAGTGTGCTTAAAGGGAAATCCTCTCTGCTTTGTGGCAGAAGTCACAGACTCAGGCTGGCTGACGGAATGACAGGACAAAGCAGATATCCAGAGCGTGTCCCTTACCACGGCAATTGCGGCAACTTCACGCACTCCGTGTCATCGCATTTGCGAGTGCAGTGTGGTGTGACAGTAGAAAGATGAGTGTCTGAGGTGTCTACCTTTTTTCCCAATCATACTGCAGATAGAGTGAATACAAAACTCTGCAGAGTCTGAAATCCTGACAGAGTGAAACTACCAAATTTGAGCTTGGGAGAGCAGAAGGTAATGTTTTCCCCCCAAAGACTCTGAGGCTAACTTATCTCAGCCAAGAAAATTGATAGAACCCAGACCGCCCCCCACCGCTACCAGTATGGGTGGCAGTGATTTCTTCTAAAGTTGTCTAAACTCAGCAAGACTTTATTACAATGAGCAGTAGGCACGCGTTTGGTCTTAAAGGCCAATGTGTGAACTGCAAAGCTGATACACTTTTTGGCAGGACACTTTGGGTTTGAGCGTGTGTGGAGTGCTGATAACAGGCATAGTAGCTGCCAATCGCAGATTGTCCGATTAATCCAGATGAAAAGCAAACTATGGACGGTAGTGGATGGTGTACAGCGAGGCCTCAATCGGTTGGAGGCGATAGTCTAAGCCTCCAATTTCAACTGGTGGGTTGTGATAGCGACAGCAGTGATAAACAGTGGTACATGCTAATAATTCAAATAAATAATATACAAATCAAATGGGAATGATAAAACTTTGACGCACAGAAGTGAAGCCACAAGTGTCCCACTGATGTGCACAGGCGATTTTTGTTGTTGTGCATCCTGAAACAAAACCAGTTGACAACCACTGGTCTAATGTATAATTCTAATGTTCCTCATTAATTATACAAGTCTTGTCTAATGGCCGGGAATCACTTAAATGTGTGGTTAGCATACTTAAAAACACGTCATGTTCTGTCAAGGTTGTGGGAGTACTTCTACTGAAATTTTTATTCACATCCCCCTGTCCACCCACTACCTGTTTTTCCAATCTTTACGCCTGTTCGTGAAGCGCATTGTTTACTTGTAGCGAATGATCTACGCAGCTTAATAAGATCTGCCTTCTGTTGACGTAAAAGTTTAGAGTTTATGCAAATACAGCTGGCAGGGACAGGAAGCGCAGGAGGTGTACCATCCCTCAGAGCATCCACAACCTTGTGTTTTCACAATATGTTTTTTAAACTGTCATCAGCTCCTTGCGACAAGTCCAGTTACAGCTTCAAAACAGAAAGAGAGAACTGCATGAGTGTTTCTGATGGAAATAGTGTTGTTCCCAGCTGGTTTGTTAGTTTCAGATGGCACACCACCCACAGTCCATTCACTGACCAATGCACATTGCATACAAAAATCTCTTCCAAGAACCAGAACTCAATCAGCATTGAGTAAATGAGCATTACTACAATTTCTCACAGTCTTACTGTAGTAACAATAACTGGTTTTGGGACAGGAATGTTAAAGTTTTATATTAATCTAAACTTCCTCTTTCAACAGGCAGTACATCAATACACTGAGGAAAACGGCAACTTGTTAAAGATATTTTAAAAGAAGATGGGTCGATAAAATACAATGGTTAGTGGCAAAGGTTTGAGGCACTTTGTTGTAGTAGCAAGACAGCATATTTCATTTTGTATACTTTAATATTTTTGTGAAATAACAAGGATGTATAACTTTCGAATGGATACACTGTTCTCTGTATAAGCCAACACAAAAATTGGCCGACCAGAAGGTCTCCTCCTGTCTAAAGCTCTATTCATAATTTTTTTCTCATGTGGACGTCTGAAAAAGTAAATTTACATGGCACCTCACTGATAAAACTCTTGGATTCGGATGACGATTTATTCACAGTGGAGAAGCGAGTTCAGTAATCCTATGAACCTGGGAACATGCTGCTCACGTGGCCAGTCGTGTGATTGTCTGCTGTAAATAAAAACATCATATGATTGGGGATTTTTACGTGGGTGGTGGGAGAAAAACACTGGCATTCTGGATTCAGATGGCAATAAAATCAAATGTAATTTGCTGAAAATGCTGAAAATTGCTTACCCCCCATGAGAAACAATTAAAGTTTGAATTGGGCTTTAGTAGCAAAAAAGTTAAAATACGTTGGTCACAAGGGAAAAACGTTTGACTTTGAGACTAGTTGGGGTGTGGTGCTAGTCTAGATGGTGTACCAACATTTTTACTGGTGAAGGTGTTCAGCCAACACCCAAAATGCAACATATGCTGGTAAGTAGTTACATTGGTCTTTTCAGTATAGGTCAGGGGTGTCCAATCCTGCTCCTAAAGGATCAACATCCTGCAGAGTTTAATGCCAACCTGCTCCAGCACACCTGCCTGGAGGTTTCTAGCAATCCTGGAGACCTTGATGAGCTGGTTCAGGTGTGTTTAATTAGGGTTGGAGCTAAACTCTGCAGGACAATAGCCCTCCAAGAGCAGAGCAGGACAATAAACTAGAGAGAGGCCTTGGCAAGTTTTGCACTTAGACATAAGGTAAGGCATACAAACAAACATATTCAGGGTTGAGTTGGAATAAAGCCCGAGCTCTGAGAGCATTCATTATCGGACAAAGCGAATGCCGCTTTAATGAGATTACTCTCATAGACTACGCTCCAGAGACAAAGCAATCTCTGCATCGGGTGTCTTGTTTACAGCTAATGGTAACATTTCACAGCCCCTTCAGACGGACAGCTCCAGTGCATTATTGCAGTAATCGATCAGGGCCTCGGCACACGCATGAAAGGCCCATTCATCGCTCCTGGACCACCCACTTTCGCTCACACGTCACAACAACCCACCTCTCAGCGTTTAAAGAACTGAAAAACAAGCCTGTCCATGCTATGTGAACACGGTACGTATCATTTTCTTCTCACCTTGGGAGTGACGGTTTGACAGCTGTCTGTCGATTTGATGCCAGGGCCTGCCCCTGATATGCCGCTGTCAGGATCTCTGTGGCGGCCCCGTCAGGCCTGCCAGGGGTCGTTGTGGTCAGGTGAAAGTGTGCCATGGAAAGGTTAGGCCCAGAGCAACACTCTCATTTTGATTAATGGACCTCTCTGTACTCCTGAGTGAGCAATTATCAGAGGATCGGCACACTCGTTCATCACTGTAACAGAAAAGTGGCACGGCCCGTGCTGCGCAACCGTACCCAACCAGCAGCACTGCCTCCTTACACCATCACCCCACGGATCAAGCCAAAAGAAGAGTGGTGCCCGGATGAGGAGGAAGAGGGGAGTTTAGTGGAGTGGAAAGCAGAGTAGATAAGGTTTCCCTTTGAGGAATAACTCGGCAGCCTCTTGGATTTGCTCTCTGGCTGCGGCGTGGGCTAATAATCAAGCCTCCTGCTTTCATCTGCATTGGCGAACGTGGTGGTCCACACCTTGTTTCAGAATACCAAAATGCAAATGTCTACATGATGCAACAGCCCATTAGTGCAATGTGCTTCCCGACACACTAGGTTTGGGTTATTCTGCAACCTACCTCACAAATAATCGTTTTCACAGAGCATGCAACGTAATGAGTCCGTTTGTGCCAATATGCAATGGCTGTCCTCAAGACTGTTTGGCTCTGATACTGTCACATTGTGAATAAGCTCATTATGTTAATCTGCACATCTATTGAGAACATCTAGCAGATGACATGCATCTTTTACTCACTCTGCCAAACATATTGCCATTAAATGCATTATTACATTAGAAGTCAGCAATCAAATTAGGACTGACACATGATCAATATGTAATTTGCAGATGTATTATTCCTCTGGCCGAGTAACACATCATCGATGAGCCCGTTTGAATAGGTTCACTTAAGCGGACCTCGGTAATTCGCTCAGACTTATCCATTGTCTCATAGCAATGGTTCAATCTGATTGGCTGATTTTCTTCTGGGAGTAAATGCATTTGTTTTTTTTGTTTTTTTTTAATATTTATCCACCTGGAAATAAAGACATGTTTACAACGTGCTGGTTTGATGCATTCAATTAATCACTGGATTTGCCTTGGGTATCTTTTTTCTTGAGTTTTGTTTTGAAGCATTTATCAGAAAAGTAGCTAGATATCCATAATCACAAATGTGTATTCTGTATTACTTTGAGGTTCTGTACTTACTGGAGGTGCAGATATTCTAACCACAGAGTCTATGCATGATGTCCTCCATTTTTTCAGAATTATTTGTTGGTTAGTAAGAGAAACCAGGGAAAATGTGTTTTATGATTGATCAGCCTTGCCCTTGAACTACCAGGAAACCATCAAATGTAACAATCATTAATAATTCCCAGCCTTTAGTATTTGCCATTTTGAATATGTTTTCATTTTCCTGAGCTCATCATAGTGGACGTGATCAAGTTTCAACATCTAGCTGATCTCAGCGTATACATGGAAACAAGACAAATGAGACTGCTCCTCTTAAACAAGACACTATAAATAATATAAATCACCTATAAAAACTTTAGCGTGTTTTTAAAATGATGATTGGATGGTAAGAAAAAGAAAAAACATGTTACAAAATTTCACTTAATTTTGTGTGAGAATCTGTATTAATTACTGTCCCTCTTTACCTTAACATGTTATAAAAAGCGCTACAGTAGTTTCAGGGAAAGTTTGATGGATTATGATAATTAATCATCATACTAATATGAGCTAACTTGGCATAAACCATATCATATGACTGTTAGAGCCTGGATTTTTCCTGAAAGTTGAATTACAGTAGCTGTGACATAGCACAGAAATGAGATGCATAGGGTAATAGTAATGGTTATACATGGTTTCTAGCTGGAACAAACAAGTAATTTAAATTATACACTGCTCCTCATTTTCACAGTTCCTGTATGGATGAAGCACAGACACCATAATATTTTCAGCTAAAAAAAAAAGTAAATCTAATGAACAAGGCTTGATAAATGTAATGACTTAGTTGATTAATTTGAAGAGGATGAAAATTAATTACTCACTACCTCCTAGTGGGACCACTCTCAGAAATATAGTTTTATTAGTAAACCTCCTCAGCCTGTTGGAACGAAGCGCGCCATCATAATTTCTAATCCCTAGACCCAATGATTTACCTGCTATTTACCTCTAACTATTAGTCAATTACTACACTGTCTTGTGGACCAGACCTCTGAGTTAATGGGTTTGGAGGAAGGCCAGGGTGTGATTTCTTTTCAACACAGGCTAATGGGCTGTCTTGCGATGCATTTTTAATGCGCCACATTGAGTGCAAACCTCCTTTGCCAGCTATTGGGGTATTTTTCTCGCATTGATTTTGTCTTCTCTTTTTCCCGCCACACTGATTTTGTCGCACTGAATATGCATGCTAATGCATGCCCTTGATTTTCATAAGCTGATGTTAAGACAGGTGCTTCTCTAAAGACACGTTCATTGGAAGACTGTAATGCAATGTGGGATCGTACTGCATGGTTGCTCGTTTTAGTTTCAAGTATGCAGTTTTAGAGTTAAGAGCGGCCCTCAAAATCACAGAGGTGTCAAAGTTTAATCCTTTTAATTGATTTGCATGACCAGAAGTCATTTATTTTCAACCGAGTTGGCAATTTCTGACATCGATTTGTATTTCCATTCTCAGCCCTTTGATAGCCAATTGTGCAGTCCTCAAATAACATTACGCACAAGCGGTGTGAACATCCACTAACCAATAATACAGAACTCGACGACCTCCAGCAATAAAATGACTGGGTTCATGCTTGTGTATTAAATTTGCATTTAAATGATTTTAATCATTTAGTGTTTTAGCTTCAATACTAATGGCAGTTTTTCACAGACACAGTTAACACAAGGTCGTTTTGTCGTGAATGTAATACACTTACAAAGTGTGGTATAAAAAGCTGCCTATAATGGCTTTCCTGACATCTTATTGCTTTTTAGGAGTGGAGTGAAACAGTTGAGTAAAGATCTGTATTTTGAATCTACATATTGCTTTCATGTCCTCTCTTTCATCTCCATCTCATTCCCTTTCCTCTCTCTCTCTCTCTCTCTCTCTTTCTCTTCACCCACTGGTTTGTCTCCATCCGTTGCTCACATCTTTATTTCATTCCAATTTTCACCCAGCACGACGGAAATGGAGTGGGAGGGCTGGGGAGCTGGATAAGATGGAAGTGGCCGAGAGAAGACAAAAATAAAACACAATTTCAACAATAGCTCAAACCCCTGCCTCGGTGTCTACAGGAGAACGAACTAGCGCACCATCAGCAAGTCCAGGAATTTTGTCTTCCGCTGTAGGGAGTTTTTTTTAAGCTCTGTTTTTCACAGGCATCCTTGAAAATAAGGCAAGGAAACAATGACTGGGTCGACTAAACAGTCGTGGCACTTTTGCAAGCCGTATTTCAGTAAAAAAAAAAAAAGTCTTATTCACTAACCACCTGAAACCTGCTGTCACTAACCAATAATTTTGTCTCTCTTTTTCTTCTTCTTTTTTAAGAGGCTACAGTGAAGCTGGTGCTTACAATGGAAATGAATGTGGCTGCTTTTTAGAAAGTTTAAATGCATAAACGTGAAGCTTATAATTTTATAAAATCACTTACATTATTATAATTATTAAAAAGTTGTGTATTATTTCAGTTGTCAAGTTGTTGTTTTTTTCCAGTTTTATGGTCGTTTAAGGTAAAATAGTTGTAAAATGAAGTATAATTTTACATAGATAATGCTGCTATTATTTATTTTATTTTTGCCACACTAAAACCATATTAATGCACATTGTGATTACATATTGTGGATTTTATAATTTAAACTATTTTTTTTTTACATTTATGGACTGGCCCATTCATTTCCATGTTAAGCTTATAATTTATGAAACTTGTCATTTTAAGAAGTCACATTAGTTTTTTTTTCTGTTAAAAGTTATTTTTCGTTATTTGAGCTGTAAAGTTGTTCTTGTCAGTTTTATGGTCATTTTAGTCAGCTGTCATAGCAACTTGAATATAATGTTACATACAACTTTATTTATTTATTTATTTTATTCAGCTGCAACTAAATGTTTAGCAAAAAGAGAGACTGAATAAATATGCTTGATGTCTAAATGTTTGATTTTTTTTTAACCACATTGGAATCAAAACTGAGAATCGATAAGAATCGGAATTGGAATTGATACAATTCAAACAATACCCAACCCTAGTTCACACACACACACACACACACACGCACGCACGCACGCACGCACGCACGCGCACACACACACACACACGGTACACACACACACACACACACATACACACACACACACACACACACACACACACACACACACACACTGTTTAAATATTGTGGCTGTTACTATTGAAACAGTGGTCTGTTATTTATGCTGGCCCCACTCATTTCCATTTTAAGTGTTGTATTGTAACCCTTTTTTAAGAAAAGAAGGGATGAGTCAAAAATGAGAGTAGATTGAGTTGAACTTGTACTGAACCTGGAACATTCCTTTGATTTTTAGTGAATTTCCCCCTCTGGGTTTCTTTTTCCTGCATGGAGTTACTACTCGATTAGCTTTGCATTTCCAACATGTGAAGCCTGTCTGATGTGTATAGAACGGATGGATTAAGAGTGCTCTGTCCATCCTGGTCAGATGGCATTACCTATCAGTGAATCAGACCTATCATCCCCTCAAATGACAGCAAATTACTGCGACGCTGTCAGGTATGAGCTCTAATCACACACGGCTCTCCGAGGGGAATGTAATCACACCCCGGGCCTCACTGCAACTCGGCAACTGGCTTAAAAACTGCCCTCTGACCTTTTCACAGAAAAGTACCATGGGTTTGCCATATAATATGACATGGGAAAACCATCACGGTAATATCATGGTGTTCTTTGAAGTACTGTGTAAATACCACGGTGTATGATGATGATATAGTACCACGGTGGCCCAAAAAAGTACTTGAGCCACACTTAAAATGTATGAATGACATTTAATTAAATATAGCAAAACATTAAACCAAGTGGCATCTGCAAACAAATGACTTCTAAGATTTTCTAAGAAATAGCTTTAATGTTATTACCCATGTTTTGCAATGACTTTCAGAGCAACTGGTGTGTTTTTAGAATTTAACTGAGCCACTGTCGACAGAGACGTCATGTTTAGTTTATATGCTTGGATGGCTGCTGCAGCAGAGCGCTGTTTGATTTGTTGCCATGTCCACTCATTATAAGCGTCTTTGGGCTTGTTGTTTAGGCTTGGCTCATAAAGCGATCCAGTGCATGGAATTGATAGGGACAGGAATTAAAAGGGACAGGTAATTTTGGAGGATAGTGATATTCTGCTCCTGTTTCCAATATAAAGCAATTGGATTTATTAAGGATTATTGTTGTCTTGTTCTTGTTTGGATTTTTTTTTTTTCTTTTTTCTAGCAATTATGTCAACACAAATGAATGACTCAAGCCATGTAACTCGTTCACTGTGATTTCTTGCACTGCACCTACAGAAGAGCGCCACATCTCTGATACGCGTTTACATGTGCAGTTCAATTCCATACGCTCTGGGTAGAATTATTGTAAATGCCGTTGTCGCTACCTGAATTTTTCAGGAGTTAATTAGAATGTGCTTTTAATTTCTGTAAATTACTGAACTGTGTGTGTAGAAAACAGGTTTAAGCTCTAAAACTTGACAACTGAATATAGCTGAAGCGTGTAAGTGGCCAAAGGGCAATACGTTTTCAACAATATACTGTATATACTGTTTTATAATTCAAAAAATATTTTATTCCCCAAAAATGTTTTGCTTGAAAAACGGTACCTGAAAAAGGTCTGTGTTTAAAATGATTGCTACTTGGTCTGATGTTTTGTTGTATAATGCAGGACTGTCACTAGGCCCTACCTCAATGTTTTTCCCCCATAGCAATCTTTTTTTCAGCTTTTTTGAAAAATATGTTGGATCTTTTTGTTCCTTCTTTTTTTTTCTTTATGTGTGAACTGCAGTAATTCAAATCACACTGCCAATTGCATTAAAAAGGCATTATTCAATTTTTTTGATACAGCAGGACAGACAAACTCCTTTTTTTGTTGAATGTTGCACATGTAATAGAAGCCCTAAAAATAGCCTGTGCTTGAAGTGGGCTGTTACCATACTGAATGCGCTAAACAACATTAGTTATTAGTTGTACCTTTTCTGTTCACAATCCTTATTTAGCAATTTATTGACAACATTTTTTATTTTTTATTTTTTTTTAAACATGCAATTGCTTCAAAATGTATGTTTGAGGTATGACTGTGGGTAACGTCTGTTGTAGAACAAACCATGATAGTCTCAAAGTCATGGTAACCACAGACCGTATTTTAGTTATACATCAAGAAATAACAACTATGCTAAAATCCCAAAACAAAATTCCGGAGGGAACCCATGGCTTGAAAATGCTAATTTTCTTCTAGGTTTTAGGACTATAAATTGAACTTCTCTCTATAGCCTAAATATTTATTATATTAAGAAGTTTCTCAATTCTTTTTTGTTTATAATGGAAGCCATTGGTAACCAAAACTGTTGAGTTACCAACATTTTTCAAATATCTTTGTTTGTGTTCAGCAGATGAAAGAAACTCATACAGTTTTGGAACAAAGCGAATGAGTAAATGATGACAGTTTTGTGTGAACTATCCTTTACTGCATTCAGTTCGTCTTGGGGATGTGTAGCAACATTTTAGAAATCACACATACCAGAAGAACTGTTTTAATTAGGTGCATTCATTAAGTATATGAAACAAAACAGTGACCAAATTAACTGCTTCCAATTTATGACAAAAAGGAATTAAAAAAAAAATTACATTAAAAACTATTGCTATTTACAGACAGGCATTTAATGAGTGTAACTGAAATGCAGCTCTATAATTAAAATGAGTAATTCTAATAGTTTTTTTTTTTTACTTTATTTTAATGTTTTTTTTTGTTTAGAACTTTCCTGTTAATGTTCTCAGCTAAGATCAGCGAGTCTTTCTTTCTTTCTTTCTTTCCTTCTTTTTCTTTCCTTCTTTCCTTCCTTCCTTGCTTCCTTCTTTCTTTACTTTTACTTTCATTTTATGTATAATATACTGTAAAGGCCTCTGATGTTTCCTTTGTTTTACACCAATATTAGTTAATAAAGCAAAATTAATTTATGCTTTATTAACTCCAAAAGAGCATCTGTTATGCATAATAGTGAACAACGATTAAAATAAATCAAAAAGTCAAATGTACCAGCCTATTTTGAGCAAATATAACAGATTTTAAAAAGGTTCAGAGCTTAATTTACATGGAATAATTTAGATGGGTCACAGTATATCACAGTGCATCTCTGTGTAAAATAAACCTGGAAATGTTGGCAGGTCTAGTCGTGCCCCTGTTTCAAATCAGTGCCATTCATACATTTTAAGTTTCATTTCCAAATACTTTTTGAGGGCACAGTATTAAAGTACTGCTACATTTTTTGAGGGCATGTATCACAAGGGCAGTTGTTTGATGTGTCATTCAGGCTTCAAGAACATACCACTGTTTATAGAAGACTATCAATCCAACCTAGTAGTCACACTTCATTCATATGCACTGATCTGACTTAATCTTGAAATCAATACCCACCACTGGCTGTGGAACTGAGTAATAATATATTAGCAACTGAAACACATAGATCTCGTGTGTGCACTTTTTTCACTTTCCAGAGAAACTCAAAGTGTTGCCCAATGCTGCCTGATTGGGAATAGATGCAGTGATTGACAGGTCATGACAATGTGTAGAACAGCAGAAGAATCACCTTCCACTCATCTCTGCTGGACAGAGAGAATCAAACATCACACACTGAGAGTGAAGGTAAAGAATCCATTAAAGGACTTAGACAATATCTCACTTGGACAATAACAAATCCAAAACAATAAAAAATGTATTTACTAACACTTCTGCTTCTCTTATACGATCTCAAGCGTATAAAGCTAAGAAATGGTCATCTTTGAGTTTAAAGATTGGTGTTACACACATGTTGCTCTGCCTCATTATTGGCTATAATCAAAACATGCCATGTAATGAGTGTTTAAAATGCTTCTGTTTCACATCCTATAAATATTACAGTAGGCAGTATGTACTGCACAAGCTACTTTCGCTCATTTGTGTTGTTACAGATGTGCCTTGCTTTGCTCAGCAAATATAAAACCATCTGTTCTTTTTGTTCTTGCTCTTTTTGTTCAAGGCTCTCATGTGTATTTCATTCGGAGTGGTTTGTATCTGTGATTTGTTCCGTTGTTCACTGAATATCTGCCTGTGTGTTTTGATTATGGTATTGGATTACCTTCATTACTCTGATGGATTCTGATTCCAATATTATGTTTGTGATTTGAAACATGGACTAAAACACTGTACTTGGATCCTTCAGACTGATTACATCTTGTGTTTTTTCTTGTGCGTTGAAAAATGGGCCAGTGAGCGAGAGCAGCCAGAGAAAACCGGAATAATGATAAGCCTCAGAGAAATGCTTGACCTTTGATTCTTGACACACCAAATATTCAGGGTATAATTAAGGGATAAAACATTTCAGTGCAGCAACCATGTCATCTTAATCCCAAATGGCCATCATAAATTATTCTCTCTTAATGATTAAAAAAATATTAAAAACATTTTTTTCTCTGAGACAATTATCATCTGATTATGCTGCAAATGCTATTAAAAATGACAAAAAAGAAAGACTCCATATTCATCCTTATTTGCTAATGTCAGATATCTTTATTATTTTAAATTTTTGAGTGTAGAGTTCATCTATTTTTAGCTGGATGTATATTTACCCCTGAAGGTAAAATGCTACAGCTGTAAGGGTTTTTGTTTACGTACCGCTATAAGACAGATAGCTTTATATCCACAGTGGAGAAGATCCTTATTTCCACACTCTCAGTCAACAGGTTTAATATTTTACAGTCTTAAAGCAAAACAATCCACCACAATTTGGAAAATAATCAAGCGTTGTGATTTATTAGCCTGTCTGTCTAGTGCACATCATTTAAAACATTATTCAGTATTATAAATTAGATTTTCACACTAGAAGTTTTAGAAGAAATGTTAATGATAAATGCAAAGTTTTGATACCAGGTGGATGCCACATCCAATTGCACGACTGGCTCCAATTTATGAAAGGAAAAAAAAAAAATGATGAGCTTAATTAACATTTCCAAATGACTGCAACTATTTTAGGTTCTGTTCTGCTTTACAGCAGAATTTGGATGCATGGCCGTACCCAGACTTTGAAAATTAGTGAGGTTTTCAAGGCTTTATAATGACAGTGAATGTCTGCCACGAGTTTGAAGCTCAAAAAAGTGCATCCATCCATCATAAACATACTCAACATGGCTCTGGTTGTCACACTTCTCGGGAGGCAAGGAGCGAGGAACGAGGAAACACGGAGATAACTTCAATTCACAGTCTTTAATGATCACATTGGGAACGTAGGAGACATTGGAACAGAAGGAATGACGTTTGAGGACCGACAAACACTAACTGAAAGGACTGGGGCTTTTAAACACTGGGTGATTGGGAAAAAACACAGTGATTGGAGCTGGCGGGAGGAAGGAGCCCAACGGAGCCGGTGGGACAGAGTGACGAGTCGCAGCCAGAGGAGTGGAGTCCAGAGGCAATGGCGAGTCGACGCCCGACCAAGGCAGAGCCGGAGGGACGAGGGAGCCCGGTGGAGCTGATGGATCGATGGGTGACGGGGTAAGCGAGGGAGCTAGGAGCCGAGGTGGAGCCACTGGGTCTACGGGCCGAGGCGGAGTCCGGGCCTCGGAGGCTGGAGGCGGAGGTGAGGGAGACTCCAACCACGGTGACGCTGGAGGATGGCAGTCCCGCGGGGCTTGCACCGCAATGATGGTGGGCTGAGGGTGAGCAGAGGGGCTGCCAGCTGACAGCGGTGGTGGAGGAGGCTGGAGCCCTTCCTGGGCGGAACTGGGGATCAGGAGCCCTTCCTGAGCTGAACTGGGGATCAGGAGCCCTTCCTAGAGCACGTCATCCGGATAGCTGGTGATGTTCGCGACCAACAGGAACAGTTTGGTATAGTCCTCAAGAGCTTTGTCTCCCTGCTCCAGCAGGAGGAGGAGGAATTCGGGGTGAGTGATCCATGGGGACACAACGGAAAGAAAAACACTGAGAAATAGACGGAAAACAAACGGAGGGGAAAACACGGAAGTTACTGTTTTGGTCGGTCCTTCTGTCACACTTCTCGGGGCACACGGCACACCTGGGGAGGGAAAACACAACACAAAGAGTCCAGGGGCGTGACACTGGTGGGTTAATAAAGGCCTTCTGAAGCGAAGAATATTTTACACTTTATAAAGTAAAATAATGAACTTCAGGGTCAAACAGCCATACAGATTCGACACCCCGAATCGACTGGTGATATGATGGCGGTTGGTGTTAAAGAATTGTGTTATAATAACCCCTACAAATACAACTCATTATATACACTATAAACACTTTAAAGGAGACAGACATGTAG
>NW_015555721.1:1463527-1464134 GCF_001515605.1 Sinocyclocheilus anshuiensis
CTGTGTGTACTAGTGTTAAATGCTACTGTTTTTGACAGCGTTGATAACGTTTATGACAGATAATATCATGATATTATCGTTTTGCGTTTCCCTTACTGAATGTCGTATACTGTCAGCAAAAACCTGTCCATGGGCTTTTTTGATTGCTTTCAGTTTTAAAGGGTTAGTTCACCCGAAAATGAAAATTAGGCTGTTTTTTACTCACCCCCGATGCATCCTAGGTGTCTATGCCTGGCTATTCCAAGCTCTATCATTGCAGTCAGCGGGTATTGCAGTGCTTCAGTCCAAAAGAAGTTAAATAAAAAGCGCCCATGCATAAAATAAAGTGTCTCCGGGGGGTGAACAAAGGCCTCCTGTAGCGAATCGATGCGTTTTTGTAAGAAATATATCCATATTCAAAATGCAAAATGTAATTTAATCTAGCTTGCGCCAGCAGTTGTACACAGAAGCAGTTCCGGGGGAATGACGTATGACGTATGAGTTGCGCATGCGCCGCTCCGAAGTGCGAACACGGAAACACAGCGGAGAAATCAAAACAAAAAACGGTCAAGAATTAGAAGTACAAAACAAGGATTTGTAAAGAAGAATGTCAGAGGATTTCAATATA
>NW_015555721.1:1482287-1501909 GCF_001515605.1 Sinocyclocheilus anshuiensis
TCTGAAATAAGAAAGTCATATACACCTAGGATGCATCGGGGGTGAGTAAAACACAGCCTAATTTTCATTTTTGGATGAACTAACCCTTTAAGTGCCTGGCAGTGTTGCCAGATATTGATACTAAACAAACAAAAAACAAAAAATAAATAAAAAATAAACCAAAATTATTTCCAATCTTTTGCAAATAAGATATCGCTGACTCTAAACCGCAACTTCTTATTTTATTAACTTTCTAAAGTGTTAAATTAAGTGGAAAAGACAAGTCCAAAAATGCTTATAATAGATGGATCTGGCAACATGGAGGCTGCGCCCTCGCCCTCGCTCACAACTCTCTCAAGAAGACTCGTTCACTCCGCCAGGATTTGTGAAAATTTAACTATACTGAATGACATGGCAATGATGGCAAAGACTTCTTCATGGCTAGTTTTTGCACATTTCATTTCATTCTGTAATCTACTTGTTCTACTGTGTGTACTAGTGTTAAATGCTACTGTTTTTGACAGCGTTGATAATGTTTCTGACAGATAATATCATGATGTTTTTTTGCGTATGGATCTGGCAACACAGGCTGTGCCGTGCCCTCACAACTCTCTCAAGACTTGTTCACTCCGTCAGTGTCTCACAGCGATCATTTTCATACCACGGATGCTAAACATTCTTGTAAACTGTCTAAACTGAATTATACATGTCATGCAGGCATTCATATGAGGAGTTTAACAGCAAATTAGTCATTCAAAGAACAAATTTTATTTTTGAACATGAAAAATTTACCAAGGTCCGGACATTGGTGGCCTCATCTGGTTACGGGCCTATTTGGATGACCTCTTATTTTTTAAGTTTGCATCACTGATTCTGTTTCTTTCCTGTTTAGTATTGTGCAAAGTATATTGTATAAAGCTCTACATAAACAAAGGACTTGGATTAGAGAGAAAATATTAGTACAACTATATAATACTACTGTCTTTCAGAATGGAATTACATACTGGAAAGGTACAGTCACATTAGCAAAATTTTGCAGACAAAAAAAGGCCCATTGTCATCGCATGTTGTTATCTCAAACAGAATTCATTTTCATTATCTTTCTGTTGGTCAATTCAACACGATGAATTTGTGTTACCAACTTTAACTGAAATCTGCCTGGGGAAATCTTTTGCTCTCAAGAAAATTCCTTATAACTTGGACCCCTATTGAAATTACTTGTCTATTTCATCTAACAATGATAAATGTGACCGCACCTTAAGTGGTCACTCATGCCGATTTAATTAAATGCCACACTGAATATAGGAATGATTTTACAAACGATTTATGAATTTATTGTGCTACTTTTTCATGAATGAGGCCCAAGAATCACATAGGAGACTAGATTGTATGACATGGCAGTGTTTTTCAATGATATTTGTCAGTACTGAATCACTTTGTATTTATAAGTTATACTTCGCAATTGACGTTTCCTATTCGAAATGGAAATTTTAGTCAGTTCGTTCTGGGATTACCTTATCTGTTAAGGATAAATGCAGTGCTGCATCCTTTTTGGAACAGCATTGGGATTCGTATTGGGGGAACGCTTATACATGTTGCAGATCACTAGGTTTTGGAACAGAGCAAATGTCTTTGTTTCCTTTTTAATTTGAGAAGGCCACCACTGGATGAGAGATCTGGAATAAATGGTCCACAGGAGACTGTGTTCTGAAAAAGAAAGAAAAACAGTAAGTGGATGACAAATTTCAGCAAGTCACCTTCACATAATCTGAAATAACAGTGAAGCTGTAATATAATAATATAAGAGCTGTAACAGCAGAGCACAGAAGTGCTATGTTTGCTTTGTTAACAAGATATACCTGGTGGGCTTTTGAGTCTAATAAAAATTCCTGTTGCAGTTCTTCTTTAATCATGTTTACACACACACACACACACACACACACACACACACACACACACACACACACACACTTTAGGCACATTGAACACGATCTTACACTTGAGACATAAACATACTATTTAATTATACTATTTATTCAAAGTCTAAGTTCTTCTGCTATTATTTGTATAATAGTATACCATATATTCAGACAGATGGCTCACTCACTTTTTTTTTTTTTTTAAGTCTAAAGATAAGCAATCATTTGAAGTTCACTTTAATTAGGATAGCACCAAAGTAAAGTTTTTTTACCTTGTAATTAGAATTTGTACCAGTTTGTCTGATTTGACTCATCTAACATTTTTTTACTTACTTATTCAATTAATTAAATAATTATTATTTGATTTATTTTGAGGAGCTACTGCCTGTCTTGCCTCCTATTTACCATGCAAAAGGGGTTTGTATTTATTAATTTATTTGAAATAAAAAAGTATTTTATGTTGACTGAGACTGCATTTGTTTGATCAAAATTACAGCAAAAATATGCTGTAATATTATCACAAATTAAAGTAACTGTTTTTATTTTGAATATATTTTCAAACATAATTTATTCCTGTGATGGTAAAGCTGAATTCTCAGCATCATTACTCCAGTCTTCAGTGTCACATGATCCTTCAGAAATCATTCTAATATTCTGATTTGCTGCTCAAGAAACATTTCTTATTATTATCGGTGCGGAAACCGTGATACATTGTATGCAAGATTATTTGTATAACGTAATACAAGATTATTTAATGAATGAAACAGAATTCAATACAAATCTCGGTTACACTTTATTTTAAGGTGTCCTTTTTACAGAGTAATTATACATTTAAGAACTGAGTAATATTAATTAACTACATGTACTGTATGGTTAGGGTTAGGATTAGGGTTTGGCTTAGGGTTACTTGCAAGTAATTATGCATAATTTATTGTTATTATAACAGTAAGTACATGTAAGGATACCTTAAAATAAAGTGTTATCCAAATCGTTTGCAACATTTTGAAATGTCTTTACTGTCACTTTTAATCATTTTAATGTGTCCTTGCTGAATAAAAGTTTTTTTTTCTTTCCCAAAAAAATTCCCAAACTTTTAAATGGTAAAGACATATAAATGGTACTTACAGACAAACATTCGAATACACATGCCACACATGGCAATCACGCTGGCGATGTTAAGAGCTCGACCGCACTCCGGACTCATCAGACAGTTCTTGGTGCTAATGCAACATCTGCAGCAGCAGCCCTGCCTGTTATCAGCAGTGTGGCTCTGACTAGTGTTGCTCGTGTGCTGCTCGGTTATAACTTCTTCATAGGATGGTGGTGGTCTCTTGTAATCCTCCTCCATGGCTGGTCTCCTGCAGGCCTGAGGGAGGATGAGACAGTTACACCGTCACTCACGGATGCGGAGAATCAATCGATTGTAATTAGGTTCCAGTATCTGAGAACAGCCTTTCATTGTCATTAACTGATATGGAAATAAATCAATGCTCTATGGATCACGTAAGCTTTATCTGAATTCTGTTGACATGGAGAATGCACAAGTCAGAATGTTGTTTTGAACAATTAGCTAAACATGTGACGGTGCTCGGTTGTTTTTTTTGCATTTGGCTTTCTGTGATGACTTAAACGGGTGCAACAAGTGACGTAGTTGCGAGATGAATGCGTCGGTATTAAGCTCAGCCCTTCTATAGAGCAGAGCTCAAGGGCGAAATGCCAGCAAAATCATTCAAAACAAGCATTGAGTTCCTCCTAGTCATCTGTTCCTCTTTCACAGACTCACAGCTTAAAGCTCCTAAAGACATAAAACAGAGGACGCTTTTATTAAACCAAACTTTTCACACCAAAAGATCAGTTCCAATCAAATAATTTACCCAAGGATAAGGCTGCAGGCGATGGATATGTTTCAGATTACTCAAATTACCAGAGAACTGCCATTTCAATTCAATGTACCTTTGTCAAGCGTCTTCAGACGTTTAGAGTCTTCTTATTTCTTCAATAATCCTCTCTTCTTCAGTCCCACTTCTGTTTTTTTTTCTTGAAATTGAGTAGAAATTAAAATCCTCAATCACTGCACTGCCACAAAAGAAGAAAAGAGCATAGAAACGACATTCTCTGCTTCTCAGATGATCTTGTTTACCTCTTTTGTATCTCCTGTCCTCTTTTCACCTTTTAAAAGTCATGTACCCAAGTTGTCTTTCTCGTGATGTTGACAGGGCTGATCTGACGCACGCCTGGGTGGACTCCTAAATATAAGTACTGTACCTCTGTGACGGCGCGTTCCACAGGGTGTGCAAATCAAGTTTTTCCAGCCTGTCCTCTGAGAGTCAGTCATTCTGGCGCATACCACGTCAAGCAAAGCCTTTTTTATTTTGCATGATTGCACAAGGGGTTTTACTTTTGAATAGATCCTCTAGATACATTTAACAGATGACACTTGTGTTCACAGAATCAGTTGTATTTGGCGATTAAATCTATACAGTAGTGTACAATACAGTGTATACACAATATAGCACGGGCTTCATTACAGAGGTAGCAAATGATCTACAAATGCACTTTCAATGAACTTCTTTCATGTTTTTCAGTCTCTTGCTATACAGAGAATGGCATCATGAAGTAGGAGTCAGGTCTTCATCCAGCCCATTAGTTTACATTACATTCATCAGATGATCTAAATCACCTGGCCTTCTTCCAAATGAGAACCTATAAAGAAAGAAAAGAAAGAAAATAAAAACATTACGTAAAATGTTAATAATTCTTATATTACTCATGCTTTTTTTTTTTATCAATTCTGTGATGAAGAACTACATTTATTTGGCATCTCTTTCTTTCTCTCTCTTTTTTGGCAACATAAATGTCTACTGTCACTTTTGATCAATTGCTATATCGAGGGGTGAGAACCAGAAGGGCGTAAGTGACATATTTGGTGAAATGGACCTTATAAGTAACTTTGCAACTACATGTGAACTAATTCTCATACTGTTAGTTTAGGGTTAGAATAATAGAAGAATAAGTTGACATGCACTTGCAAAGTTACTTATAGCTAGCAGAACGTCTAAAGTGGACTATCAAAATAATTGTTACCAAATATATTTATGTGACGATTGGGGGCGGGGCCGAGAGCCGTGGGAGAGCCGCCCCCCACTCATCACAATTAACTTTTCAAGATATTTTCAAATAATACACTACAGTTGAAATTACAATCAAGTTCTTTGCTTTTGCTTTATGTTGGGCAACACATAAAAACAAGTGTACTGTAAAGTATGACAAAAGTTTATTAAAACAATCATTTAAAATGTGCTTTAAAGTAACTTGTAATTTGACATTATTATAAAGTGCGCATTTTAAAAGAAACATAATGAAATCATACTCTCTGAAATCATAAGTACACTTACGTAGCTTTTATTTAATTGATTTATGTTATCTGCAAGTACAGTTTTCATGCACTTTTAAGATTTGAAGTACAGTACAAGTGCACATTCAATACAATAAAGTGCATTTCTTCTTCACACAGGTGATAATGTAAATAAATCAAGTAAATGCAAATAATGTAAAGTGTTACCAATAGCTTGGAATATGCCATCAAATTCTAACATTGGAGCCACAGCAATGCACTAGTTAATATACTCATGGTGGACCTAACACATGTGCACTACTCATTTGTTACTCCACCTACCTTCTCTTGGTTTCTGTGTAGATCTGGGCTGCTGGGTGATCAGAATGGCAGCGCAGGAGTCGGCAATCGTGGTGCACGTGTAACACAGCGTGTAGCTGCAGTCATCTGGGCAGATGAGACAGCAGCCGTCCAGACAGAACTGACAGCACAGGTTACAGCAGCGATCCACACAGGGCTCGTCCCGGTGACAGTTGTCCCCACAGCTTTCCCTGCATTCAGGACAAGGGCCAGACATTCCACTGCAGCTCTGTCCCATGTCTGCTCGAGTTAAACAGTCTCTGCTGATCACAGCAGCCCTCCGACCAAAGAGAATACCAAATGTGACATAATAAGTGCGTTTATGAGTGCGTCATTAGGGGACTGCGTGAAAACGACAATTTGTCTGCTCATTTTAACTTTCCATGAGCTGAAGAAAGGGATGTCAAGCTGTGTTTGTTAGCAGTGAGCTTATAAGCCTCAGGGTGGCCCGGGCCACCCCTCCTTCTGTGCTGAGTCAATTATTAGACAGTGTCCCGTGATTAGCAGCTCAACAGAGAACAGTGTTGAGTCCGTCTCCCCTCAGGACGACTGTAGATTGGCTTGCAAAACAGTCGCTTGGGAACTGTTCTGTGTGCTCGCATATATACTTTCGCTAAATGTCCGGCTTTTAGCAAATGTAGCATAAAAACCCACAAGAGATGTCACATTTGAACCAGTCTATATGGGCCGCTTTATCTTATCACAAGCAAGCCCGAGATAATGACGACTTGGGGGATGTTTATTCACCTTAAGCACAGAACAGTGTCAGCAGAATGGAGTATGGGACACGGGACACATTTTCTAGTTCTGACTGCACATTTACATTTTAGGTTGGGGTTAATCGTTTTCTGAAATAACAATGAAACCTCAAGTACTACTATTTTCTGTATCTGCCAAGGTTTTGAGTGACCAACTTTCTAAATACATTCATTCAGGTTCTAAATTAATACACATTCCTTACAGACTGAAGGACTTTTCCTTTTTTTAATTTCTTTATTATATAAAAAATTCAGCTGGCACATTTTGAACAGAGCCATAGAGAATATTTTACACTGAAAAGCAAGTAACTACCATTTCTAAAAGATGATAAACAAATAGTTAATCAAAGAACGAAGGATGCTTTACGTTGCATTCAATTTATATATGTTTATCAGTTCATGCTTTCCACTGAGAATCAAACCCTTGATGTTGACGTTGCTAGAATATCAGTGAGTCAGTTATTCTCACGTCAGCCCCACATCAGTAGATTCTGGTTCTATAAAATCAAAGACATAAATGTATTTTGACAATATAACAGTCAGAGCCGATCCTCCCTATACGCAAAATACGCAAGCTGCGAAGGGCCCCCGAAACTCCAGGGGGCCCCCTTGCTCTCAAAGATTATTTAATTTTAGTTTCGTTTTTGAATTTGGCCAGCGGTTATGAAAACATGAATGATCATTTATTTTAATGCGGTGCGCTGTTGCCCTTTCTACGTAAAAATCAGTCAAATCATGTAATGTGAATGTCATACAGTCTTGCTCGAGACTAAATAAAATGAGTTGAAATCACACCATAACCAATAGCATTTTGACATCAGTGACCCCAAGATCAAGACTCCAGCTCAGGTGAAAAGACTTTGAACGGAGTGCTGACATTACCGTGATAGCCATTTTTT
The DNA here is from genome assembly GCF_001515605.1 of Sinocyclocheilus anshuiensis. NCBI lineage: Eukaryota > Metazoa > Chordata > Actinopteri > Cypriniformes > Cyprinidae > Sinocyclocheilus > Sinocyclocheilus anshuiensis. The sequence continues at coordinate 1,489,537 of NW_015555721.1, forward strand.
GTGTGGTCTCCTTTGTTTAGCTTCTTTGATATTTGTAACTGCATTGATACTGTGAATCAATGATGGCGAGATAAATGAAATCAGAGAATTTGGAAATGTCACAACGCCCTGTTAAAAGCCTTTTAATTTTTAAAACCATGTGTAAAATTAGGTATTCATCATGAAAAGCAAAAGGTGACCGTTCCCACACACCACAGTCTTAGACACACATACACAAACCGTCTTTCCACACAGTTCACAAATCAACACACAAGAACATGACAAGTGAATCACTATAAAGCCGAAGCAACCTTGACTTTCCTGGTAGCATAGTGCGAGTAGTAAAAGCCTGTAGTGTGCTATTGTGGGCCCTCGGGCTTCCATTAGTGAATGACATGACACATCTGTGAGATACGAGGGCATGCAGGAGATGATGGAGGCTAGCTGACAGGTCTCAGCATAGCAGCCTCGCATTTATGGTGGACTCACCTGTACAAATGCCTGTGCCTCATATTCACATGGGAATAAATCAGGGCTTTGTCTCATTACCTTATTCATGCTGTAGGGTCACCCAGGGGTGACTCTCGTTTATCCAGCTCTCTCACAGCATTACACTGTGTCTACACAGACAGTGACGTGCCAAGGGGCGGATCTCTGATTCCATGGCTACATACATCATGTTGAAAATACAAAATGTCAACACACTGTTGATTCCTAATGTATTATAGCAGTGTGTTCATTGTTATTTGACCAGAGCTCCTGTATTAGCTATTAGCAAAACTTTGGATGTACACATGTACTGCATATTGAAGTCAAGGAAGTTCTCTGGAGTCTTGTGCTTTTCTGAAATTTTCAGGCATTTATTTTAGTTTGAAGGCACACATCAAATTTTGGATAAAGTTGTCTGCTTAATGAACATCTAAATGGTTCAGTGAGCAGATCACCAAATGTTATAGACCGCTGTATTTAGTGCCGTCCAATTGTGATCGGATCATCCTAGATGGATGTTAATACCAGAGGCTCTATTTTTGTACATTAGATGCAGGACTCTGTGAGTGCGTTGTTTGGACCCCATTGATTTACACTGAAGAAGAATTCAACTGTTTTTGTCCATACAAAGTATCTTATTTTGCATTCCACAGAAGAAAAAAAATTACTGCTTCGGTACAAGTAGGAGTTAGTAGGTGTTTCCATGACACTGTTTTCAGCTAAAAATAAAAAAATATGCGTGCATTTTTGCCTTTAATTTACACAACAACAGTGTTTTGGGGGACTGAAAACACAATCTTTTGAAATCGGGTCTCAAAGTGCAAGATACAGTTGTCATATCTGTGTAAACAACAGAAATTTGACTTTGTGAAAATGGTGACGTCATGCACAGTATATCAATATTTTTAATGATTAATTATGCTTATATTCTCTATCATTTCACAGGAACCAAGTGATGCAGTGACTACCATTGGGAGGACAAAAAGTGATGCCCCTTCTGAAAAATAAGTACATTTTAGCATAATTTTGTGCATGTCTCTTTAAATGTAAATGAGCTGCTGCTCCCCGTCCCCTTTTCCAGAATAGGACTGTGCCTTTTCAGCTCGTATCTCAAATCATGCGTTTTAAAGCCATATTAGTTTAAACTTCTGATATACGGTTTTCTGATCGCACACATCCGAAGCTAGCGCACAGAAAACGGCTGTCACACGGCATGTGAGTACTCTCTTTCATGTCTTATTGCACTTAAACTGTCAAATACACACAAGTTTATGTTAAAAACGCTCAAAAGTTGCAAAAACTAGTCGGTTATGTTTATGAAGGTAAACAGCTGGGAAAGAAATCGCATGTTTATATTAGATCTATGTATTAAGTGACAGTAGCGTAATATATACCTATACTGCTGTCTACACTGTTAATATGACCTAAACAATAAAATAAAAACAGAAAATCACTCACTGCTCTGGACCGAATAACATCTATAGCTTCATTAAGAAGATATTTCTTACTTGAATGCTGTTTTTAAATGCTCTGGGCGTGAAGATAAACATGGTGAATTGTGTGCGGCTCACTCAGGGCGGGGTATCTGCAAATAGCATCAACAGTCGTGGACGGGGCCTGTGCAAAGTGACATTACATTTTACGGATTCTGCGAACGGCTTGTTCTGAGACACTGAATGATTTATGGGGATTAAAAAAAAGGAGCGGGCAGGTTTTTATCATTATAGGGTGGTTGTGTACACACACTGCCAACACATATTTATGTTCAAACGACAGGTAAAAGTTAATTTTGCATGCTCTTTAAAACAAGTACTTATATTTATATATATTTAAGTGTAAACTGAAAATAATGTTTTTAACACTTAATCCTGGTTAAGTAGTTTAGTTTAAAGTTGAAATCGTTTATATAGTTTTACATTTAAATTAAAGGCAGTTAGTTGCACTTACGTTTTTTTGACCTACTTAAGTACATTCTTCTATGTAATTTCATGATTACTTCTATAGTCTTTGCAATATGGTTAAGATGTACTGCTGAATGTACTGTAAAGAATGTATAGTAAATTAAAATATACTTTAATGTAATTTCTATATAACCTTGTATGTCAGGTATTTAAATATATTTGTTTGTACACATTTGTAATGATAAAGTTGAAATTTAGCTATTTAAATGTTTTAATTTATAATATGGAATAAAGACAAAAGACTACTAAAACCTAATGATTTAAAATGTACTTTAACGTAAAACTTTTAATTTGGCATTATTACAAAATGTTACTTAAGTTGTTAAGTAACAGTCATGAAAGTGTATTCTCTTTAAGTACACTTAAGTGATGTTTTATTACATTTTTTCTCGATTGCTTAAACACATTTCTTGAAACTATGCCTCGTATTCTCAAAACAGTAAACACAAATCCATAACGTCTCACCCAATTTTGGTCAGGTTGAAACCAGCCTCATCCACAAAGATAATTTCGTGGGGAACAGGCCGGCCTTCAATCTCAAAGATTCTCTGCAAAGCACATGAAACACAGTAGAGTAAATCACTGCCCTGAAGCACAGTTCAAGAGGGCACAAATGGCAGCATAAACTGCTATACTGTGATGGCATACATTCTTTATTACAGTAGCATAGTGCAACAGTGTATGCACTCTAACATTACTGTACAGAACAGTCTTACTGCAAGTACACCTACCTGTTTTCCTCCATGAAGGTTCTGATGATGGAGGCGACGGTGAAGTGACTCAAATTTGGCTGTACTCGTTGCCCATCCTCTTCTTCTTCCTCCTCCTTCACCACGTCCTCCTCCTCTTCCTCTTCCTCCTCTTCCTCCTCCTCTTCCTCTTCGACCTATTCCTTAATTTCTCTGTGAATCCATTGTTCCAAAGCTCAGTGAACTGATTCGGGCCCTTTTATCTATTTATTGAAGGATCTGATTGATGTGTGTTCAATTTTGACTCTTAGTGTTTCCACCTGGGTAATTGTTTGCTAATTGAGTTCAAGCTGTGCTGACTTGAGTGAACAGTATTGAATGCTAGTGCTTTCTAAATGACCACATGGTGTAAGCACTGAGAAATGTAGGGATTTGTGTGTAGAGTTTTGAAGTATCAGTTCACCAAATCTGACTCATGTGTTAAAGCAGGGGAATAGTGTTTATAGTTCAGCAAAATGGGTGTGCTTTTTGAAAAAGGGCATTATGGTTTTGAAATTTTAGTTCAAAAGCCTGGTTATAGTGTTTTAGCAATCGAGAAAAACTGTAAGAACACTTTTTTTTCCCAAGGGGTGTTACCAGAATACAGCTGGATACTGCGTAGGACCTTTCAGCCATAATATACTGTATTACAATTGCTGCAACTTCATTTATTTATAGACAGAAACATTTATATGCACTGATGATATCTGTTAAGCCAGAGAACAGGAACATCATGAACCGAATTTGATGTGATGACTCAAGGTTATTAAATTACATAACAAATAAGTTTTTTAAAGACAGATAGGGAAAATAAAGTAGCCTGCAGAGTGTCACAAATAGAAGCCAGGCTTCCATCAACTGAAGACGTGACACGCTGCATTGGACACTTTCAGTGTAGACTACTTTATTGATTATAATAAAAATGTATGTTGTTTTGACGCATCACACCACTTACATCCAGTGTAGACATGGCATTACACTCTCTGCAGTTTCCCAGGGACACATGGTAACCTAGACAATCAGGTCACTGATGGCCATTGATCAAACAGAGTCCAAAGGTTTTATTGTCGTGGTAATGTTGTGAAACAATCTGAATAAATTAAGGAGCAGGCCTGGGTGTCTCAGTGCACCTATGCTAATGTTGCATTGTCTGGAGCTGAAATGTATTTAAGGATAATCAATCATGAGAAACAGGTGTGATTAAAGTTATGTAATGCACACTTTCGCTCCGCCCTGCTCCACCTCTGAGGAGTGAATGGATTTCTGCGCTGATAATTACACTTCTCCAGCCATTCCCTTTCTCAGACATAAAAGGAGAGGAGACACAGAGCGTGAAACGGGAAAGAGAGAGAGGGAGAAGAGGGGTAGCTAACAATTTATTTCAGCTCTCCATAGAGATTGAGATGAGATTAAAGATGCTGTTTCGGCACTCACAATTACCGTGGAGTCACGCAGTCCACAGCCATACTATCAGTTGACTTCAAATGTAGAGTGTCCAGCTTTCTTAAAGTCTGGCATAGAATAAATAACAAGTTTTGACTTGCAAACTATCAAATGTTTGCACACACTTAGGCTATGTTGAATTTACTTTTCTCATGAACTTATGATTAGATTTGAAATTAGCTTTGTAGACAGAAACAAATTATGACTGTGCTGTATACATTTTTTAACTATTTTTAAAGGTCACAAAGGTTTAGTAAACAATCAGGTAGCAAAAAGCATTAATATGAAATATTATGAAATATTTTAGAGAACTGAATTGGCTTAAAGGGACTTTTTTCTTTTTTTTTTTTGCTAAAATTGGAATTTAAATAAATAAATAAAAATACTGAAAATCCATCATGGCAATACCATGGTGTTTTTTGAAGTACCATTACTTTCTGAAAATAGTCTATAAGTTGTATGAATGCATATTAAGTAATTCATACAGAGAATGAAAATATATGAATTATTAACAAATTAGGTCACATAATTTGACAAAAAATATATAATTGTGTTATTTCGTAGTTTAGACTACTTAAGTAGAATTACTTAAAACTGTGAAAATTATAATTATTATAGAATGGATGTGTACCATTAATTCCATTAATATGATTAATGGAAAATTAACATGAATTCCCCCTCATTTCCTTTTCACTTGCTACCGATCAATTTCTCTGTGGAACAAGTTAGTGTAGTTATTGATGTGAGGACCAGATTTGAACCAAGTTGATTCGCAGAAAGATGTTCTAGTAAATGTAATGAAAGTAAATGTAAATGTAAATGTAGAATGAAAGTATGATCAAATCACCTTGCAACCGCAAATAACCAGCTTTCTTTCCTTGCAATGTCATAAATGAAACCAGAAACAGTGGCTAGAAATACACTGAGGACAAGTTATTTGACATCAGTGAGTCTAACAGCTAAAACTGGGACACGTTCATATTTTTTTTGTTTTATTTTTAGTTTTTTGTTTGGACATTGAGACACACCTCATGAAATTGGGTCTGTCTGGACATCTGGTCACCCTATTCAAATCACACACAGCTGCATTCATGTTCGTGTAAACAATAACATCACATCTGACTGGAATGAAGCACAAAAATTTAAACAGTATTATGCCGATTAAAAAAACAATAGATTTCAGTTGCTTTCTCTCAGCTAGTCTGTCATTCCACATTCAGGATGCATACATTGTACTCAGGTTATGAGTAAAAGTTTATCTAGTAAAAAAAGTGTGTTAGATTTAATGCTGCTGCCAGCAGTAGGATGACAACAAGAGGTGAAATATTGCAGAGAGTCCTGTGTAACCAGCCGCTCTAGCATTTCATTTGGATTGGCAACAAGCCGTCAAGATGCTCATATTTTACCACACTGTTCTCACAGGTTGTGCTCCTGAACTCAATGTCTTTCCATCACATCTGTCAAAAGAGCAAAAAGTAGGAGGTAATTGCTGGTTGGGGGTTGGAAGGGTGTGTGTTTGCATTTTATGGCATGAGGGTCCTATAAAAATGGTGGTGTTCTGAGTACTTTCAACGTAATAGTGCACACTCACAAAGATAGATTTAAAAATAGTAGCAGAAAATAGGTACGTGACAGAGTTTAGAAAAAAGCAAAAAAGTTTTTATTTAGAAGAATATTATATATGGCATTGACATCAGATCCTATTATGGCAGTGAAGCTCTAAAGGTCTGTCAGGAAGAGTAAAGCTATTCCACATGTTCAAAATGAATCATGACATTAGAAAAGCACTCTAATGTATAATTGAATGTACTTTTATTTGAAACACTAGTTGACTCCCCCCAAAAATTCAAAATTGTGCCATCATTTACCCACACTCATGAAGTGTGACAGAATTTGTAGGTGATCTATACCTTTACAATGTATGAATAAGGCCTTCAAAAACCTACAAAATAAAAGAGCAAGCTACTTCAAAGCTGGAACAAAATAATTGGCTTTTGGTTAGAACACGTCTTAAAGCCTTTTGTAATTTAATTATTCTGGTACAGCCGTTTGAATAAAAGCTCAGCCAAAAATGTTTCTGTGAAAGCCACACCTGACTTGTACAGTCTTATCATAACAACTGTACTGTATGATATCAACCTCAAACACTCAAAACCTGTGCAAAGCCATGTTCATATTTTAAGTACTCACTTTATGTGCCCACACCACTTGATTCCCAGTGCAATTTGCATATAACTCAAATAGATCATTGGGTGACACGGTATGATCAGTCACACTATTTACTCCTTAGCTCCTGCAGTGGATTATTGTATGTCAAGGCTTTATTTACTGAATGAAGCTCTGCTTCAATACATTTAAAGTGTTCTTGATCCGTCAGGGACTTGACACCGCATTACTAAATGAGCAAACTGCAGATGAGAGCAGTTGTGACTGATTTTTAATAATGGTGTACCTCATGGTTATATCCTCAGTCCTATACAGTTTTCACCTGGGACTGTTAAATGTAGCTGACATCACTGTAATTACAGTATGCAAAACACTGACAGAACAACATAAAGCAATGAAGCAGCTGGCCTGATATATTCCCCCTTGAATGTCAACAAGATAAAAATGTACATTGTGGAGTTCAGCAGACTTACATTATTACTGATGCAAAAAAAAGGAAAAAAAAGAAAAGAAAAAGAAAAGCAGTGGGCATTGTTCACTGCTTCATATTCTGCATGGCATCTTGAACAGATCATCTGACATAAAGGTCATTCTGTTGCAACCTTGCATCTTCTCACTGAGTGTCATTAGATTACAGAAACTGGAAAGATGGGAATAACAGGAAAATAGTCTGGAGTACAAGACAGCTCCAAAAAATCCCATATCTCCTATGTCTTTCTCTTAGAGTTCCTGCAGTATGTCTTAAAAATGCTAACCACAAATAGATAGGTATATATACGTATATGTATATGTATAGCGATTATACAATGCCAGTGTTTCTCCACCCTTTTTGTCTTGTGTATCTCCACAGCATCATAAGTAAGATTCTAGTAACCTTTACCAAGATATGTTTCAACATTTTTCAGTAATGCTCTTTTAAACTAAAAGCAATATACAAGATACGGTATACAGTAGAAAAACAAGATACAGTGGAAACTCACCAAGTGAAGCAGTTTAAACATTTGGAGAATAATTTTCTTACAAAAAGTAAATACATTTATTTTTGCTTGATTTTGGTCTGATTGGCTCAAAATCCACTTTTGACTGTTTTCACTTGTAAATGGTGCTTTATCCGTGCATATTTCTCTACTGATTCAGACGAGATGACTTTATTGATAAAGACTTGTATTTTTGCGGGAAGTAACAGTGTAAAGTTAAAAACCTTTTAATGATGGATCTGAGCTTTTCGCTTCAAAAGATGTTAATTGATGGACTGGAGTTGTGTGAATTACTTGTGGATTATTGTGATGTTTTTATCAGCTGTGTGAATCCTCATTCTGACGGCATCCATTCACAGCAGAGGATCCACTGCTGAGCAAGTGATGTAATGCTACATTTTTCCAAATATGTTCCAATGAAGAAACAAACTCTACATCTCCATCTGGGACTCTTCACAACCTATTGCACTTCTGTAATGCATTTCTATAATACACTTACATTTCTGAGTAAAATGATATTCAATATAAAAATAAAATAAAAAAACTTGATTTTACTTGATGATGGGACTTGATTTTATCCATTTTAAAGTCAAACTGAATCTGTAAAGTGAGTATTATCAAAATGTTGCCAGGTGCTTTTAGAGAAAGGGTTAAACATTAAGAGGAATGTATAATTTCAAAGGAAAGTTGTTTACATGGTCTAAAATCTGCTCACATACTCGCATAGCAAGCGAATGACTACTGATCGTTTTGTTGCTGAAAATCGTTGTCAGCATGAACACCTCTTTAAAGGGACAGACCTCCTGGAGTAACCTGAGATTAAGTGCCTTGCTCAGACAGGGGCACAATGGTGTTAGTCCTGTTTTGAACCTGCAGCCGTTTTGGATACAAGCCAAGATTTTAGGAAATAAGACTTCTGTAAATAAAAGAATACAAAAGAGGTCGTCATTTATCTGAGGCTTTATGCATTTGATCAATATTCTAGATGACAATACAATATTTTCACCTTGTCAGAGAAGTGCATTTTGATCATTAACCTTTGCCAACATATTTATCTCAACCCAGTATTCATCATGAGCAGCTCTGTATGTCTGATGCTTGAATTTCTCAACCTTTATTTATCATCTGTTTGTACCTCCTGGTCTTCTTCACTCTGTGCAAATAAGGATCACAAAACAGGTCTAAAATTATGCCTCTCTCTCAGCTGCCTGGCTCTCCGAAGTCTCCAGCCCGAGCTCTGGTTACGTTGGCAATCAACAGACCCCCTTGCCTCATCCATCAAAGGGGAGAATGCGCCGTTAGTGGGGGATTTACAGCACTTGGACAGGAAGTGCAGAATCACTCTTGATTTATGCTCGAAGACTGAGAGTTGCAAGGCGAGTGTTCTTTCTGCCATCTGAAATATGAAATGGATCGGCCTGGTGGATAGAGGATATCAACCATACTGTGGGTGTCTATCTGACTATTTCTGGACAGACAAGTAGATCATTTAACAATTCTACCTATTAGTATGATAATTATGTTTGCATTATGTACAATAACTGATAAATGGTGGATATTAAACTAAAAAATAAATAAATAAATAAATAAAATCAATTTTTAAATCTCACAAGTGAATTCTATTATAATGTAGGCCATACATTAATTAAAATGGATATTAATTTTGAGATTTGATGAAGATTACATTTAAACGTGTTATAAAATTATTAGTGTTTTTAAGAAATGTGTTTAGAACACTTAGGTTGAGTTCTTAGTATTAGATGACAGCAAAAGTTATCTAAGTGTAAAAATAAGGGACTAGTGAATGTGACTAGTGAAATAAACACTGACATTAGCTGATAACTAATATGGTGCTAATATGAAGTGAATCCCTCAACATGTTCATAATCTAGGCCTGTTCATCATGAAAATTTGACCCAATATTAGTAAGCTATTTGTCTGTTCAGACCAATGCATCATATAGCAGATAGGCTGATGAAGATGCAAATTCACTTCATTTAGAAATACTGTACAGTGGTATGCAAAGGCAGCACTGTGAAACTCAGTGTTGTTATTAACTAAAACTGAAAATAGTTTCCGTTAATTAAAATAAAAGCTGAAATAAAATATAAGATGAAAAACATCACAAAAAATTAAAGGAAATTTAGAAATGTTGCCTTGGCAACTGACTGAAACAAAATTAGTTTAAGTTGTTAGTTAAATTGAACTAAATATAAATTAAAGCAAAATAGAAATATTATTAAGGCAATAACAAAATTATTATCAAACCTATATTCAAATTAAAATGAAAACTGAAAATCTAAAAATAAAAGGTAATTTTGAGATAATTACAAAATATTCAAATCTCATTGGTTGTCCAGTCTTATGCACAGTGTAAACAGCTATTTTCATAACTGAACAGACAAATTAAAAGCCATTCATAAAAATGTTTATTGCACTAAACATTTGTGAACAGGCCTTAAAGCAGTAAACATGTTTGTTTGAAAGTACAACCTGAAAAAAAAAAAGACTTTAATTTTTGAATGATTAATTCACCCTGCTGAAATGCCTAGCATTATGCATTATGTATTCACATTCAATGCATATATTCATAGGGAGGAAACTTTTGGAATGGAAACAGTTATTTCATATTTACAACTAATGCAAAAAAAGTTCATTAATTTGATTGCCATTGCTGCTGCACAATCCAGCATGCTGCAGGAGCTGACGGCATTTTACTGTCGCTGGTAAACAACTCCAGAACAGCAGCACTGGATGTTAAGCTGCTTGTATTTACACACCTCCTAAAAAAAATAAACCCTGTCTCCTTTTAAAGTCTGATAATGTGTGCACATATTATGCATGTGCATGCATATGACGACACCACACATATGTCTATGTATTTTTGCAATAGTGCTCAATAATATTTCTTTAACTGCATTGAAGTGAAATGCAATCCCTGAATGAATGTTTACCTCACAATTTATGAGCGCTTGAAAAGTACTTGTGATCTGTGGAAGCTGTCAAGACTGTGAACCTGTGGTTTTTACAGTAATTAATATGTGCTGTTTTTATTAGTACATTATACTTAATGTGTGTTTAAATTACTCTGCCTTGTAATATATTATCCTGCCAAGGATAAAAACTAAGTTCAGCTGTGTTTGGCATGTACACAATACACAGGCAGTGCAATAGTCTTAAGAAATCACACAGACGAGAATGAAATGATTATAACTACAAATTATGTGAATTCGTTAATAACACTAGATATGTTTATTACCAAGTGATAATGCTTTCATTTTGGCAGCTGTAGAGGTCTAATGTTATTGGGACTTGTGACTTTTGATATTGTAGAAGAGCTCTTTATCTTGCCAGATGAATATTTGTGTCAGCCTTGGTGTGAATAGACCTTTCGGGTGTGATTTGTCTCACATTTTCATCTTGTATTTTGTGTGAATAGGCCTTAAAGGAAGACAGAAAAAAATGGGACCCACTTTATATCAAGTGTACTTAACTGCTATGTACTTACATTTTAATTAATCATTTGATACAATGCACTTATTGTGTATATACATGTTTTACATTGTACTTACATGGAAATACTGTCCTGTAATTACATCTGTAATTGATTTCTGTAGTTACTAATTATAGTAACATCCACAGGGCCGCATTAAGACCGCACTGGGCCCCAGGGCTATGACTTACTGCAGGGCCCCCCCATCACAATAAGGATATATATATATATATTTATATGCAGAAAAAAAAATATATAATATAATAATTATTATATATTGAACATTAATGGAGCAACAGATTTTGTGTGAAAATAAATCATTCAAGTTGTTTATTTTGTTTAAAAATCGTATAAATGTATGAGGTGGCAAGAGGGGCCTTTTACCCCACACACGGGGTAAAAGGCTCACCAGCATGGGGTAAAAGGCACACGGTATTTATACAAATAATTCAGCTAAAATAATGTTTTTTTTTTTTAATAATGTCTAAGTTAATACTTGTTCAAAACAATCACTTTAGCAAAGTTTGTACTATTTTCTGCTTATTTTGAAAAATAATTTAATATATTTATTGGAAAAAAAATATTTTTCCAATAAATATGCTGTCGTTAAAATGTGTTAATATAAAAAAATATATTTTAAAATACAGAAACAAAATCGTTTTAATAAGTAAAGATTCTGAAAGGAGGGGGCTAAAATACCATACTTTTACATATTCTTTCGTTATTTAAAAACTGTTGCTTTATGATTTTTCGTTTTGTTTTAGATAATTAAAGAAGACCTTTCTTTCAAGATATATGCATTAATTTTAGCGATTCTCATTTGCTACTTAAATCTTGCTGTTCCAGCAATTTCCACTCCATCAGCTTTAGTAAAACAACCTAACCTCCGATAGCTGGGGAATTTACTAAGACTATTTCCAGATTACTCCAGAACAAAGTGAAGAGAGGTAAATGCAGACATACTGGGCAGCAATCACCTGATAGATACATGCGCATATCGTTCAAAAGTCAAATATAGAATAAATGCATTTGATTGGTAAACCAAATTCAAACTTTACGTTTCAATCTCAAATGGTAATGCATGGAATTTACGGGAAAGCTCAACTAAATAACAGCGCTAATAAGTGGGGGGCGTGG
>NW_015555721.1:1501954-1503787 GCF_001515605.1 Sinocyclocheilus anshuiensis
GAATGAATTCTGCCCCGCAGCGTAATGTCCATGAACAGTAAACCATTTGTTTTAAAACCTGCTTAAAACGCCTTGAAATGATAAGCTTACACTACATCATGACGCGCTTCAATCAATGATTGATATATTTCTACCGGATTATCTCCCAACCCTTAAATGAATATAGTTTGTTCAAACACAAAAACAATATAAATCCAGTTAATAATCAAACTAACCTAATATCTGTGTGGATGATGATACTGTTTTTATCTGCTCCGTGTGCCCGGTTCACTTGCTGTTCCAGCAATTTCCACTCCATCAGCTTTAGTAAAACAACCTAACCTCCGATAGCTGGGGAATTTACTAAGACTATTTCCAGATTACTCCAGAACAAAGTGAAGAGAGGTAAATGCAGACATACTGGGCAGCAATCACCTGATAGATACATGCGCATATCGTTCAAAAGTCAAATATAGAATAAATGCATTTGATTGGTACACAAAATTCAAACTTTATGTTTCAATCTCAAATGGTAATGCATGGAATTTACGGAAAAGCTAAACTATATAACAGCGCTAATAAGTGGGGGGCGTGGTGGCTTTGGCAATCGGCGCTCCAGTCAATCTACTCCACAGCCAATCATGGGCCCCCTCCTTGCTCGGGCCCCGGGGCTTCAGCCCCGCCTAGCCCAATGGTTAAAACGGCCCTGAACATCTATAATTACAATGTCGACACTACCTCTACCCCTTAAACTTAACCAGACTACAAAACCTACCCCTAACCTTACCCATATCCCATCTCAGTAGCAGCAAAAGTGCTTTGCAATTCAACATGAACACAATAGATACATTGTACCTAACAATTCATTATTTTATTATTAAGTACATATTAAAGACACCTAATATAAAGTGGGACCAAAAATTGTTGCTGAAAATGTACTGTTCTCACCTTCAGACCATCCAAGATGTAGAACAGTTTGTTTCTTCATCAGAACAGAGTTGGCAGATTTGGAGAAATTAAAAAAAAATCACTTGCTCAGCAGTGGATCCTCTGCAGTGAATGGGTGCCGTCAGAATGAGAGTCCAAACAGCTGATAAAAACACCACAGTAATCCACATGACTCCAGTCCATCTGTTAATGTTTTGTGAAGTAAAAAGCTGTGTGTTTGTAAGAAACTGTCACAATTCACTCGGGGAGCAAGGAACGAAGAAACGAGGAGTACTTGAATAACACAATCTTTAATAATCCACAGGAAAACCGAGAACAAGCAGCACATTCAACAAGTAGACCCGACAAACAAGAACTGAAAGGACTAGGGCTTTTAAAGGCAGGATATTGGGGAGGAATGAGACACACCTGGAATCAAATTAACACAATCAACATGAGGAAGAAACTGGGTCACAGGGGCAAAAACACACACAGAATAGTCCATAATCCTGACATAACGCCCCCTCCTGGAAGGTGCGTCCTCGCACCGGAGCAACAACAGAGGGAGGCGTGGGTGGGAACTTGGGAGGAGGTTCCGGAGGAGGACGGATATCCGGGAGGAGGACGGCAGACAGAGACCAGGGGGGCGACGAAGGAGGGAGGAGCCAGGGAGGAGACAGGAGGGACCCGGAGCAAGAGGAGCACAGCAGGACCCAAGCCACAGCCATGATGTCGACCCATGGTGGAGCCGATGGAGGGAGTAGCCATGGAGGAGGAATGGCCGCCGACTCCAAGGGGCCGACCAACGGCAGCAGAGCAGGTGCATGAGCCAGGGCAACGGGGAGGATCCGGAGGTCCTAGGCGGAGCAGATGGCGCCGGCGACCGACGCGGAGATGTGGATCCGGGAGGCCGCGGTGGAGCCGGAG
>NW_015555721.1:1512810-1513972 GCF_001515605.1 Sinocyclocheilus anshuiensis
ACCAACAGGGAGTCAAGAAGCACAAGGAAGACATTTACAACAAGTAGACCCGACCTAGAACTAAGGAACAGACAGGAACTAATATACACAGGATAATAAGAAACTCAGGTTCAAGGAATCATAAGGCAGTCAAACTAAACAAGAACAGGAAAAAGACCATATGAGGAAACACAGGAAGAACTACGGGGGCAAAACGGGTCCAAAAGTCTGACATTTCACCCCCTCCCGGAAGGTGCGTCCTCGCACCGTAGATACAACAGAGGGAGGGATGAGTGGGAACTTGGGAGGAGGCTCAGGAGGAGGATGGACACCCGGGAAGGGGCCAGCAGACAGAGTCCATGAGGGTGACGAAGGAGAGAGTAGCCAGGGAGGAGACAGGAGGGACCCGGAGCAAGAGGAGCACAGCAGGACCCAAGCCACAGCCATGATGTCGACCCATGGTGGAGCCGATGGAGGGAGTAGCCATGGAGGAGGAATGGCCGCCGACTCCAAGGGGCCGACCAACGGCAGCAGAGCAGGTGCATGAGCCAGGGCAACGGGGAGGATCCGGAGGTCCTAGGCGGAGCAGATGGCGCCGGTGACCGATGCGGTCCAGGCCTCGGAGGCTGCAGGCGGAGTCAAGGGAGACTCCAGCCACGGTGACGCTGGAGGATGGCAGTCCTGCGGGGCTCGCACCGCAATGATGGTGGGCTGAGGGGCTGCCAGACGACAGCGGTAGAGGAGGCTGGAGCGGGTGGGAGGGCGTTCATTTTCGAGGAGCGGCCACAGGAGGGCGCTTTCTAGGAGCAGGCACTGGAGGGCGCTTTCTAGGAGTGGGCACTGGAGGGTGCTCTGAACTGAATTCAGGGGCTGGATCCCTTTCTTCGTCCTTTTGGCACTTTTGCCCCGCCATACTCAGCTCACCCTCAGCCACGGTGCAGGGGGCGGAGCTCCTCTCCGCGCTCACACCATCCGTGGGTTTCTCCCTCGTGGCAGGCGTTGTTGCCGGCTCACACACCTTGACTGACGTCACAGCCTCTAGCTCTAACGGAGGGACGAGGCGAAGCCAGAGGAGTGGAGTCCCGAGGAGCAGGATGGTCGACGCCAGACCAAGACGGAGCCGGAGGGACGAGGGAGCCTGGCGGAGCTTGTGGACTGCCGGGCCACGACGGAGAGGAGGGAG
>NW_015555721.1:1514023-1514717 GCF_001515605.1 Sinocyclocheilus anshuiensis
GGGAGGGTGGGTGGGTGGGAATTTATGAGCGACAGTCTCTTTAGGGATGGTGTGTGCTGCCCACACACACCATATCACGACTCCCAATACTGGGAGTGCGGTTGATAGGGGAATGACATCCATGGTTGTTTTAAGATTGGCGGATTGTTCAGGGCAAATAGATAATTCTGGGCAGGCAAATAATTCAGGGCAGACAAATGATTCAGGGCATGCAGAGAGTTCATATGAAGGTGGGAGAAGAGGGGGCATGTCTGCATATATGTCCCCATAACAGTCCATAGAGCGCTGCTCACCCTCAGCCATGTTGCAGTGGGCGGAGCTTCCCTCCGCGCTCTCGCTGTTCATAGCGCTCTCCACCGTGGCGAGCTCTGTTGCCGGCTCTCGCACCTGATCTGACGTTGCGGGCTCTGGCGCCGCGGCGATCCTCAGCTCTGTCGCTCTCTCTAGCAATGGCTTGTGGGTCGCGGCGGGCTCTGGCTCTCCGTCAGCGGTGGGCTCGGGCATGCGCTCCGTGCGCTCCGCAGATGGTGGGCTGGGCTCTGGGTCGGGAGTGGCACTGGTGATTAATTCCTGGGAACCGGCGGAACCGGCGGATCCATTTCTCGCCAGTGTCCACTCCACAAAGGCGGCGAATTCAGGTCGAGGGCCATCTTCGGACGATGGCGCGTCGTCCGGATAGGTGGTGAGCTGGGTC
>NW_015555721.1:1516781-1526168 GCF_001515605.1 Sinocyclocheilus anshuiensis
GTCGCTCTCTCTAGCGATGGCTCGTCGGTCGCGGCGGGCTCTGGCTCTCCGTCAGCGGTGGGCTCGGGCATGCGCTCCGCACATCGGGGAGATGGTGGGCTGGGCTCTGGGTCGGGAGTGGCACTGGTGATTAATTCCTGGGAACCGGCGGGGAACGGAGATCCATTTCTTACCAGTGTCCACTCCACAAAGGTGGTGAATTCAGCTCGAGGGCCATCTTCGGACGACAGTGCTCTGCACGCAGTGTTGAGGCAGGCGTCATAGAATGCGCAGAGCGCATCATCCGGATAGGTGGTGAGATGGGCCACAGCCAGAAACAGTCTGGTATGACCCTCGAGCGAATTTTCCCCCTGCTCCAGCAGGAGGAGGATGAATTCGGGGCAAAGGAGGGGATCCATAGGGCACACAACGGAAACAAAAAACTGAGTAAAAAGAGAAACAAAACGGAGGGTACAAACGGAGGTAACCATATGGGTTTGGGTCTTCTGTCACAATTCACTCGGGGTGCAAGGAACGAGGAAACGAGGAGTACTTGAATAACACAGTCTTTAATAATTCACAGGAAAACCGAGAACAAGGAGGACATTCAACAAGTAGACCCGACAAACAAGAACTGAAAGGACTAGGGCTTTTAAAGGCAGGATAATTGGGGAGGAATGAGACACACCTGGAATCAAATTAACACAATCAACATGAGGAAGAAACTGGGTCACAGGGGCAAAAACACACACAGAATAGTCCATAATCCTGACAGAAACAGATACATCAAGACATTTTAATTGTTTAAACCTTCGATTCTGGCCAAAATGCCATAATCCAAAATAAAGCTTCCTCCAGTGAAAAAGCTCATCCCCTGTTTTCCTCTCACATCAATATCCACCCACATATTTGTTGTTTTGGCATGTAAATGGTGCTTGACCTGCGCATAGTTCTCTCCTGATTCAGACGAGACAGCTTTTTTTCATTGGAGGAATCGATATTATGGATAGAGGACTGGTCTTTTGGCGAGAAGCAATGGTCTACAAATACAAATACACAGCTTTTCACTTCACAAGACATTAATTGATGGACTTTTGTGAATTACTTACCAAATTATTCTGATGTTTTTATCAGCTGTTTGGACTCTCGTTCTGACGGCACCCATTCACTGCAGAGGATCCATTGGTGAGCAAGTGATGTAATGGTGAATTTTTTGAAATCTGTTAACATAAAGAAACAAATTCTTGGATGGCCTAAAGGTCAGTACATTTTTCAGCAAATTTTCATTTTTGGGTTTACTATTTCTTTTCAGTCAAGGTTTGTCGGTAAAGTTTTGCAGGGGCACATAATTTATGTTGGTCTAAGCTGGTCTATTCAGCAGGCAGACACAAAAATAATTTTAGCATGAAATACTGTATTGAGATTCTTGATACAGTCCTAGCATAAGAAGTGTAGGGAGACTATCAGGAGAAAAGTGTATATATACTAAAATTGAGAATGGGCTGTTAAAAATATTGAAACAGAAAACTAACAAGCTGGCAAAGAACCCCAGGCTAGCCTCTTTAAACACCTCCAGGGTGCTACAATTTCATATTTGTGCATGTAATTCATCTTTACCTTGGAACTCAGTGGGATCTTTCAGGCAAACAGCCGCATGAGCAGGATTATATTGTCGAGGTCTAGTTTTTGACATAAAATGGCATGTGTGTAACTGGATAGGGCTGCGTAGGAACAATCACACTCAACCTGCTGAGTTAATGACTGCGCCTTTTTTCACAAGATGATGTGTTAGTGCTTCAGACCCGCTCATATCTCTGCATATTTTGCTCATTAAACACTAGTTAATTTCAGCTATGACATAATCAACTCTGAGAGGCACAAACACGCACATGAGAAACCTCCTGGGGCAGATGAAAAGAAAGTGATTGCCATAAGATAATTTCACTGGAAATACAATACAAACAAAAGACTGCTGTTTACAAGAGACACTTGTCAAAAAACAAACACAGACAAGGTTTGTTCTTTCAGGTTGCAGCTCTATAGAATTCAAAAGAGCTCTCTTTATATTTCTTCCCTGAAATATTTATATGAAAATAAATCTATAGATTAAAACCGCTATACTATAAAGCTTCCATACTATATTTTTAAGGTTAAGTATTCAATCATTAGGTCAATTATACGTAATAATTCCTGTAGTCTTTAATCATCTTGGTCTAGTCTTTTATTTTAAAGTTTTGTCATCCCTTTCCAAAAAGAAGTATACTTCAAGTTTATTTTATTAAGTATACTTAAGTAAAGTCCAAGTATATTTTTTGTAAGGGATGTCTAGCTTTGAGTTCTTTTCATTGTTGCCGTCTGGTCCCTCTTTTGATTGTTTCTAGATGTTTAGTCACTTGTTCTTGAGTATTTATGCTGTCTTCACGTGCTTTCAGAATTATCGTACATACAAGTTTCCTAATTGGAAAGTGGACATGAACGGCAGTGTTCTGTCACAGTAGGTTGTGTCTAAAACCAAGAGAGCTTTCTTGCTGCTCAGCCAGTCAAGATGTTTTTTTGTATTAAGACATCTAGGTTGGGGTTCCAAAACTTTTTCATGCTATGACCCACCTAGAGGTATAATCATTAAGCAAGAGCAAATTAATGAGTTGTAGTAATGATGCATTGACATGGACCTAATAGTTCAGTCATATGTTCAATTCGGTGAGTTCATTCAAGGATTCATGAGTTTTTTTTTGTTTGTTTTTTAGTGAGATTTGCGTGAGATTTGCATGCGTCAAGAGTTCATGAAAATCAAACTGTTTAACCTGTGCTATATGTTTGTTTCGAACTGTTAATTTACTCCTAACTGCTTCGCCAGACACCATTTTTATTCTTTCAACTGACCGGTGATATGATTATAAGCTATGATAGGCAGCAAAATATATCCAACAATTTGCTTAATTTTATTGAACATGCACTTGCAGTGTACTTCAAATCTGAAAAGTAAAAAATGTTAAGTACATTTTAAACCATAATGTTTTAATCTTTTTTATGTTTTAAACAAGTACACTTATTTTGATGTGTTAACTAACAAGCACATGCAAAGTACTGTAATTTTAACTGTAGTGTGTTATTCAATATTAAATTTAAACTTAATACAAATACATTTAAATAAATGACATAAAAGGTTCATTAGAAATGACATTACAGTATGTTTAAGTTAACTATAAAAGCTTGTCAGAACATTCAGCAGTACACTTTGAGCATATTTCAAAGACAATAGTAATTATGAAATTACATATAAAGATGTACGTATGCCCTACTTAAGTGTCAAAAAAGCAATCTATTAATTGCATTTCATATAAATTTAAACTGTAAAGCATTTTAATTATTTACAATTAACATGCAGTTAAATGTCTGAAAACATTCCATTCATTTCACACTTACACATTACTTATCTTTATATAATCTCACTGTCTCTTTGCTCCTGTTTGCATTACCCTTTTCAAATTCACGCCACATTTTATGATCACGATGGGAACAAAATGAGCTCAAGGGAGGCAAAAGAGACGCTGCCTCCCTCTGAACCCTTTTCCGCTGGTGTCCATGTCAAAAAGTGTTGAATTAGTTGTGACAGGGTGCAAGATGACAGTCTCCCCCGAAGACAACACTGACTACACCATCTTATGTTCTTCATAATATTAGTTTGTTTTATTTTTGTACTAATTATTTTCTCATCTAAGCTTTTTTGAAAAGGCGCTGCCTCTGTTGCCTCCCCTGAGAAAACACTGTTATTGATACTGCATCATTACTTGCCTCAATAATATGCAGACGGCTTAATGGTATGGAGGATGTGACACAAGCGTCATTAGCAAGACCACACCAACGCAATCACACAACAGCACACTGTTTGTCTCTATTCACAACATCGTCCGACCAACTCAGTAGGAAGATTAAAAGTCTCTTTTGACAACAAACATGATGTGTTCACATTAAAAAAGGCAATTAAATAGATGTTATTATGTCAGCCCTCCCATTACTCTGTTTCCCTCGAACCGATTCAAAGAAATCTTCAAAACACAAATAAGAAGCCCACCTTCAGGCTGATCTACTGAGGCTCAGTTCTCTTTGCTGTTTTATTCAGAGAACTAAGAGGAAAAGACACACGGGAGAAGAGAAAAAGCTCTGCGCTCAATCCCTGGAGGCCTATAAAACTCCAACGAGTCAAATCCATAAACAGGCTCAAGAGCTCTAACAACTTACCCTCTAAAGTTATCATTCTTACACCAGCAAAACAACACCAGACACCTCGAGAGATAAATGGCCCATGTTAAATGATCTTGTAAATGTGGCTAATGTGTCTTAGCACTTCTTCAGTGGCGTGATCCTGACCTGCTTCTTTGGCCGCCGAATACTTGTACTTGAGCTCTGCGCACACTGTACTCTTTAAGCCATTTTTTTAAATTTGATATTCAGTGAAAAATGATCAAATTAACTCATCTATGTGATACTGTATGCAACATAAATATCTCACTAATTAGCAATCTCTTTATTTTATGATCATGCTATCAAATTACGTGGCGTTCATTCTGAAGAATGAGCAATCCACAAACTCTTTCTGTCGCCCAGATAAGACAACCTCCAAACAACCAGGCTTCCAAATGAATCATTAGTGCAAGATCTTGCCAATGAGGATGTCAGGATGTAGTGATGCAATACGTGGTGGTTTTTCACATTGGTTTAATAGTTCTTTTTTGATAAAAAAAGTCTTCCAAATATGCACTCAATACAATATTTAATCAAGTCATGTTAATTATTTAGTCAGTTTTACTGGTTAGATTTAATTAGTCATTAAATTTACTTTAGCCAATGTTACTAATATTGATCAATGAGAATTCATACCAAATATTAAAACATTTTATATGTAAATTGAAATATGTATCAGCATTTAACGAAACGTGAAAGCTGTTGACATGAAAACCTGAACTCATGGAATATTATTACCAGTGTTGTTATTGTTAAATAAAACTAAAACTATTAGAATGTGTATTAAGTAACTGAAATAAAATATAAATATGGGATGAAAACCTTAAATCTAGAGATGGGGTATGGACTGCAATTATGAATGATCTCAGACACTGACTCTGACATTTTGGAAATTTGCATGTCTAACATGAAAGATTAAATAAATAAATAAAGATAAAAAAAGATAAAAAAAGATAAAAAAAACATGAATAAATATCTCCACTCAAACTCAGTTGGTTAAGGATTTGGACTTGGACACGACAAGGTTGTACTGGAGTACTAAAATTATTACAACCAAAACTTAAATAAAATAAATTTGAACTAAATAGAAATATAAAAATAAAGTAATAAAGATGACAAAAACACATCACAAAATAACTAAAATTAAAAATAAAATGAAAACAAATAAAGTTAAAATAAACACTGAAAATGCACAAATAAAAGCTAATTCAAAATATTAATAAAAGTAGATAAATAATGCTAAAATAACACTAATTGAGTATGAGTACACTACTGTATTGTATTACTATTGTACTGTTTAAATGTGACATACATTCTGGCTACCATGTAAGGTGGCTGAAGTACATTTATACATTTGCATCATTTTATGCAGATGCAAGTTGTAAAGTAATGTTTATGTTGTGTTTATATCTAATGAATCTCATATGTGTATAGGACGGGTGAGTTAATTAACCCCCCTAGCTTTTAAAGTTTACCAGTGTTCATTCACTGTTCAGCTTCAGCGGCTCTCAAGCAGTGGTGTAAGGAATTTGACTCATTAATTCTTATAAGGGAATTAATCATTAATTTTATTTCTAGCTCAGGTTTTGAGAGGAATCGAATCTGAATTCAGTGGCGTATCAGTGTCCGTTCATGATAGAAATCCCTACAGTGGTGTAATGTAACGAAGTAACAATACTTCATTACAGTACTTAAGTATTTTTTGGGAGTATCTGTACTTTACTTGAGTTTTTATATTTCTGTCAACTTTCACTTTTACTCCACTACATTTCCTAATTAAAATGTATACTTTTACTCCGATACATTTCCCCGAAGCATATTCGTTACTTACTACTAAATAAAGTCAGTAGAACACCGACTGCAAGAAAGCAGGTTTAACGAATCAGTGGTCTGGGGTCTGCAAGTTAGACTCCTAAAAATACCTTTGCTCATGTGCAAACAAGTGCTCACACAACCGCGGATAATTCATTTTCCAGTCAGCTTGGGTGTGCGATATACTATCTTCTGCGATAATATGGTAAGTGTTGTAATGATGTGCAATCTGACATTATCGAGTAAAGTTAGGCTATATCACCAAATCACACACACAGACAGAGTGTACGCACGTGATTTATTAGTCTTAAAATTCAAAATTCAAGGCATTCTAAATTGTAGATGGCAAAAAATGCTTCTGTATGCTTTTTATATTTATATAATTTAATATCACACAAAGACTGCAGTTTTTCCCCCCAGATAGGCTATCAGCATGATAACAAATGTAACAATCATTTTATACAAGTTTAATAAAGTTAGCATTAAGTGACAATATTGCCTGTTTTTGCTCAATTTTACCTATGAAAATAGCTCCAAACAAAGATCACAATACTGTTTTGCGTTACTTATTGAATGAATCAGCTTTTTGAACGAATCAGTTGATTTAATGATTCAGTGATTCACTCATTAACACAGTCAAAAAGCTTTGTTTCTAAATGAATCAGTCGTTTGAATGAATCTGTAGAATCTCAATGACTCACTCATTAAAAGTCACTTGCTGTCACCTACTGGCGGTTTTAATTTCACATTTCGACTATTTTTTTCATGTTTTAAATAATTTCAAATATCAGTATTCAACGTTTTATGTTAAAAACAAAACATTAGGTCTATTTATGCATCTGTAACTGCAAGTTAAACGCATCCATGTCCCATCTGAGCTACATTAAACTGTTTAATTTAAATACATCTAAATGCCACTTCAGATGCAGATTCCAGAAATGTTTTCTCATTTTTATTGGAATGAAAGACACTAAGTACCAGATGAAGTGCTTCTTCTTACCCAAAGATACAAAATGGAAGAAATAGTTAAAACTAAACACAATCTTGCTACTATGAACACAGGGCTGGACTGGGACAAAAAATCGGCCCTGGCATTTTTTGGTCCAGGCGGCCCATCACCACTTCAATATATATATATATACACACACTATACCAGTCAAATGTTTTTGAACAGTAAGATTTTTAATGTTTTATTCCCGATTCGATTTGATTCAATATAGATTATTTTGGATATATGTCTGGTACACATGCAACATTTTCTCAAGAAAAAAAAATCTCTTAACTAATGCTGTAAAATATACATGAGATTCAGTTGGTAGGCTACTACATTACTATAATATTGAAGGTTAAAACTAACTGATTTTTTTAGGCTATACAACTGCTTAAATTACACTTAATGAAGTTTTTATAATAAAAGTTACAATTACATAATAATATTTCTACTTCATTTCGTTTTTTTAAATATAAGCATTTAAATGGTGGCTGTCATAAAAAAATATAAATTCAACTGAAGAAGAACAGTAAAAGTTATAATGAATATATTATATGGTGCATATATTTAACAAAATACCCCTCTCTACAGTTTATTTTTCTAGCTGACTGAGTTTATGGTCACAGAATTTTTTTTTTTCTGAGGTAAATGTGACGTTACGTGACATTGTTTACGAGACGTTATATTGACGTCTTTGCATGGCTGAAACACTGATTGACCGATTACATGAGACAGGACACGGATTGTAAAGTTGTACTCTTTCTTTTAACTTACCTTAGGATGTTTAGTCATGTTCCCTTTCATGGGAACTTCGAACTGACCATGGTTACATAAGTAACCTGAGACGTTTATTTTGTGCAGAAGCTGGTATTAATGTGGAGATGATCAGTTCACGTGTGCCTTGCGCTGCCGCTTTTATTGAACTGAGGCGCTACAGTGATCTGACACTCCACATTAAACAGCGCCAAAACGGCATTTATTGTTTGAATACTGCAATTCAATGAACATAATTTGAAATCTGAGACTTTGTTTCATATTAAAAGTACCAAAGCACAATGCTTATTGCGATATATTGGATGGGAAGTGCCCTTCAATGTTCCGTCCATTAACTGAAAACAGGCTAGACCAATCGATTCTTGGTATTTAAGAATCGATATCATTCCGTAAAAATGAGAATCTATCATAATCGAGATATTGATATTTTTTACCCAGCCCTAATATATATGCTCCTTTTCCATTTTGCATTTACTTGTACTTTTACTTTCAATACTTAAAGGGTTAGTTCACCAAAAATGAAAATTAGCCCATATATTACTCACCCTCAAGTCATCCTAGGTGTATATGACTTTCTTCGCAAAGCTGACCTCATACGTCATCAGCCCAGAGCTGCTTCTGTGTACAACTGTTTGGCAAAAGCTACATTAAAGTGATTATTACTTTTTGAATATGGATATTTTTCTTACAAAAACGCATCGATTTGCTACAGAAGGCCTTTGTTCACCCCCCGGAGCCGTGTGAGACACTTTTTTTATGGATGGGCGCTTTTTATTTAACTTCTTTTGGACTGATGCATGCAACACCCGCTGAGTGCCATGCGCCAGCTTGAAAGATCAAAGACAATTTTTAATATAACTCCGACTGGATTCGTCTGAAAGAAGAAAGTCATATACACCTAGGATGACTTAAGGGTGAGTAATTTATGGGCTGATTTTCATTTTTGGGTGAACTAACCCTTTAAGTACGTTTAATATATATATAAAAAAAATACTTTTCATACGTACAATAAATATCACTTACTTTAAGACTTTTACTCAAGTAATATTGTAAATGGTGACTTCAACTTCTACCAAAGTCATTTTCTGGTAAGATATCTGTACTTTTACTTGAGTATTGCTTTCAGGTGTACTTTATACACCACTGCTCTCAAGCATGTCAATCCCTGGCATTACTGACTAGGGATGGATCATTTGAAACAATCATATTCTTTCTAAAAAAAATAAAAAAGAGAGAGAGAGAAAAAAAAAAGCATTGCTAGTGCATTGTTCGTAACTTGTGGCAATTCAAATCTTTCATTTTTTTGTGTTTTCATTATTATTGATGAAATCAAAAACCCTTTACATACATTTTCATGAATAATTTTGCTGACAAGATTAGCACCAGACATAATCAATCGCCCAGTCGGTTCTGTCAATCAGAACAAATCCTGAGACGTATGTAGTAAAAAATCAGAAATAAATGGACTTCAACGTCACTCAGCCAGTCTTTTACCCGTGATCACACTGGGGTCATATCATACAGTCTGACAAGCAACAATCACAGGACTGAAAACACAATGTACCTGATTAAACACACACACACAC
>NW_015555721.1:1526237-1545007 GCF_001515605.1 Sinocyclocheilus anshuiensis
CACACACACACACACACACACACACACACACACACACACACACACTTATTTGGTTCATCAGGATGCCAGCAAGAGACCAAAAACGGTTGCACTTTGACTACATGTTTTAAGCGATTTCATTAGCCATGCTGCTAATTATGTGTTCTGCTAAGCAGGGACATAAAAGAGCAGAGCCTCTCCACTTCATTAGGCCAAGAACACATTGTACTTCTGATTGCTACTCCCCGAGTACATTAACTTTTTTGGACAGGACCTGCAAAAGCGAGCTTGCTCCGTCTTTACAATGTATTGCATCAAAGTGGTAACTTGCGGTCCGCGGCGTCTTCTGGATATGCATGTGATGCCGAATAAATGTCTCATTAGGAGCCTTTTGAAGTATCTAAAATATGAAGAGGAAAAGCAAAAACAGAATAAAAGAGAAACGGTATATGAAGTTTATCCACAATTGCTCAGAGTCAAACATATGTTGTTTGTAAGCCAGTCGCCATTGGTTTGTGGAGGCTATAAATCTTTCGATTTACCTGCTCGTGTTTTCTCAGATGATGGCTTCCCTCAGGTCTCTGACGCCGGCTGCAGACAGCATAATACAACAGCTCCAGCCTGGAGCTTTTAATTAACACAGAGATTGCCAGAACCGGCTTCACCATGGGAACTAGCATTACATTAAATTGAACCAGGTATTGATTGTTTGTACTTGTGCTGCTGTTTCAGATTTGAAAATTTTAGTAGCTAGCATGTGGTAGGATAGAGTTTAGTGATTTTTGCTCAAATGTGAGAATCTTTCCTCAGAACTAATGCTACGAGATACGAGACAATAGAACTTCACTTGATAAAACTGAATCAAATAAGATCAGCTAAATAAATACAATAGCTCTGTTTCAAAATCGTGTTTTACGGCATCATGGCTGTATTACAGACACAAAGCATGGTTCGAAACAGTAGGTAGCAAAATAATGGTGCCTCGTACCTCATTTTGGCATTTTAAAGCTGCTGTGTGTAATTTTAATTTGTAGAGACAACTGTAAGCACTGTTCATTCTCTGTTTGTTGGAGAAGCCCAAAACGTTGCGTTTTACCCTGTTTTTCTGAACTATACATATCAAAGCAGATTTACAGAATAATACTGCAGTAACAATGTTTTAAATTCTACAAGGTCCTCATTCAGCAGTTCCATTTATATCTCAATTAAAACATTATGGCGTAATGTATTTTCATGCTAATGAAAAGTTTGATAGTAATAGCTTCATGAAAGGCAGTTACTGTGAATGAAACATTTATATAGATGAAACACTTATTTTGTGTAGTGAAAAGGATATTTTGTGATTGTGTGTATTGTACTAACACAATTGAAAATAGGCTGAAATGTTTGAAAAAAGCGCACTTTTGATGATCTGTTGTGATATTAGTACTAAGAGTTTTGAAAATGTACCAATTGCTTGTGAAAATTGCGCCAAAGCAATAAAAAAAAGAATACTTCAACTTACAGTTTTTTTTCAACTGCTTACACACATTTTCAAAACTTTGCCTCTCTTTTTTTCAAAACTTTACACACGAATTGCACACACAAAATGCAAAATGCCTCTCATCTCTTGCTAAATGAAGCACTGCATTCAAAATATCACAAACACATCTCAAAAGCAAACATTTGCAAACACCTTTGCCATAATATTAATTCCTGTTAGATTTTTGTGTGTTACATAGAGAATTGTGTGTTGTGTATTGCAAAAAGTGTTTTACGAAATTGAAAACTGAGTCAAAGGCCGAGAATTAGCGTATGCTTTTGCTGATTTGGTGTGTGGTTCTGCTGTTTGAGTGTCAGCTTTCAGAAATTGTGTGACAAGTAAAGATTTTGTGTGAAAGCAGTTAAAAAAAAAACTGTAAAAGTTATTTTATTTCAGTTAGTTGCGTTTTTAAGATAACGTTTTTATTCATATTTTAATATTTCTGTATAAAATATTTTAGTATAATATTTATTTTATGATTAACAATAACAATAATATTAATATTTTATTTTATTTTATTTTATTTAATGAAAATAATATTTTTAATACTTTTAGTTTTCGTAACAATTACAACAGTGGTGCTGCTACTGGCACAGACACAAATTGCTATTGACACAGTGCAGTTTTTAGACAGAATTACATGTATCTAACAGATAATTGAATCCCAAAATTCAATGTGACGAAAAATTTTACCAAAATGGTGGACAGAGTGAATGGAAATTAAAAATATATTTGATTCAGTGCTCAAAATCAACTTTATAAACATGGTTTCATATCAGTATTTCTGTAATTATAAGACATATTTTGACTTCAGAGTATAGAGCAAAATGTTCAAGTCAGATTCTTTCATCTAATAATGTTTTTCCCATTCACTTCAGAGTCGTGATGAAATCCTGATGGTCGTATTAGAGTTGAGAAAATCAGTGTGACACACTGAAACTCGATTTCTCACAGAGGCCACGTTTTTGACAGAGCGCTCAGGTTCGTTTAATACCTGTTATCTGACCATGTCAAAAAAGCAAATCCAAAGCTGTTCTTTGAGCTGCAATCTCTCTAGCCAGAGCAACGCTAATTATACAGGGTTTAAAATAGCCATGACAGTTTGCTATATAATTTCAGGTCCTGCTGTGGTGCTTTCTTGAAAGGATTGCTAATGAGTTTTGAAATAATAAAATAAACACACATACAGCGGAATCGAAAGGTGTTTGGGCACATTTACAAGCCATCGATTTCTAAATATAACTCAATATCAAACCAAGGGGCATCTGCAATAAAATTATTCTAGACCTTTTCCTCAGAACTAACTTTCTAAGAAGGTGCTTAAAATCATTTGACATCAACTTGCATGTTACAAAGCTTGAAAGCAGCATATAAAACAGGTGCATATTGACATTTCAGAAGAAAGCACACTGGCTTTCCCCCTGCAATCAAATAAAACAGGCACTGATTCTGAGTAGACTCTGAATGGAAAGTCTGAATTTCCTTCAACAGGGTGCACATGTTTTGCTAAGCTACGTGAGGCTCTAGCCTCTAATTTTCCGCTGTTTATCTTGACAAGGGATACATAGAAAGTGTGCTTTCTCCTTTCCATCTCCCACTGGATACCCACTTTCAGCATCAACAACCAAGAAGAGAGGAACTTCAAGCGGCAACACTGCCGACAGCTGAGGCTCAGAGAGCCAGAGAAAGAGAGAGGATGACATAGCAGAGAACAGAAAACCGAGATCATGAAAAACAAATAACAACAACAGAAAAAAAGTATATTGGGTACCACTTTCCCTGGACAGAAAATAGCTGAAGGTAATGCAATGACTCCCTTGAGGGCGTATCTGCAGTATCCTTCAGTGAACCTGCTCGCTGACACTGTGCTTGGCAATACACCTGCAACTGATTCTGGTGAAATGAGGGAGCGATGATGGGGGAGGCTGGAATAGAGAGTAGTGAAAGTAATAAAATATAAAGAAGGGATATATCTGACATCATTACAAGGCTGTGTCTTCCTTTAGAGGCTAGAGCAGCATGATTGAACATGCTGTTGACTACAGCAAGTCTCAAGCAAAAACTAACACTTGGCATTCATAACATTTTAAATATACTCCTACATAGTTCATTTGTTTTTTCAAGGTGCACGTGCACCTTGCATGCAGAGGTCTTTGACTGTATACCGACACTTACTGGAATGTATGCAGCATCAAACAAAATCAAAAGTTATTGGCTACTGTCGCCGTTGTAGAAATACATTGTTCAGTCAAGAAACTCTAGATGGCATAGGCTGATTGGTTCTTTACGTGCCATCTGCTATTAATCGCTACATGGCACAAGCTGATTGACCTCTACTGATTTTACAGCCAATAGATAAGATTTCAGAGTTCAGAGTCCTCTGAAACCCTCCACCTCCCCCAGTTCCACCTGTCTATTCATGCAGAAGCAGCATATCTTACATGCTCACAACAGCGTGTCTGTGCATCCACCGGTTGTCATGATTGAAATACTAATAATAATTTATTCCCTAAGTGAAATTGTTTGATAATAGTAAGGGAGAAGGATTACGTTGGTCATGTGATCTCAAAATACCAGCCACCATGAGGGGGCGACCCTCTTTATGAAGAAAACAACAACTGTCTTCTGATATGGTTGAAGTCTTCATCTCAATTTAGAGTATGTCATTTTAAACACTTTTGTTAAATATGCTAATAAATAATAAATAAATAAACAAACTTCATCATATTGAAAAGAAAACCATATATCCACAGTCAGTATGAAACATTTTATTTCCGTAATCTAATATATTCCCAAGCGAAACAGGTCATTCCACAAAAAAGTCCGGCAGAACTTGATATTATCCACCGTGAACTGATTGGACGGTGAAATATGGTTGCTACATATCAGAATGGAGTGAGGCTTTTGGGGTTGAAAAAGTAAGGGGTTTGTGACATCAACCAAAAAGCAAAGTCATTTCAGTGGCTTGGCAAGCTATTACATTTTGATAAAAGACTATAAAGACAGCCTTTTTTATGTTTTCTTTGGAATGACGTGCACTAATGAATCATGCACAATAAGACGAGGAATGCACATAAGGAAAGTAAACGGGGTCAATTTTGATTTCATGCTGAGTTTAAGAACATTCTGGTACAGTTATGATGAAATAGCCAAACTATGCCAGCCAGTGTCATATTTATAGACATGAGATTTCAGAGAGTGCATTTAAAACTAAAGGTCTCCTTGTAACCGTAACACAGAGAGACAGTTTTATCACCATACATTTAAACCCTCTTTGCTTTCTTGTATCTCTTTGTGAATAAGTTGCTTTTCCAGACGTTAGGCTGCTTGCGGGGTGACAATGTGTTCCAGCACCGCCGAATGGGATAATATGAAACTGTTGTTGTGGTTCATTTAAATCTCTGTGCGTTGAATGTTAATTTATTCAAGGGCTTGACATGTGCCCTTTTTAGTTTTCCACATCTGTCTGAATGCCCTCTGATGGCAGATGCACAAGAACCCTTCTTGCTGTCTTACTGATAATTTGCCTCCACTCTTTAGACATCAAACTATCAGATGCCCTTTCTAGGACCCTTTCCAGCTCTGAAAGCCAAATGCTCACAAGAAGCCTGATGCTCGCCACCCATTTGTGCACCAAAACCTCAGATCGCAGCCATGCCGTTGTCGATGTCCTTCCAGTCTAGGCTTAACTAGCAGTAAATGCAAGGACTGCTGTTGTTTGAAAACATCATCAAAAATCAACTCCCACGTTGATATGTACACAAGTTTGTGGGAATGAATTTCAGTGTCTTAATGGACACTGAAAAAAAAAATTGGTGTAGAAACAATTTTCATTCAAAAATGGTTGGTAAATTGTTCAAATAATTACAAAGAAATGACAAGTATCACATTTAATTAAATGTGAAATTTTGAAGTAGAAACACTGAAACTGTATTTTCTTTCTAAATGTACTTTAATAATCTTTGGTTTATTCACAATTTATTTTTCTTTCTTTGCAGTGTATTTACAGACATGTAGAATAATTATCTTATAATTAACATACTAAATGTGTGCAGTGTGACAAGCTTCAGTCATGTACTTTTCAAACAATAGTTCACCCAAAAAAGAAAATGTATAATTTTCTGTACCGTCATCATGGCACTTCAAAACATCCACAATTTTAGACTTAGAAGTTTAGTTTTTTTAGGTGAACTTTCCCACCTGAAAACTTTAGTTGAAATTACAGACTTCTCGAAGTTGTGGCAAATCACGGGTTCTCCCTCGAATTCAGGTCTCCAACTAATAGTTATACCAAGTACATACAAATGATATCAATTAATCATTACGTCATTATTTTTAATAACTGAAATACTTGGACATTTAACGCTTAATTTAACACATAATTACATTAAAGATTATTGTGAATACATGTAGGGTAAGACCAAATGCGTGGTGTATAAGCTAAGCTATCAAGCTTCGTAATTGGGTATCTGTTTGTTATGCTAGTATGTAAGCTCACTAAAACAGACAATAATAGTCATTATAAAACACAGTTTAAACAATATTTATCATAATATGATTTTGTAGGAATTTTAGTCAGGTGCTAAAGACAGTAAAAATTCTTCGAGTCAATGAGATTGCTTGGGCACCTAGTGAAGACACTTTTTTGAAGATCATATTTAAATCTTCCTTCAGACCAAGATCGCATTCAGACCAAGTCCCCAATCTACTTTACTCTTTCACACAGATGTACGTCACAATATGGAAGAACAACTTTTGAGGCTAGATGTTGCAGGTACTTAGGTGAAAAAGGTATCTAGATTTTAGATTTAATACAGATTTGGGAATGAGTCCAGGGCAGAACCGGACAGTTGTTGGCTCAACTGAGAAGGAGAAATATGTATCTGGACGATGCATATTTCATGGTCTGAGCTGCACTTGAGGATGTTTTATCCCAGAGAGGTAGCATTTTTCACGTTTCAATCTGCTTGGCTTTACAAGCGTTTCAGGGACGGGGCTGTGTTTGTGACAGATGATTTCTCTCCAAGGGGAAATCAGATTTTCCCAGCTAGACATCCTGTTTAACAGAAGCTTAGTAAGAGTAATGCTGTGATATCATATAATTGTGTGCATGTGTGTGTGTGTGTGTGTGTGCCAGTGGACATGTGGTGAAGACACTCTCAGGAGAAGGGGCTTATCAAAAGGAACGTGTGTCAAATTAGGATAGTAGCCATGGTGGGAGGCAAACCGCAGAGCCCCAGCTCTAATGAGCTTCCAATACAGAGCATCACAAAAGCCTATGGGATCCTGTTGAACACCAAACACTGCCAATCAGACTCAATGTGCAAGCCACCGTATTGTATACCCAATTTCCCAGACTGAGCCAGTGTGCAATTCGAAGCCGAATGTAATTAAGCTATTCGGTTTTTGTTCGTTCAGTCTAGTGCAGAGAAGGAGTGTAAGAAATGCAAAACGGTTTTCCTCAGGATGGAATGACAGTGCTACTTTTTGACAGGCAAAAGATTGAGACGAATCTGAGAAATAGCATGTAGGCTAGCGGGTCATATTATGTGGCTTGATTTGTATTCTCGCTCAGCAGTTAATAGGCAGGTCCGATTGGCATTCCTGAAACTTTGCTTGACATGCCGTATAGAGCTGTCACTACACGCAGGCTCTTGGCTATGCGTTTTCCTCTAGGCTTTAGTTCCATGGGAAATATTAAACAAGGAGAAGGGTCTGCTCTCAAATTCAGAATGAAAAATGTGACGTGTTCCAGTGATAAACCGAAAGAGAGTCTGCATTGTTGATAAATGATCCTGCGCGCCGTTTCGAATATTTCTTTATTTGAAGCACCTTATGATGCATGTGACACATAATCCCTAGTGATTAATGACTAGAGTGTGCGATCAACTGAAAACTAGGCTAAACACAATGAGCAATGTTGTGTGATGCACTATGACTACATTGAAACAAGCCACAATTAAATGTAAACATCCAAACAAAGTATGGATTAGGGCTGATGCAATGACTGTACTCCATGCAGTGGCAGAAATGTGTCAACATGGAAGAGATTTAGCTTGTGTGTGTGTGTGTGTGTGTGTGTGTGTGTGTGTGTGTGTGTGTGTGTTTCAAAATCCTATTCAAGGAAAAACACCTGCGGGCAGCTTTTTCAGCCAGACCAACTAATAATACAGAAATTTCAAAAACACACTTTTCAATAGCATATTTCAAATCAGCAACAAAATCTGACATGAACTGTCCTGTCACGTCTGTCTGGTCTTTTTCATATTCAGGTTCTAAGTCTGTCTTGACATTTACACCATAGATATGTCTAAGTAGATGCCACATTCGACAGCTCCAGACACGTTGATGCACCCGCCATCTTGGAACAGTCATGCGTCGTCACTCACAGAAAAAAAAAAAAAAAAAGTTCACAGTAAAAAATGAAATTTAAATTCTCTAAGAAATAGGCTTATGTATAGCGGCCCATAAAAACAGACGCTAATAAGGATTCTACCTATACATATCTATGGTTTACCCTCCACCATAAGGTGACCAGACGTGGCACTTACCGGGGGACATGTTCAGCACAGGATTTCTAAATTGCCTAAAATAACCAGGTATTTGTTGTTTGCGTTCCTCCGATTGATCGTTGTATGACACAAAAGTACCATGAGAGCGATCCGAAAGCATGGAGCCATCCGCTCTGCTCTATAGCTCTCGCGGTACTTTGATGTCATACAATGATTGATCGGCACAGTGCAAACAACCAACACTTGGTTATTTTAGGCAATTTAGAAATTCTCTGCTGAACGTGTCCCACTGATGTGGCATGTCTCGTCACCTTACTCCACCATTTTCAAATAATAAAAGGAAAACTTTTTATGCATTTTGACAATTCACTTACTTGGCAGTGATGTTTTGAAAGCCTGAAGATGCAAACTTTATAAAACGGATTTCAAAGGGCAAGTTTTTGAAAATGTTACCATTTATTTTCATCTAAAAACTGCAAAAACGGTGGCATCATGAGCATTACATGTTCACTTGGTGTTTCTTTACAAAGTGACATCCCCAACTACTGGCCTGGCATGCATAATACAACATTTTAAGTTGTAAAATGTTTCCCATGTGAACGGGAAATGTTTTGACAACATTGATGTCTGTATGTGAAAAATGCAAAGGAAAAACTTTTCTGATTTCAGTATATTGTTGTCGTATAGATAGACTTGTTCATGGTTTCCCACTTTTTTCTTGTCATGTTCTCATTGGTACATTGTCTTATCGTGTTATTTATTCTGACTTCTCATTGGTTCACAGTCATTGTCTTGATGTCTTGTTTAGTAGTTCTGTTCTGTCATTGGTGTTTTTTATTTTTTTAAACCATAGTCTTGTATTTAAGCCGTAATGTTTGCCATCTTTCCTAGTTGTGTATTGAAGTAATTTACACTGTTCCATCTTCGACGTCATTGTTCATTGTCAAGTTAAGCATAGTTCATGGTTATACAGTATTTTGTTTAATGTGGATTAAGTTCATTATTTATGTTTTTGGATCATCACCGTTGTAAAAACATTGCGCTTGGGTTCTCTGCGTCGTTGTGTGCTTCAATCCAGCTATGTTAAATGTCCCAATAAAGTTGTCTGTTGTGCTTAAATAGTGTTGAAAGGCATATATTTCAGGTTGGTCCAGTCTTAAATTTTGCCATATTGTACTTTGCGTTTATTCCCATTTATAGTAATGAACATAGTAGTCTCCCATTCATAGTAGTGAACTTAATGGTTGACAATATTATTTGGAGAATAACCAAAATGAAAGGATGTATCTTTCATTCATAATGTGTTTAATTGAGGAGTTTATCCAGAATAGAAAAACAAAGGCCAAAAAAGCTTATTGCATATACACTGTTTTTCCGTATACACACCATTTTTCTTTGAATGTCCAGGAAAAAAGCAGTGATGTAAAATTACTCATAGCATGATGTAAGATTTTGGTCATACCGCCTACCCCATTACTGTAGGAATTTATTCATCCATTTTGAATCTGTACTATTCTAAGTCAAACAGAACACATACAGCAAGACATGGTGCAGGACCTATTCCCCCCACCAGTTAACTAGTGTTTCTTTCCACCTGCCATGTCTACCTGGGTGCAGTGCACAGCAGGATAATAATGGCAAGACAGGCGCAATTTGCGTCTGCATCAGACTGGGAGCAGAAAGCTGCCACCCAGCCTGCGAGTCTCATCATCTGAGCATCATTAAAACGGGCCATGAGAAAAGCAGCTCACCGTGGCTCCAGCAAGCGCGGGAACCCTGCTGCTGAGGCGATGCGGTTCTGACGAGACGTCAGGAGAGCACGACAGCATGGACTGCGGAGCAGTCCCACATGCCGTGAGCTCTCTGTTGCTTCATTAATGGAGAAATGCTTTTCTTGAAAGCTGCAGCGCAGCATTGTGTGTGTTAATCAATACGGTTCACTTCTGCCTCATCCACCTTCGCAGTCAACAGTTCAAGGCCCAGTCAGCATCACTCATGAGGTTTATTTGGTTACTGTTCTCCTTCTGCCCCTGCCCACATGTTAATCATATTAAGTAGTGAATATTGCTTAATTAAAAACCATAGGCAATCTGTTGAGCATAAAAACGTTTACTCAGAGGTGGATCCCCTGAGGGCTGAAGAATATATTTATATTCCATGTTTTAATGGATCACAGTCAGCTTTATTTATTAGTATAATCAATTTGCATCATGACCATCATGATCACTACCACTATCCTCATCTCAATCTTCACTATCATCATCATCCTCACAAAATCACTAGTAAGTAAAGCTTTATTTATATAGCAACTATAAAAAGTGTTTACAAATGTTTAATTAAATATGTAAATGATACACCTCCAGACGTGCTCACCAGTATTCAAAATAGTTTTTAAACGTATCACTAACACAACAATCATTTGCATCTACACCATCATTACATCATCATCGCCACAACTATCGTCAACACCAACAAGTATCTCCATTACTACCATCACTATCATCAAAACAATCAATGCTCTCATGATTACCACCATCACATCTATCATCACCAGTAGTATTTTCATTACCACCACTACTATCATTACCATCATCAACATAATCAATCATTATCATCATCACCACCACCACCAATGCTATCATAATCAACACAGTTATTATCATAACCAACAGTACTATCATTACAACATCAACAATGTAATGGTTACCATCATATCTGTCATCACTGGTAGTATCTTCATTGCCACCACCACTATAATCACCTCCATCAACATAATCAATCACTATCTGTATTGCCATCATCATCATCATCACCATCATCACTAATGCTATCATAATCAATGCAGCTATTATCATAAGCATCAGTATTATCTTTACCACTATCATTACCACATCAGCATCATCAACACTCCCATGATTACAACCATCACATGTATCATCACCGGCAGTATCTTCATTACCACCATCACTATCACTACCACCGTCAACATATTCAGTCACTATCATCATCACCACAACCAATATTATCATAACCAACATAACTATTATCAGCACCAACAATATAATCATTACCACTATCATTACCACACCAACACCATCAACACTATCATGTTTACCACCATAATCACCACCACTATCATTTCCACAATCAACATATAATCATTACCATCATCATCACCAATACTGTCAAAATCAACACAAATATTACCATCACCAACAGTATCATCATTACCAATATCAATACCACTTCAGCATCATCAACACAACTCTCATTGCCAGCAGTATCTACATTACCATCATTATCAATATTATCATCGTCACCAGTATCATCACTACCACCACTATGACAATCCTCACTGATACTATCATCACCTCCACCATCATCTTTATCATCTTACCACGCTCTGAGTTTAAGGATTGAAGCACATTTGGTAAAGCAACACCTCACATGCTTATATTTAGAATGTGAGTTATCATTTTGATTTTTGCCTCCTGCTCAGTGTGGGAATGAATGTGGTTTATGGATGTAACTTGAACAGTTGTGCAGTATGTGAGTCATAGCATGCTTGGGTAACGAGTGCAGTAGTCTGTGGATCTGTTCGGAATTTAAAACCAGATTTGTGTCCTCGGGATCAAAGCTTACACTGAGCCTGCGGTCTCACAGAGAGAGTGGGGGAAGAGAGAGGGAAAGAGAGACACTAATAATAATGTTGCTCTATGAGCTTGTGCTCTCTTGGCATGCAGATAACTTGCACTGTGGAGTTACAAGGAGTTATAATTCTGGCATCCTGTGGGAAATTGTGGACAGCTTGAACTAATTGCAACTCTCTACTAATTAATAAAACGTTCATAGATAAGCAGAGCTCACTGCCTGTTTGAGTTAAACACCCTTGGCATTTTCGTAAACATGGTCTCGCCGCAGTATGAACACCCAAACTTTGAATGATGCTGGATGGATCTATTATAAACATTAATACGTCGTAATAGGAAGATGCGCTTCTCCCATCCGCGGCGTGGTGGCGACATCCCGCAGTGAAGGAGTTCGGCTTCAGTCCTGAGTTATCAGACACTCATACATTGTTGCTCGCAGTACTGAAAGGACACGGACACTGCATTTTTTTTGGGAATACATCCAAGATACCGGACGGAATATTTCCTCATCGAGTCTCCACTACTTCAGCCCTTATTTTTTTTTCCAGCAGTGGCTTTATAGTGTCTTTTTTTTTTAAAAAGCATCCACTTTGAGAGATGCTTCATGACGCGCAGGGATGCAGCGGAATCGTTCCTTTGAACGCAAATGATTGAATTCATCTGAACCCAGTTCAGAAAGGTTTCTGCGATTGAACAATTCTTATTGCCTAACTTTTTGTAAATACATAAATACTCAAAATAATTAATAAAAGAAAAAAAATGATTGTCATGTGAAGTAGTGCTGTTTATGCAGTTCTTAAACTTTGCTTCATCGGACTTTGCAGCAGTTTATTGGTGCCTGACGCGTACAGACTGATTTATAGACTCCTCCTTATTAAGCGCTGGTTTTGGACGTACGGGAGCGACGCGCTCAGTGTCTCGCATCGCTTTGGGGAAACCAGGACTACGGCGCAACATGTATGCAGCGCGGCGCGGGCGAACGCGTGCTGCGGACTCACAGACGTGTCGGAGCATCATGTCAAGGCGCACGTTAACTCTGAAGTGGAGCACCGGATGGATTCTGATGTTTTCATTCATCACTAACACTTGGGCGCAAGGTAAGCGTCTCCGATCTTATTGTGGCCCCTGAGACTCCGAGCTCGCGAGTCAGTGATGTGTGGGATTTATGGAAAGAATCCTTACTGAATGCTAATGGAATTCCAGTCATAATTCTACCAATTCCAACAGGATCAAACATGAATGACCGGTTAAGCTGAAATCTCCAAATTGTTTTCACGATTTCAATTTATCCAGATATTAAGGTCACTTCAAAATTATAATAGCAATACTATCAGTATTCCTTTGAGAATATAGCATTCATTATTTAACAGTGAAGTTTGTAGTATGATATTTGCTGCTGTGAATTTGTTGGTGATACACATTTATCTCAGCTAAATTGTGATCAGATCATAGAAAATGACATAAATACCAAAATGCAATAATGGATGCAATTTAATTCTCATTTCAATTACCATGCTGTCTTGCCCATTTGGTAGACGGAAATACAATGAATCTGCTCATATTTGGCCAATTTGAGATAATCGGCTAAGAACTGTGTGCTGTTGTCAGATTAACAGTGATGGCCATTCCACAATGTCAGTTCTTAAAGTTCAACATCTACAGAGAGCCTTGTGAAAGGATAATGCACATTATCTATATATTTTTGTTATTTTTTTAGTAAACGAATGAATTAAATACTTACTGTATTGATTATTTTGAGTAAAAGTTGTATAAAGTTATTGTGAAAAATTCAGCTTATTATTTATTTGTATATATGTATGTATTTAAAGAAAAGTAAATGAATATAGTCACGTTCTGGTTTGAAATGACATTTGCTGACACATCCCTAAAATGGATCCACGATTATAGCAATTAATGATCATAAATAAGCCAAATAAATAAAATAAAGCATATGTGCAAGAGAGACAATATGTTGATTTAAATTGACTTGTTGAGCAACTAAATAAATATACATTGCTAACTAAATAAATAAAGAACTAAATTAATATAATTGCATCAATCTGCTATTCATCTCCCTGATTGTCATACCATCGCTCGTTTGTCCAGTTCGCTCCTGATGCACATTTTACCTTTTGACAAGGTGTTCTGCATTGTCCACGGGGTGCATTTCTCATCTATTAGCTGCTGTAAAAATGGCCTCTGCATCCGCAGACAGATGGCTGATATACAGCCCAGTGATCCATCCTGGTTGACAGATTTTAAAGCACTGGCACTGGTGATTCATTCACTGCGAAGAGGCACGGATAGGCTGAGGTGCATCTGATAATTACAATGCCCTAAGCATTGGAGTGCTAAAAGAGGCATAATCCTTGAGCATGTCAGCCTTTGAACAGGCCACATTGGGGTATAAACGACCCCCTATCTTATCTATGAAGCCTTCAGCCGTCCCCTATTATGCATGGCACCGTGTTGCTGACACTTATTAGCATCCTGTCATGGAGCATACGCATACTCTAGCTTGCTATATACAAGGTCTGTCCGATGTTTGTTTAGAGCTGTTGAGGGCAGCTTTGTTTTTCCTCGTATTGATCAGATCCCTGTTTTCATCCTTAAGTGTACTTTCAATGCCCTTGGACAGCTTTAAGGGAGCTTAGCGGTGACTAAAAGTAAACCCAGCACTTTGGTCAATGGCTAGAAAAAGCTCTCTGAACCCTTTTCACCTCAAGTCTTTCTCTGGTGATCAATTGCTTGGCTCCAATTGAAGCTGCCAGACCTTGCAGCCCCAAACGACCAAACGGGTACCTGTCACAGAGGGTGG
Organism: Sinocyclocheilus anshuiensis; assembly: GCF_001515605.1. NCBI lineage: Eukaryota > Metazoa > Chordata > Actinopteri > Cypriniformes > Cyprinidae > Sinocyclocheilus > Sinocyclocheilus anshuiensis. The sequence continues at coordinate 1,540,719 of NW_015555721.1, forward strand.
CAAGAAGAAGCAGCAGCAAGTCGGAGGCTCTTTCCTTCACGGAGGGTGGCATTAACCACCATTGTGGAGCGACGAACCTCTGATGCCCAACGTTCCCCCCACGGGGGCCTCTGTTTTTGTTCTGAAGCTTCCTGCTAATGAGTATCAGCGTGACTGGCGTGCAGGGTACGGCAGAATGGGATCAGTCATCCTTGTGGAGGGTGGGGAACATGGAGTATTCCATAAATTAGGAGGGCTCAGAAGCTGAAGAGGTCTCTGGGGAAGTGGAGGTGGCATGTGCTTGTTTTTCCATCCGAAGGCTGAATATGTTTCTCGTGCTGCGTTTAATAGCGATCCGGGCTCTAATTCCACCGGGATACCTGATAGAGTCCGCAAAAGAGACGACTCCAACAGTGACACTCATTTTGTGCTCATTGAAAAGCAGAAACCCCCTTCGTGAGGCTGACCGCCTTTGGAGAGTGCTGCAATTAAACCAGTGCACAAATACCTTTCGAACACTGGAGGAAAAGCATAGAAATGCCTCAGAACATTTGTGTGTGTGTGTGTGGACAGTTTATTCCTTGGATTTTCAACTAATCTTAGTGGCACTTTGTTGCATCATATGACAGCTGTCAGCCATCTTTAAATCTTCTGATTATGATTATGGTGGAATCCACATTAAAACTGCCTGCTCTGTTGTTTAAGTGGGATAACGTGTGCGCGCAGGCATATGTCAAGACGTCAAGCGCATTTCATTCATACATGTCGACAGAGTCACGCAAATCTGACCCATTTGCCTTAAAAGCTCCAGGAAATTCGAGCTGCAGTCGCGGTAGTTCAAATTCGCCACCATGCGGATGTTCCCCTCCTTGGAGGGCACCAGTAAAAGCTTGTTCCCATATGAACACATGGGACTCGAGCGCTGTTGTTTGATGTCCCAGATGGGCCATAATGAGCATGGAAGACCGCAGCTCCCTAGATGCCCTGTCATAATTATGCGCCCGTGCACCAGTTGCGGCATATTTATCTGTACGCGCCGTGACACTTATTTAATTAAACGTCTTAGAAGCAAGGTCCCGGCATGGCAACAGATGTCTCGTGAATTTTTGACAACCCTCTACGCACACCTTGGCAATATAATCGCCATTGGCTAGTACATTTTTTTGTTTACTTGCCAGACTGATATACTGTTTTACACACACACACACACACACACACACACGTTTACTTAGCTCAGCGTGTTTATCGAGTGAAAATCTGTGTTGAACACCTCTCACACACATACTGGCGTGTAAAATCTAAGAATTTATTAGCCAATGGCTAATGTTAGACATTATTTAGTCGCCCAGAGTAAGATTTAGTCGCATATGCGAGTGATTTACTCACAATGTAGAGGGTTGAAAACGCTCGGCGTTTTCTGCGAGCCCTAGCTGCGACAGCCCCAACTCAAGGCCCCTAGGAGAAACAGACTGACAGCCCAGTTCTTGCGATCCCACGCCGTCTAACGCGGTAGCTCTTCCTCGTTCCTCGCCGCTGCAGTCTGCTGATGTTTATTCATACAGCCAGTAGAACGAGGAATGAATAAATGGCTCAAAATGAGGCACGTCGACCTCTGCAAGGCTCCGTCTGTTTTTTCATTACTGGATGTCAAACTTTTCTTCTTATCAGAGCGGTGGCTCACATTAATCTGCCTCGAGACCAGACACGATTGTAGCCTAATATTAGAGAACCTGTAGACTGACTGTACGGAGCCTGTATCTCGCTCCAGGAGGCTTTTAAACGTACTCGTTCGAGCGGTAAAACTGTTTGGATAGTGCAGAATGGAAATATAATCAGATAAGTTTAGACTTTGGGCCCCTGCCTAGTAATTGCTGTGAGCCTGAGGGGGTATGACTGTCAGTGTTTGTGTGAGGCCAACGAGAGTCAAATCTAGCACTGCATCCATGAAATGCAGGCTCCTAATGCAGTCCCAGAGGAGATCCGACTGTTTGCTATCAGTTCGCTGCGAGTGCTCAAAAGAAGCCGTTTCATTATTCTACTGCAAATTAATGTCTTTTTGTATTACGCCACTGGAACGCCATTGTTATGGGGTTTGATTCTGTCTCAGTAGTCAGTTGGTGCAAACAAGGATTAATTCATGAAGCTTTTTTAAATTCTGTGTTAAACCGAATCCTGTGAATATCTACAAACATAATTTGGCTCCGGAATCTCAGGCTGGCTCCAATCAGTAAGGAAGGAGTTTCTGTCAACGACCAGCTGCTGGAAGCCGCTCGCTTGATGATGATAACGAGAACCCTTCAGTTTTGTAATCGCCTGCTCTCTTAATATTGCTACAGTGTTCAGTTTTACTACAACATTATTTATGTCGAGAACATATAAATGTTTCTTCACAGTTGCTGCGGCAAAGTGTTCACGTCACGGATTCAGTATGTGTCGCATCTATTCATTGCACGGCACTGTGCGGCACTTAAAGGTAGATGCTGGTTGTGTAAGTTGAAGGTTGATGCTGTGTAGTGTTTACACAATATTCAATGTTTCTATGAAATACCAGGACTGATCTTCTGGAGCTGACGATGAGTTACATTTTGTGTTGTTCAGTCTTTTTTGCATGCTATTTGAAAGACTACCGCTGCATATGTTGTGCTTTTGAATGCTGGTCTTCATTGTGGGATGTTGATATCAATGCGTTTTTGTTCAAAAGGCTTGGTTTACAAACTAGACTGGCACCAAACCAGCATAGAAATCATGCTGGTCTAAACTAGACTTGTCTGCAGGGTTTAACTGTGAGAGTCTTGTATTTGACCATCTAAATGGGTATAAGATTAATGACATTGGTGAAATTAGGGACCATTGTTAGTAAAATTTGATATTGTACAAAACTCCAGAAAATTCGATGCTGAATGTTATAACAAATACACCAGTGTTTCAAAAGGAAAAAAAAACCTGGCCTCCTGTCAGACTCACTGTGTGTGCGCTGCTCGATATTTGCATGAGCTATTTATTTCTAGTGTACCCATTGAAAACATATTTTCCACTGTTCTCTTCCAAGTCAAATTAATCACAATTTACTTAAGTGCAATGTTTGGCAGGCTGATAAATTGTTTGCTGTTGGCACAAAGTTGCCTTTGAACCTGAAATAATAAGTGAACAAAACTTTCCAAAAATTATTATAATTTGATCTGGTTTTATTTTGATCATAAACATACATTCTATATACAAAAGTATTTTCGCTGCATTTTTTAAATGTACAACTACATTATATTAAAAGATAAATTAAACATTCCACAACAGTGCAGTTTGGTTTTTGTAGTACAAATACTGTACATAACATTGACATTTCAAAGTCACTTAAAGTCACTTAAAATCATTGATTGCAAATGATTGCAAAGATACTATTTAAACTGAACTGAGCTGGATGATGACATCACTGAATTCAATGATGAACTGTCTTTAACTGAAAAATGAGTGTTTACTATTGTCATTTTGCATTATTGACACACTATTTTCCTAATTAATGCTGTTCAGTTGCTTTGACACAATCTGTATTGTTAAAAGCGCTATATAAATAAAGGTGACTTGACTTGACTTGACTTAAAGGAAATTTTCAACCACTTTTATTTTGGGTGTTTAAAGTGCCCCTATTATGCCATTTCCAATATTGCTTTTCATGCAGTGTGTAATGTAGTTGTATGTGAATGTAAACGATCAGCAAAGTTGTAAAGACGAAAGTGCACGATAAATAAAGTTATTGTCTCCCAAAATAAAGAATCGACTCTCTACAGCCTAAACGAGTCGTTAGTAATTCGAATCTCACTTCTGTGAAGGCTACACGTCATAGGGTAAGATATTTGCATAATTCCCGCCAATGTTCTACATCGAACAACTTGACCCCGCCCACAAACACATAATTTTAGTGACGACTGCTTCTCTAATCTCGGGGAGTTAAAAAAAAAAATCTCGGGGAGTTCAACGCGGGATTCATTAACTCTTTCCCCATCAGCATTTTTGAAAAAAGTTGCCAGCCACCGCCAGCGATTTTGATGATTTTCACTCAAATTTGATGGCCTGCAGTATATTTTGCTGTATGAATATTTGAATATGAATACACCAAAATAAAAATCAGAGCCTCTACTTTTAAACAAAATAAAATCAGTTTTATTCTAGCTTAAAGCATTCTTTTTTTTTTATCAACAATTGAATATAGGTAGGTTTCATAAAAAAATGCATTATTTTGAGCAAAATCAAGATTTTTATCAAAAACTACATCTGAATAATATTCAGTACGATTATCAAAGCATAAATCCAGTAAA
>NW_015555721.1:1545496-1579366 GCF_001515605.1 Sinocyclocheilus anshuiensis
GCTTGCTCTTGAAAGATGGCTCAGTACCCTGTTTATTTGGACGAGCTGGCTCCACTGAATCACAAGTATGATAAATAATAGATGTTTATATTTTCTATCGAGGCGTTCAAAATATGGAACTATGGCAATGGGCGTATCTTTTCCGACATGCGCTGTACACAGTAGACAAATCACAACAGACTAGGCCATCTGACCAATCAGAGCAGAGCAGGCTCAAGGAAAGGAGGGGTTTAGATAGACTGAATCTTAGAACTGCTTTGAACGAATCGTTTGAGAATCGCTGGAAAATGGGTTGATGCATATTTTGAGAAAACGAAAGCGTCTTTTGACCTTGCATGCATGTAATCCTATTGCAGGAGACTCCCAAAACAATATTAGGAACCTTAAAAATGGCATAATAGGGGCACTTTAAAATGGTCACATTAAACTCCTAATTTGCTGCCTATTAATAGTTAGTAAGGTAGTTAAGTTTAGGTATGGGGTTGTGGTAACACTTTAGTTGAATGTGCAATAGGTGATTGTCTTCAGAAACATTTTTTGTTATGCTGGTTGAAAGTCTCTTCACATCCCGTTAGCAATCATTATGTTAAGTGGTCTAAATGTATTTTTATGTATTTTTATATTCTGTGGAAGGCGTGGAAATGTTAGTCCAATCAAAACGCTCATTTCAAGCGTTACAAATATGTATTTGCATACCTCTGCGCACCCTGTTCGTGCAGACAGGATACGTCATCAGCTCGTTCACGCACGCTGTGCAGACAGAGCGAGAATGGCAGGCAAACATCAACAACCTGATCTTCCTTCCTGGTATTGTAGTACTTTTACTAAGTGTACTATAAAGTTTTCTCAACCGGTGAATGACACATGATGTATTGTAGTAATGTTGTCTCTGGTCGTCTGATCTGTTCGCGTTCATGCGTTCAGGAGGCGTGGCTTTGGACGGCGATTTGCAGGGAGGGTGGGACGTTCGTTTTCAGTGCTATCAGGCTAAAGTTAGCATTTTCCAAGATCTCCTACTGCACCTTTAATTTGCAGGGAGGGTGGGACGTTCGCTTTCAGTGCTATCAGGCTAAAGTTAGCATTTTCCTAGATCTCCTACTGCACCTTTAATAGTGAGAAAATGTATGGATATATATACACACTCACACAGGCACCTGAATGTTTGCTGGCAGGTGCATTGGACATCGAGAATATTTCAAAGAATGAAGAAAAAAATGGCTGATGAAGGTCACAGACATGACAGGCTGTTTCCATAAACGTTTCATATTTCTTGCAATTTACTGCAACGTGCAGGATTTTTCTCCCTTCTAAACCATTTCTTAAATGTTGTACTGCAACATGACCTAACTGCAACCAAAATGCAACATTGTGAAATGTTGTTGAAATGTTTTGTGCTTGCTGGGATGCTAGCCACAATATCATTCAATTTGATGTAATATTTAATGACAACATACAAACTGACCCTGTTTACTTTCTTAACCCTTCTGCTGTGCTGAAAATCCTTTACCTAATTTGGTGTTGCTGGTCAAAAATGACCAGCCATTTATTCTCTGTTTTTGAGTGAAAACACAAAAAACAAGTGATCAATCCGTTACGAAAAAAAAAAAAAAAATCTGTGATAATTGAAAGAAAACAAGTCAAAAATCCGAATCCAATAGTTGGTAGTAATATAGCATAACAAGAAATTTATGAGCACTTTTTTGTAGGCTGGTCATTTTTGACTGGGAACACCACAAGTGTATCAAGGTTCGGAAAAAAAAAAATCCAAAAACAACTTCTCAAAACAATATTTATGAGAAGTTGTTTGAACAAAATCAGTAGTTTTTAGTCCAGTGCAATAACATTGTAACATTTGTTTGCATATTCTGAAATTCATTTCCATTCTTTTGACGTAATCAAAACCATGTGGAAATAAAAGAACCAATGAACCAATAAGATCAAGCCTAAGTTTTCTCTTTTCTTGATAAGGCTTTGTTCTGTACCTGAGCTCAAATCAATCTACAAACCAAAGAAAGCTGTAATAGAATCTTGACAATTCTGTTTTGCAGGCAGACCATTTGATATTTAAGGTGAGTGGAAACAGAAGCTGAATGCTGTAAGATTGAATGCTTGATGAGAGGGATGTCAATAATGAAATCCCTGCCTTTGGAGGAAACTCATTATTTCAGGGATAGTTTAAATAAAAGAGCATCAGCGTGAGTGAATTTGGTTTTCATTTTCTGGTTGTTTACTGCAACAGAGAGGGGAAAATGCCGGTGGTATTATAGGCTTAATAAATATTCTGCATGTGCATTTGCTTCAAGATAATTTGTCAAGAAATTCGGGGCAAATTTTGCACAAGTCAAAGTGGAAATGGCTGGTGTGTACGTGTGTCCTTATGAAGTCTTTATGTTGTGAAGGCTGTTTCTGAATATCCGCAATGCACAGTGATCGTCTTCTGAAGAGACCTTGGCCACTGACATGCGTAGTGTCGAAATGAAATTAGCAAATCTTTCAAAGCGATCTTGTCATGGCAGAATTGCTTTGGAAAGGAGAAAAGGTGATGAAGTTCTGACAAAGTGTCATTTTCCTGCTGCATACAAGCTTGTTTCAAGCCTCTAGGCTGTTCAGTATAAACATTTAAACAACAGAAAGCTTGACTGAAGGGAAACAGCAGCTAGAAACAAAGCCCTCTACATCTTTTCCCTTATTCAGCGTCATCCTCCTGGGAAACTGGGAGTGCATTCTTGTGTTGTGAATAAAATAGCAAAGTGGCAACACGACCGTATGATAGAGACATTGATAGAAAGATTGAAAAGGGGGGAGGCGGAGGGGTTAGAGGAAAGCAAAGGAGATGCAAGCCTTGTTTTCTTCTGAAAAGCTCCAGCGTTATGAACCCATTTATGTGCACAAAAGACTGAGCTCTATTGTTCTGGCCATACGTGCTGAAAAAAGGTGCTCAATCCAAGCCCAGCCAATCATAACATGGATAATTTTACCCATAAAACCCATAAAAAAATATTTTGCTCTCCGTTCATCAGAGATCTTTCTCTCGGTAACACAAAAAGCTCTCAACACAGAGCTCTGCTGCGAAGCATTTTGAGTGGTCTTTTACAGATTGCAGGGTTTTCGCCTTAAAGATCCAGTAAATTTGGAGTTTTGTGGCTTTTAGTACAGATCTGTCAAGTTTCAACAAACCTTTAGTAGATACAGTATACTTTAAATTGACACTCTTTCACTTACAAGAAAATGGACCAAAACTATTGCGTTTTAGTGCCATGTTAAAAATCTAAGATTAGAAATGTAGTCATAATGTGTTGAGAATAATGTTTTATATAAGTAATGTTTTGAGGCCCTTTTATGAGAAAAAAGCCATGACGTTTCATATAATAATAAAGGTGTAACATTAACTTGGATGTAAAAATGAATGTCAAATGAACATCAAATGAACATATTCTGAGATATTTTGAAGTTCCAATTTTATTTTCACAATTTTATGATTTTACATTTGTAATCTTGATGCAAAATGTACAACTAATTTTGTAGCGTGTTTAAATGCACTAAATAACAATGTAATTACATTGTTACATATACATATATAATTACATATGATTACATATATACAGTTAAGATCAATATTAAATATTATACACAAATGTTGAAATTTGGTTTTGGTTTGGTTTTTGTAATAAAGATCTATCTATCTATCTATCTATCTATCTATCTATCTATCCATCCATCCATCCATCCATCCATCATATGGTTTCTGAAACGTTTTTAGAACAATAAACAACAGGAATTAAGTGTTTTTTTCTAAATTGCTTTAATGTGGTTAAAAAAACATTATTTTCCACATACTGTACATTATTGTTTCTCCTCTATGCCCCGCCTTTCGCCTTTGCGTCGATATTTACAAAGTTCATCGGTCTGAAAAGCAAGGTGTGCTGAAAACTTGAAATCGCATCATATGACCCCTTTAAAGTTTTTGTCAGAATGCAGTATAAATATGAATATCTGTCAGCAAATGATTCTTTTCATCCCCAGCAAATTTTAATTTCGATGGAGCCCTTTGATGTGTCCTTAACCACAATTTTGGTCACTATAAAATGACCTGTTTTGGATCCTGAGTGCAGATCCACAATCTCCTTAAGACCTTCCAATGAGCCATCACCATAAGTGACAGGAAGACATTTCTGAAAGCGCTGCACATCCATCGTGGCTGTGGATGGAAATGTTTCAGATTGTGAAGTTGTCTCCTGTCCCATCACCCCCTCCTCCTCCTTCCCAGAACTCTTCCCTCCATCCTCTGGCAGTCGGCCTGGACGTTTGCCTGGCTGGGAGCCCCTGGCTGCATCTCAATGCCTTGTGCTGGGTATTGATTAGGACAAACGCTGAGCTCTCCCCACCAGCCCAGACTCAGCGCGTGCGGGAATGTGTGGCTGTTTGATGTCACTTGTGTTTCTCTCTCTTCCTTTCCCTCTTATTTCGCTGTCTTCCATCTCGTCTGCGCTTCTTCAAATGCCAGCGACGTAGCGAGCGGCCCTGCACCTGTCTCGTGCGCTTGATGTTTCTTTTCATCGCACCTTGCTTGCAAAACAAATTGACTGCTGCTTTGAGGTGGAAACTCACGAGCCCCTGGTGTGTTTCTGAAACTGGTATGTGTGTGTTCATATGTATGCGTGAGTGTACTTGTACAAGGAATGTGGAGAATATATAAATGTTGATTCACTGTTCACTCTCGCTACAAAAGTTCTTCCGCTCACAGGTTCGGTATTTATCCCGTATAGTCAGTCGTGGCATTAAAAAGAGAAAGTTCACCCAAAAAATAAAATTCTGTCACTATTTACTCATCCTCATGTTGTTCTAAACCCACATGCTGTTCACTGGAACTCAAAAGGAGAAATCTGAATTTTCACGCAGTTCATTTGCATACAACAAGATTACATACAGTATATATGTGTCGAGCTCCAAAAATCAACAAAAAATTTCAAAACGAACCCATATAGCACTACATATGTTTAATTTTCCTTTCTTGTTCCTTACCTATAATACAGCTTCAGAAGACTTCAAATACTAAAAAAAAAAAAAAACCGCAATAATATTGTCACAAAGCAAGGCCAGACACAACAGGTAAGTGCAAATCGTGACTGAAGTGACTGTGATGAATCCCTGACAAATATGCTGTTGAACACACTCCTTTAATTAAAAATGTTATATTAATATAAATATTACCATTTAAATTTAGAACAGTGATAATTGGCTTTCAAGTACTTCTAATTAAGTAAACATTAAACCTTAACATAAAAGTAATTATTCAAGTCAATAATAAAGAACATTGTTGGTATAGTCTTCACTGCATGATGATTAAATAAACTTTATTTAAATTAAATAATGATTCTTTAAATTAGAGGACTGATTAAAGCTACTAAAAATATACATTCCTTTCTTAACAATATTGTTGTTTAATTAATATTGATGACAATAAACAACAACATGTCTGTTAGGCTGCATATACTAGACCTTTTTTCTGGTACTTTGATGTCACTGATTAAAAATACACAAATAATTTGCTACATGGGCTACTTTATACTGTTTCTCTCTTTGTTTTGGGGTTTTTGTGTAGTCACTGTGAACTTTAATTAAAACAGAGCTGCGTAAAGATTCTTCTAAATGTCTGGGTAAAAAAAAAACAAATAATAATAATGACAGAGTGAAATGGCAGGGTGATGCAAATGTTATGGTTATTTTTATATTGTTTTTTATAAAATAGTCCATTTATTTTGTAATATACAATGATTGATCTTCTCAAGCTGGCAATGAGTTGCCCTGGGAAATGACATTTGGTTTTGTTTTGTTCTTCTCCGCTAGGCTATAATTGTGAGTGTCTTACAAACTGACCAATTTAATGTGTTAATAGATTAGCTGCATTTAATTTGGACTGTTGTTATTACAATGAGGTACAAGACCCAAGAAAAGTCAATTCCATCACCGCCTGTGCCCTGAATGATTTAGCGAGGGATAGCGGAGTTAGTGAGGTTAAATGGCAAAACTGCGGCGCATTGCTATTTGCTCCTCTTGCAGTAATGAATACTGACAGAGATAAAAACGATTGGGTGCGGATATTTATTTTCATTTCAAAGAGGGTAAGAAAGCGGACTCTAATAAAAGACCGCGGTGATACATATTAACCGTTGCAAAAACTTGTGCACTAAATTCTTGACAGATGCAGATAATCATGCGGCCACATGCCGACGCTAAATTGCCCCTCAGATTTTTAGTATAAAGCATCGCTTCTGAGCTCAGTCTCAAAACATTTCCAGAAGTGTCAGTGTTTCCAGTATCGAGCCGACCGTATTCACCATGTCCACCATTAGAATCAATTCTGGTCAGTGGAGAAGCATGTTTGAAAGACAGAGAGGCTCTTTGTGCAATAAATCCCTGTCATGTTGGTATCTGTTTATTATGAGGTCATACAAAGGAAAAGAAAACGTAGTTGAAAGAGAGTGAGAGATGAAAAGAGCAAGAGATACCAAGTGAGAGAACAGATATTGATGTGGTATACAGTAGTGCGCATCCCAAATTCAGCCTTGATCCCATGTAGCTCAGAAAGCCTGTTTGCGTTTGGCTCTGTGTTCATTTGAGGAAGGTTGTCGCCGTACTAAAATTAGCTGGTACCAATCCCAGTGAGATTTCACAGTTCTGCATACTCATGTGCCACACCAACGACAAATCAATTATGCTATTGAACACATTCTTTTTCATTAATATTAGTAATAACAAATTAAAAATACTGACATTTAGCCTTCAGGTATTTCTCAGATAAGTAAACATTGTTTAATTAGTCAAAAGAAGTAAACAAGCCATTTTAAAAGGACAAAAGAATCAAATTTGATGCGATAAAAGAAATAACCACAATAGAACAAAGATGGCCAGAAATGAACAGTGCTTGAAGTTTCTCAGTTATTCAGTTAAACATTTCAAATATTCAATTACATATTCAGAAATATACAAAAGTACAAAAGTTTTAATCAGAATTATTAGCATGGTCTTTACTACTGCATGATTAAAAGTTGTTAGTCAGTCAGCTCTCAGGTACCAGCTAAATTCTATCTATCTATCTATCTATCTATCTATCTATCTATCTGTCTGTCTGTCTGTCTGTCTTGTCCGTCCATCTGTCCGTCCGTCCATCCATCCATCCATCCATCCATCGACTCTTTTGAGACTTCTATATTTGAGTGTGATCTTGTAAAACAGATCTATTTGATGTTTTAGTGTTCGTTTTCTTCCTCAAAACACCAGCTTAGATCAGCATGAATGTCCATGCTGGTAAGTGCTGGTTTGTGGACCAGGATAGCCATTCTGTTCACTTAGCCAGTAAAAATGGTAGACCAGAATGGTCTTTTCTGATGGCGGTTGATGTTTTGAGTCTTGCTTGTCAAGCTAGTTTAAAAGTCTGGAGAGGATGATGATGTAGAGTAGGCACAAACATTAGTGACCACAGTTTACCTTCACAGAACATTTTGATACATACAGTACTGTTCAAAAGATTCTTTAAAAATAATTTAATATTTGGAGGCAGCAAGGCCACATTAAATGAATCAAAACTGAATAATGGCACAGAAGATTCTATTTGAAATAAATTCTGTTCTTTTGAAAAAAATTCTGACAGTGCTGAAAACAGCACAACTGCTTTCAACATTGATAATATTAAGAAAATGTTTCTTGAGCAGCAAATCAGCATGTCAGAAGAATCATGTGACAATGAAGACTGGAGTAATGATGCTGAAAATTCAGCTTTACCATCAGAGGAATTGTATTTATTTAAATAGAACACAGTAATTGTAAATTGTAGTAATATTTCACAATATTACTGTTTTACTGCATTTTTAAAGAAATAAATGCAGCCTTGGTGAGCATAAGAGGCTTCTTTTAAAAACATAAAAAGTCTTACCCCACATTTTTAATGGTATTATAATATTTAATATATTAATTTAGTTAATTTTATAAGAAAATAAAACTTTAAGTAGGTATATATTAATATTCTAGCCCACAAGTTCATTCAACATTAAGTACCACCTTAATGTTTTTGTCTGAAGTCAGTGCAGCCTGCACAATTAAAAAACAATTAATTGTGATTAACATGATCCTGTAATTAATTGGGTACCATTTTTATCAACTGACATCCCTATTAAAAGCAGACAATTCCAGTGCAGACATCACCACTCATTTTAACACACACACACACACAAATGAAATGAAACCTCCTGCTCGACAGTCCCTCAGTATTAGATTAATCCCTGCTGCAAGCTATTTCATAAAATGATGAGGACAAAATCTGTCATTCTTCTACCATTCTCACAATCGTAGTCTTTTAAGGACTATTCGGTACATCTTTTAAGGACACTGGGCTTGTGTTAAATCTTCAAACGATCTGGGATGGTTTTGTTGTCCTTATCTCTTGGCTACTTAAGCTCAACTCTGTATATTCAGGTTGTTTTCTTGTGAATGATCCTGTAGGACTCCCACTCGCTCTGATGCACTTTGACAAATACATCGAGGGCACATGAAGGGTCACGAAGGAAAGGAACTGAAGCAAGTTCTCCAGATGAAACAAAGAGCCGCTAGCTGAAGGGAGAGGCTGCTCACGTCACAGTGAATCAGTGCAGGGCCGGTGATCTGGGGGAAACTCTGTCATCAGGTCTCCGCGCTGGTCTGCGGGGGCTCTGGATATAGCGGCATCACGAGGACTTGTGTCTGAGAAGCGTCCTCTTGTCTTATTGAGAGCCTTGTGAGCCCTGTGTGGACCAATAGGATACGTGCACATTACTGTACATACAGAATCACACGCTCATGCTACAGTGGTCGTTTCCTGCCTTGCCTTTGTGTTGGAGACTTGAGAGATTCATCAAAGACATCAAAAGTGGCGTCTTACCAACAACTGCAACAGGCTTAGTGTTTACTCAAGTGTATAATTTCTGCATCGCTAGCAGCTTCAAGCAGAATTGCATTAAAGGTATACTGTATGTTTCGTCGGTTCATGCAATCCCTGGGAATCAAACCTTTGACCTTAGCATTGCTAGGGTCATGCTTTACTGTTTGAGCTACAGGGATGACTAGTTGAGAAGTCTCTTTTAAAGAAGTTCTGTATAATTATGAGTCCAGATGCCGACCAGAATCCTGAGTGGAATATGTTTAATTATAGAAATATTGCTCACAGCTGATGATTTGAAGTGTGCCGTTAACTGTTAGCATGCTAAAGCACAACATGCTGTTAGCTTGCTACAACCGTTTGCTAGAAGTTTTGTTCCTAATTCATCCTTCACTAAAATATTGACATTTGTATTTAAAAATAGTTTAGATAAACTAGTCGACCTCATTATTCAACCAACTTGGCTGTTAGATGATCATTCAGCCAAGCAGAATAGCACTAAACCAGCATAAACCAGAAAATTCTTTACAAAATGCAGTTTTAAAAACGTGGCAAAAATGTCATGTGGTGTAACCATCAAGTAAAAAGCATTAGCATATTTTGAACACACATGAGTGTTCACATCATCATTATTTGGTTACACTTTACAATAGGGTTCCATTTGTTAACATTAGTTGAATACAATGTTCTGTCATGAAACTCTAGATGGCGCAGACTGATAGGTTCTAACTCAGTCTGATATAATCACATCATTATTCACATGACGCAGGTGATTGGTTTCTTTTCATATCAGCAGCCAATAGGCGTGCTGATCTACATTCAAATACTTGGCTAGAGCTTTCTGTAGTAGTTGCAGCACACTTTAGAAACCCTCCACCTTCCCCAGCTCCACCTGCTTAGATCTGCTATGGGGTGATTTCATGTATGTTATATAAGGGGGTTATTTCATATGTTATATATGCGTCAGCGGTATTTCTTACATGCTTACAGTAGAATGTCTGTGGATGTAGTAAGTCTCGGTACTTGCTCTGCCAAAGCAGCACCAGCGTAGCAGATCTCTTCTGCCAAGACCAAAAACATTAACCCTGTCATGTACATTACCATGCTAAAAGAGTTGTTATGACAGAGCTACATCAGTTAACATCAATAATGAAAAATGCTTTTAAATCATTTGTTAATCTTAGGTAACATTGATTCCAACATTTACTAATACATTATTAAAATCAAAGTTGTATCTATTATTGTTATTTAAAGGGATACTCCACCCCAAAATGAAAATTTTGTCATTAATCACTTACACCCATGTTGTTCCAAACCCGTAAAAGCTTTGTTCGTCTTCAGAACACAATTTAAGATATTTTGGATGAAAACCGGGAGGCTTGTGACTGTCCCATTGACCGCCAAGTAAATTACACTTTCAAGGTCCAGAAAAGTATGAAAGACATCGTCAGAATAGTCCATCTGCCATCAGTGGTTCAACTGTAACGTTATGAAGCGACGAGAATACTTTTTGTACGCGAAGAAAACAAAAATAACGACTTTATTCAACAATTCGTCTCCTCTGTGTCTCTCCGCATTTTGGAGAATATCCGCTGAACGCAAGCAGCATACGCTCTTCTGTGTCAGATGCGACACACGGATGCGCTGTATTCGTTCAAATCAAAGCGTAAATACACGTAGAAAACGTATCCTTGTGTCGTGGCTGACACAGAATAGTGTACGTTACTTGTGTTCAGCGGATATTCTCCAAAATGGCGCTAGAGTGATGCGGAGAGACACAGAGGAGACGAATTGTTGAGTAAAGTCGTTATTTTTGTTTTCTTCGCGTACAAAAAGTATTCTCGTCACTTCATAATGTTACGGTTGAACCACTGATGGCAGATGGACTATTCTGACGATGTCTTTCATACTTTTCTGGACCTTGACAGTGTAATTTACTTGGCGGTCAATGGGACAGTGACAAGCCTCCCGGTTTTCATCCAAAATATCTTAAATTGTGTTCCGAAGACAAACGAAGATTTTACGGGTTTGGAACGACATGGGGGTAATTGATTAATGACAAAATTTTCATTTTTGGGTGGAGTAACCCTTTAATATTAATGTTATTTAATGGACGAGCTATTTTGGACAAAACTTTTATTATCTAGAGTTAGCAAAGATTAATAATTACTGTAACAATGTATTGCTCATTGTTAGTTAATGTTAGTTAGTGCATTAAATGTAGTTAACAAAAAGTGTTACCCATTATTTAAAAAAATTTTTTTAAGCATTTTCATAAATTGCATGAATTATTCATAAATATTATTTCGTTTTTCATCTCATCAGCACCAAATGACATTTTACAGCCTGAACAAACCTTGCCTTGTCATAAAAAGGTCAAATTATCTGATATGCACAGTCAAAGGTCAATAAGGGGGGATCAAAATGAATATTAAGAAATTAAAAACATGCTCATAATATAAGAGATGTATTCAGGTCATCCTTTGTGGAAAATAAGCACATTTGAGCACAATTTAAAAAAAGAGTACGTATTACAAAAATAATGTAGTTAAGTGCAAACTGAATGTAATGGAATTTTTTTGCCACTTAATTTCATGTTAATTGCAATTATATATAAAAAAATATATGTTTAAATGTATATTAAATGCAATTAGCTGGACTTTAGATTGCTTTTTTGACACACTTAAGTAGGACGTAAGTACATCTTTATGTGCAATTTTAAAATTACTTTGAAATATGGTTAAAGTGTACTGCCAAATGTACAGACAAACATTTATAGTAAACTAAATTATACTTTAACATCATTTCTACTGATACCTGTATGTCATGTATATAAATATTTTTGGATTACATTTATGTAAGGATGAAGTTGCAATCAAATCAAACACTAAGCACACTAAAAGCGTTTCCCAAAAAGCATTGTTTAAGCACACTTCATTAAAGAACAAAAAATATATATTTAAACAAAATGATTTAAACTGCTTTTAATTTGGCATTGCTACAAAGTACACTTTTATGTATACTTAAGTGTGTTAAGAAACCGTCATGAAGTGTGTTGTCATAAAGTACACTCAAGTTGCCTTTTATTTGATTAATATTACATTAACTGCATGTTTTTTAATAATATGCTTCTAAGATTTAAAGTACACTTACAAAGGCACTTCAAATTCAATCAAACACACTTCCTTTTCCACAAGGGGTGGCATGTATGAATATATAAAATGTATGTATTTATTTATTTATTATAAATTAATAAACTAGGACCAAGTAAATTAGCTTTATTGATCAACCATGGCGATTTTTGCTGGTCTAAGTTTTTTTTTTAACTGGGCTCACATATAGATCTTATGCCTCAATCCATGTTATTTTGGAAGGATTCCTGGTGAATTGTTTTATTCTATCATTCAATCATGCCTGTGCTGCTCATCTCCAAAAAATTCAAAACAGTAACATACATGCTTGTATGTGATAATTTGTAGAGTCAGTAGTGCCGCACTGATACTTGCCTGATAAATTGTGTTTTTATGTTAGCATTTCATTAGCCAAAGAGGAGCTATCAGCATACAGGCAGACAGGAAGGTTATCTGACAGCTCCCCCCTAACCTGTCTATTGATCCTACAGCCTCATTAAACCTCTTATCCAGATGAAGTCCGGAGAGTGCATTGTAAAACACTTAATTAAAGCCTCTCACTGTTAATGGAGAAGATGAGACCTAGTTTAACTCCTCGTTGGAGCTTTTTTTATTTGTGGCTCAAATTGAATTGTCATAAGTTTAGAAGGTGACCTGAGATGTTTGTCATTGCAGTAATTGTTAGCGCTGATCAATCAAAGCAGTTGTGATTGCAGGAGCAACTTTGGGAATAGCCTGAATTGCTTCACTTTGATGAAGTGTGTGATGCAGAGTTCATAAAGCCGTTGGCTGACATGTAGATATGAACATGTCATCTCAGCATCCAATCTGAAATGGAATACCAATTTACATAATATTTAGCATGTCAGGATTATCATGTCCCATGATAGAAATATAATGTCAAAGCTACCTGGATGACATATTTTGTCTAGGGGATTTCTGACTTCCATTTATGCTTTCTGAGCTAATATTGCCTACAAATTTGCAAAAATGCTCTCATGCAGACTGTGTGTGAATTTGCAACAAAGAGGTTGGTGGTATGAGGATGCTATCCAAATTTAAGAAATTAATATCAATAGTAGTTTTGAAAATGAATTTGCTATATTGAACACAATCCTTCATTTAAAAAGTCATATGAATAATATATGAATGGCTATTAATTATTATAAAAATAAATCTACATAATTTGTATACTTCTTATACTTGAAAGCTACCACGTGTCAGTAGAGAACTGAATCTGCACTTTATACTGAATACCTGTGCGTGTGTGTGTGTGTATAAATAAAAATAACTAAAAAAAAAATTATATACACACACATGTCTGGTTTGCTATCCTTATGGGGACTCTCCATAGGCGTAATGCTTTTTCTACTGTACAGACCGTATTTTCTATCGCCCTACACCAAGGTGACCGTGATTTCACCAAGTACAGCACTACACCTAACCCTACCCCTTACAGGAAACTTTCTGCATTTTTGAGAAGGTGTCTGGCTCCAGCCTCGCACTTGCATTCTCAGACTTGCATTCTCGGACACTTGCGCTTCGGCTAGCGACATCACTTGCAGGCTTTATTTTTTATTTTGTTCTATTTTTTATTACTTTTTGTTTGAATCTCTCAACATTTGACAAAGTTACTTTTTAAATCTTGTTTGTTTTTAATATAAAAAAGTTATTCTTTTACAAGCATAAAAGCCCTTTCATAAGAAAAGTGAAATGAATACGCCTCAGGCTGAAGGAAATGTAAATTCACGTCTGTACAGTAGAGGGCGCTGCTCAAAAAAATAAAAGAATATGACGCAGGAGAAGAAAGTTCAACACTATTCAGCAATAACTAAAATCAAACACAAATGTGTCATTTTTGATTATTAGTATGGTTAAATTGGATCATCGAAGGTCAGTAGCAAAGACATTGGTTAATAAAATGGGATTAAATACATAAATGATATTTGTCTTATTTAACATATTTAATTATTGCAGGTTTGCGTCACGTTCTGAGTTGCATTTTACTGTTTTTATTCATTTTGAGGAATACTTGTAATGCATTACCCCCAACACTGCTTGCAATCGACACAAATCGTGCGTGTTGCCAATGGAGACAAGACGCTGTGGTGATTAAAACGAATTTAGTACTATAACATACAAGGTCCTGCAAGAAAAAGACAAGACCTGCAAATCCGTCGCCACAGAACAGCAGAATATGAACGCAATGCGCAAAGTCTCTTGTTGCGCGTTTTGCTTAATGTATTAAGATGCTATTAAAATATCAAATTAAATATACAATTTATTAATATAATGAATATGTATATAGTATTTTCCTCCCATACCGCAAAACGTACGTGGCATAATGTGGCATAATGGACTAAAAAGGCCAAACTCAATATGCTCCTCTACATTATTAATATATATAACTAATACGTACAGGCAAGCAGGTGAGCCCAGTTTCGTGTTAAGCATTTTTTCCATATAGAATAAACTGTCTACAGCTCTTTTATATCATTGTCTTTGTCCATTAAGCTACATTACGTGTTTTATCTATAATGATTTTCTATAAAAGGAAAATGTTTAACGTGCAATTTAACGCATCGCGTTCTGGGCTCATCTGCTTGCCTGTACGGAGTTGATCCTTTTAATATCACTTAATGCATTTCATAATGCACGTTCATAATTGCTGTTCTGTATATACTTTGAGTCAACAACAAGACATATAGGCTACTGAATTGTCTTTATCATAGTCCGTTATGCCACATTAAGCGTTTTGCTGTATGGGAGGACAAGTTATCTTAATACATTACGCCATGTTAAGTGTTTATGTTTTTCTACAGGAGGAAAATGCTTAACGAGAGAATTTGTGCATTGCGTTCATATTCTGCTGTTCTGTGGCGAAGGATTTGCGGGTCTTGTCTTTTTCTTGCAGGACCCTGTATGTTATAGTACTAAATTAGTTTTAATCATTTAATCACCACAGCGTCTTGTCTCCATTGGCAACATGCACCATTTGTGTCGATTGCAAGTGACGTCGCAGGTAGCGGAGAGCGCAAGTGGCCATTTCAAGTGACATTGCAATTTAGTTTCTTTTTTCTTGTCTTCACCACCTGGCTACTGTTGTAAAATGTTGAGCGATTCAAACAAAAAGTAATCAATAAATAGAACAAAATAAAAAAATAAAAGACTGCAAGTGACGTCGCTAGCGGAAGCGCAATTGTCTGAGAGTGCAAGTCTGAGAATGCAAGTGCAAGGCTGCAGCTAGACCCTCTTGGCATTTTTAGATTTTCATAAAACTTCATTCTGTGTGATTTATTAGCTTGTTTACCCATGGGGAACTCAATTTGGGTCCCCACCGTGACACGAGTCCCCATGAGTCTGTGTGTATTCAGGTTTAAGTCCCCACCAGTGATTTTTTTTTACACATTTTAAACATTGTAAATGTCTTTACTGTCACTTTTGATCAATTTAATGTGTCCTTCCTTGTTGAATAAAAGTATTAAAAGTATTTCTTTAAAAAAAATCTTACTGCACCAAAGTTTTAAAAGCTATTGCTTTTAACATTATATAAAGCTGTATATAATGTTTCCTTGTAAAGTGCTCATATGCTCCAACACCAGTGAACTGGCTTATTATATTCTTAAAAAGTACCTAATTTAGCAGCACAGTTCATGTTTTTTAAAGTGTGCAACTTGAGAGGCAGTCTGATTGCAGTTTGGTTGCCTTGTCGGCAATTGTTTTCATGCATCCATATGATTCAGAAGCTCCAATCTCAAGCTCTGTTTGTCAGAGGCCTCACAAGCCTCGTCACTAATTGCCCTCATTAACAGCCAGCACTCACGCCCTGCTCTGTTCCCTGCAATTAAGACATTGCAGTAGAGATGTTATGAAGAATAATGCGGTGGGTCAAGGAGATAAAGTTAAATCTAATTAATTCTCACTTAAATTAACGATATCTCTTGAACACAAATGGCTTTTGCACTTGGAGTGTTTTCGTCCCTATTTTGAGAAGTCGAAACATGTGACAGGACAGGAAATAAAAGGCTTCTGTTGTGTTTTTGTGAGTTATTCTTTGTTAGATGAACACGGCATCCTACGGTGAGGTCGTATTAAAGATCTGCAGTCATGAAATGACACTCAAGACTAATGAATATGAAAATATTTATAAAAATAGGCATGAAGCTCCTTGGAGCAAGAGATTGGGTGACAGCCTCATTGGATGAGCTTAACTGACAAAAGCTTCAGGGATCACATATGAGGACGCAAACACACACACACACACAGAGAGAGAGAGAGAGAGAGAGAGACAGAGACAGAGTGCAATGCACATTATCATGAAAAAACACATTTCTTTGGACAAAATGCATATCACATATAGCAAAAGACACAGAGTGAGCTGCTGCTGGAAAAATATGTTTATATTTAGTGCTTTGAACTAACTTATAATAGTTTAATGTGGCTGTCAGGTGCTTGAGCTTGACAGATATGTGTGCTGTTTAAAGAATTTGACACGCGTTTTCCTCAGTGCATAACTTACATTTCACAGGTGTATCCTTATCTGTAAATGTTAGAAAGTCATGCAAGTATTTACATTTTGCATACAAGGTATGTTTCCGAAAAGCATTGTTAGCTAACTATGGCCACAAGTTCCATTGAACTCTAACGACAGAAATTGCGACCAAAGTTGCTTTTGGGAAACAAACCCCAGGCTAGTCCCGAAAGCTAGTGAGTCAGAGCACAAGAGAGCAAGATTGCAATCATTTTAGCTTAATACATTTTGCTAAAATTGCATATTGATTGGAGGACAATATTGGGTGTTAAATAACATTTTAAATAATGGATACAAATTATACAATTATTTTTATTAAATTATTGAAATTCAATAATGAATAATATTTGGATTTTAGGTGATTAATCAGTTAATCAAATAAATAATTGACAGGTAATTATCGAAATTATCGTTAGTTGCAGCCTTATGATCAATTTTTTTAGTTTTTTGTTTATAATAAATGAGTATTATATATTTGTTAATTAAACAAAAAATATCATATTAAACAAAAGCAATGCTATTTTTATACTTTTTTTTTTTTACTTTTTATTATAATTATTATTTTTATTTGTTGAATTAAAGGTATAGTTCACACACACACACACACACACACACACACACACACACACACACACACACACACACACAAAGTGAACACACACACACACACACATACAATGAAAATTTGCTGAAAATGTACTCACCCTCAGGCCATCCAAGATGTAGATGAGTTTGTTTCTTCATGGTTACAGATTTGGAGAAATTTAGCAGTAAAATCACTTGCTCACCAATAGATCCTCTGCAGTGAATGGGTGCCATCAGAATGAGAGTCCAAACAGCTGATTAAAACATCACAAGTAATCCACACAATTCTAGTCCAATTAACATATTGGGAAGCAAAAAACTTGTAAGAAGTGTTTGTAAGAAATAGGGGTTGCACCGACTAATCGACTAGTCGACTTCAATGCTCTGCCATGACGCTTTAAGCTTGACGTCGACTAGTCGCTGGTCCTATAGAGGGCGCAACAGGATAAGAAATCTTTGAAGGACTTCCACATTTACACTCCGTTTCCGAACAGTTAAAATGACAAATAAATGCATACTCTGAAAGCGCTCCACAAGACGTGTGATTATATTACTGGATGCTCGAAATTGAACAGGAGAATGCACGTTTTTAACAGCTTATTGTACAGGTAAGTTAATCGTCGTTCTAATCTAATGCGCTGCTGCACTGTAACGCACACACATAGACAGTAGCTCGTACATCACGCACAGAACGCGCGCACACAGAATCATTCAGCGCGGAAATGTATTGTCAACACTGTTCTGTGATTTCTCAATAAAATAGCTTAGAAACCGAAAAGTTCAAGCATATATTTCTTAAATATATCTAAATCCCACAGCTTCACTACTAGTAGAGAGTAGTTAATTCTGCCAGGTAGAATTAATTCACACACGCAATCGCTCTCACTAATGCATTCATATGAATGTAATCTTTACTGTGCTACTTTATCTGTATCTGATTTAGAACGAGCAGAAATCTGTGAGAAATATAACAACCCAAAGACAAAAGAACTGATAAAAATGAGCTGTTATAGGAGCAATAGCCATGTGGGCAGTGCTGTGTCATATGCCATAGCTGTGCACAAGGTGTTTGTCACAGCCCCAGACTTATTTGTTCATTAATAACGTCATCAGCGACTAGTCGACTTCGACTCAACTTTCATCACATAATAGTCGACTTTAAAAAATCAGAAGTCGTTCAACCCCTAGTAAGAAACAAACCCATCAAGATGTTTTAACTTCAAATAATTGCTTACAGCTTAAATACGAGTCCTCTATCCATAATATTGCTTTCTCACAATTGGTGAGCAAGTGATGTAATGCTAAATTTCTCCAAATCTGTTCAGATGAAGAAACAAACTAATCTACATCTTGGCCTGAGGCTTAGTACAGTATATTTTCAGCAAATTTTCATTTTTGGGTAAGCTTTTCCTTTAAAGAAACCTTTTATCCAACTGTTTTTCTTTAACTACACAATGTCATATGACTCACTTTAAGTAATTCTAAACTTTTGATTGGTTTTAAGTAGTGCTATCAAACGATTAATCGCGATTAATCGCATCCAAAATAAAAGTTTTTGTTTAACATATATGTATGTGTATTAAAAAATTTGTATATATATATTGTCACGGATGCACCAGCCACTGACATAAGAGACACCAGCCACAGCTACAGAACCAACCACTCAACCACGCCCCCAATCACCAGAGCACCTGCACCTGCACTCAATCACCAGAGCACTATAAAGCACACTCACCCCACTAGTTCATCAGCTAGTCTCGAGGTTGCTCACTCAGTGCCTCCTTCATCGGCCCTGTGGATTGCTGTGGACACTTACCTGTGCTATTCCTTCCTCGTTCATCCTCCTTGGATTATTGGACTGTGTTCTGGATACCTGGAGTTACATATAAGACTGTTACCTTGCGTTCCCTGTGTTTATGCGCTCAGGTGTCCTTCAGAGACTTCACCGTTGCACTGAAGTTTATGCTAACACAAATAAAGAGAAGTTTACTTCACCTGCATCTTCCTTGTCTTCATCCTTGGTGAACTGTCACACACACACACATATATATATATATATATATATATATATATATATATATATTTATTTATTTATTTTATTTTTTTTTATGTATGTATATATTTTAAAAAAAATCATCAAGCAACATATAAATTACAAATATGCTATTATAATATAGTTATTTTTTCCAGTTACAGATTATTTTCTGAAAGGCTCTTAAAAGCGGGAAATGGACTTATATTTTTTTCTGTCTGCTGCCTTTCATGTCACAGCTCATATTTAGTACAGAGTTTGGGTCTGTTTGTGTGTGTGCTTCTTTATGCTACATTGTGGGGACCGGCCTGCGGTCCAATTTTTTTTTAATTAAAAAATTAAAAATAATAAATGATGTTTATCTGAAAGTGTAACATTGCAAACAGGTTTTCTGTAAGGTTTAGGGTTAGGGCATAGAAAATATCATTTGGTCAGTATAAAAGTAATAGAAGTCTATGGAAAGTCCCCACAATTCACAGAAACAAACATGTGTGTGTGTGTTGTCATGACGATAAACGATGCATCATGACATGCAACGTTACTTTTTTCCTGAATTGGAACATAATCCCATTATGATCTACTGTACAGTAGTTGATCTTTTTGGAGTAGCTTCTCCAACACTGTTAAAATGAGACACAAAGTGTAGCAGATGATTTACACCTGGCTGAAGCGCAGGTGTATCAGTCAGCCCTCCTCGAATGTTTTGAGCATCGTTTGCCTCGAAGCAACACAATGCATCATGGGGTTTGTTTTCTCTCTGACATTTACGCTCATAACCATTATCTCATATAGCTCTCTGTGTGACAGTTTATTCATTCATATGCTTACAAGATGACAGGGCAGTCATTGATATCTGTTAGTGAACGAGAGTGAGTGGCTGTAGCTCAGAGACAGAAGCCATGACATGGCTCTAATGAATCGAATCAATTTTGATCCTGTTTTCTTTCCCGTATCCTTAAAAAGACTTTCATAACTGTGATATCCTGCAAATCGCAGTTAGTCTGAGTCTGTTTTGTAGCTATATTGCCTCGCCTGGCTCTTTCGAGAGCCCCTGGTGATCAACATTAAGATGTTTTTGTTCTCTTTAAGGAAGATTAAGTTGGACTGGATGTTCTTGGAGGAACTGGAGAGAGAGATCACAATACATGAAATGCAAATTCACTCATCTGGCTCTCAGTAGGCATCAGTTTTAACCGATTAATCGTAGATGTTTACTTGATCGACTGCAGCTTACTAAACCATGATGTTATTTGTCAAGCTTTTCGACATTGGCGTTTGATGCATTTGTGTGTGTGTGTGTGTGTGTGTTAGAAATTGTTTTGCTTTTAGCTTTGATTGTTTGTTACATTTTTTTATAACAACATCAGCTTTCCGTAACCCTACCGAATTGAATTGTCAACACATAAATAATGTTGAAATAAAGAATGCAAAAGAAGTGCTGCACGGGGTATTAGGTTTCTAGTCTCGGTGCTCTTTGGGTGCAAGGGATGATTCAACTCGTAAGAATAATAGTAGTCCAAGGCACTCGAATCTTATTAAAAAAAATGTAAAAAGCCTTTATTTCACCGTGGCTATAAGTTTTAAGAACAGGTGACAAGTGCACACCTACGCGTTGCGGCTATTTTGCCTCCGTCAGGGTGTGAGTAACAAACACAATCTGAGTTAATTTTAAGCAGCAGTTAATTAGTCAAATAACAATCACCTGGTCGTCCTACACAGGACAAACAATAGAGAGGAAGTTTGACGATTACATATCAAATTAAATAGGCTTAAATGGGGAATTCGACCTGGTACCTTTTTTGTAATAAGAATTCAGATTTGGAAGTATTATATTGGTGATCTTGTTTCTCTCTTTTTATTTTTTTTTCTCCCTCCTTTATACATGATTATATTGTGTTTGATTTAATTTGATATGTAATCGTCAAACATCCTTTCTATTGTTAGTCCTGTGTAGGACGACCAGGTGATTGTTATTTGACTAATTAACTGCTGCTTAAAATGAACTCAGATTGTGTTTGTTACTCACACCCTGACGAAGGCAAAATAGCCGCAACGCGTAGGTGTGCACTTGTCACCTGTTTTTAAAACTTATAGCCATGATGAAATAAAGGCTTTTTAAAACTTTTTGTGAAATAAAGGCTTTTTAAATTTGTTTGAATAAGATTCGAGTGCCTTGGACTACTATTATTCTTACGACATAAATAATGTTATTTCGCAAATTCCCGTTCTGACAGTGTGAATTATGCTGGTATGTAAGGATTAGCCAATCATAACAGAGGTAATTTAAATACAGAAGTCTTAAAGGCATAGTTCACCGAAAAATGAAAAATCTGAGAGATCATGAACGCTGCAGCCTGTTTAAACGATATTTAATCAATTTTAACTTTTTTTACGGTTTGAGTTAATTCAATGAATGAGTCACTGAATGATTCAATTACTCACTCAAAAACTCGGCATTTTTGAAGGAATCTCTTGAATGAATGATTCAATTATTTTTTTTAACAGTCGCTTGTTGCCACCTACTGGTGTGATGATGCAATGATAAATCTTTATTTGAAGCATCCAAGTTACTTTCTGATATACTCAAATTTTGAATCCTACTGTAGACTGTGTGTATCTGAACTATGAACATGTATCCCAGTAATTCTGTGATTTATTGAATTTTTGTAAGACTGAAGTAATTATACTGTGTGGTTGAAAAGACTGTTTGTGAAGCTATTTCATGACACCTGCTTTTTTTGGATCAGAAGCAGCACGAACACAGATTTGAATGTTTCGGTGTGATCGTACTTGTTAAATGTTTAATAGACTTAGCCAAATTATCATTATTTAGGGATAAAATCGCATGGGTGTTTGATTTGAGATCGTTATCTTTGAAGAAAAGTCATTTTATAATAAACTACAACATTTTTTGATTTAAGACACCATTATAAGTCAACTTGAGGGAAACTAGCCACATAATAAGTCTTGAATGTAATTGACAATTGAAAACCCCATGTTAGTTGGCTGCTGATCTGAATATTAGAGAGAAACGTTCCCCTCAGTGTCTATTGTGGTTACGCCGCTGATTCAAGGAAAGAATAAAATGCAACAAAAGTGTAGAAAATGGTCCCTTTGAAGCTTTAGTAAAGCATTAGCATTCAACAGCGAACCACAGTAATCATTTATCTGCCTTAACACTAGTGAAGAATCACAATCCAGTCATGGAGAGAGAGTTAGTAGGTAGAGAAGTGCAGTGTGAACTGCTGTCAGTGGACACATCTGTCAACACTGCAGCTCTTCTGTTTATGTCAGTCTGGCTGTTTCGCCCAGGCCATTCTCTTCGCTGTGTGCCTGTCTACCATTTAATGAGGCAGTATTTCAATGCTTTCAATACATCCAGTGTGGAAATAACAGACTCAGAGCAACACACTGCATATAAAACTGTAATGCAGTGCATTGTGAGATTTAAAAGCTTTTGAATGAAACTGCTGTAATAGCTCCTGCAACCTGAGAGACAAAGGCAGCCACATTTTTCACTGCTGAGATGTTTTGTTCTCTGAGGCTGATGTTAACAGGTCTTACCAGAACCGATCCAGCCTGGACATTCATTGGTACATTGGAGGTCATTTTTCATGCATGCAGATCAGGGGAAGTTGTGTGTGTGTGTTTTTTTTATGTATTTTTAAATATTATGAATGTATACATTTTATTAATTACAATATTTGTTGGTTTGATATTAAGTTGCAAATGAAGTTACGTAAAAAGTGCACAATTGTATATAACCAAACCTATATATTCTGTTTAACGGCAGGTTACATTGTGACAACATAGCAAAAGGTCTTGAAAATCACCTTTTTTCTGTGCAATAATGGTGAAATTTGTTATTCAGATAATACATTTTTAAATAAAAAAAAAAATACTTTGTAAATAACAGATTCTAAATGTTCTATCTATCTATCTATCTATCTATCTATCGTATATAAAATTATCATTTAACTAGTTTGACTAGTCAGTTAGAATCTCTTTTATTTAAAATGTATTTTATTTATACAGTGTATAATATATTATAGATTATAAATATTAGTAATATTAAATAATTATTAATATGGAATTATATGTTTGCATGTGTGCTTCCTTTATTTATTATTTATTGATCTAAATTTACTATACACTGTAATTTTTTGAGTACATTTTGGAGTTTATTGGAGTACATTTCACCAAAAATACTATTTTAGTCTTTATACTCCAAAATTTCATGTTTAATTCAACCAAAAATACAATTTTTGTCTTTATACTCCAAAATGTCATGTTTAATTCATGCCGCATGACGTTTCTTTGTAACTAATTGTGAAATTTACAATTTCTGAGTGAAAATTTCTACACTAAATTACATTCAGTATAAAATACTAGTTCATTTAGCGTTTTCATACATTTTTCAGTCTGTGCCAGAGCAAAATCGAATGTGTGCCCGCAAAAAAAAAAAAAGGCATTTTCAACATTGATTAACAAATGAGGCCCATGAAGGAGACGCTTGCTTTTTTGAGTTAGCATGTTTGTCATCACTTCCGTCTGTTTGTTTATGAGTGTGTGCGTGCGTGCCTGTGTAAAATATGCCTTTTTGAAGTGCATGAGTGTAAATGCACTGGCGCAAACCTGAACAACGGCAGCATGTGATTGAAGAACTCCACGGAAATGTCAAGAGTCATCAAGCTCCATTCAATCACAATCAGCCCTAATTCTGCCTGTAGTGTATTCTCTAAACCCATGCGACATGCTCCCGGGTCCCTCCAGATTTAGCCCTCCTTGATTTTGCCACAAGGATTCAGGAACAGGACTGCGCCCAGGAGATAGACCGATTCATACTCTTGTTCAGGGTCAAGGGTCAATTAAAGCTTATTGAATAATAAATGGAAAGAAATAACAGGCAGCTGGGAGCGAGCAATGTCTATCTGCTCCCCGTCTCTCTCTCTCTCTCATTTGCGGCCAGCCCTGTATGAGCAAGTAATGTCCTGTATATATGCAGGGATTCATATTGCAGTCACAGCCACGCTGGCTAAAATTGGTGGTTGAAGATGAAGTTGAAATTGGAAAGTGGTTATCATGTCTGCATGAGGAAACACATTTGAGTCAGTAGGAGGTGGGGGAGAAGAAATCAGGCCGGCTGTATTATTGTGGAGACTGTTTTCTGCATGCTGTGGGCCTGAGATTGTAGCCCAAGGTGAATCCAGACCAACCTGAAGTCAGACGCTCTGAGGGGACACAGGTGAGGAGTCCGCCTAATGATGCATGCCTAATGCGCCGCGGCTTTATGACACTGAACAATCGCTGCCACCGCGTTGAATATCATTGCATTTTATTTAACACCTTTGTTATTCACATTTTTTATAGTAATTTGCCATATTCCTCTCACGGGAACCATTGTGACATCTCAGTTAATCTACTGTTGCAACTGGTCAGGCGTATGAAAAAGCATCATGGCGTGTAGCTGTTGAAGTGTTTTATTCATCCTTTTACATACTAATACTGGCCCACGGAGTTTCCTTTCTGTGGCATATGGGGAAAATTGGAAGTTAAAAGTCCCTGCAGTCGCTTCGATCTTGTCTTTGAAAATGGGAGAGCTGCTGTTCTGTGATCACAAGGCATTAAAAAAAATCTTTGGACTCGATGTCTGAAGTCGTCTCTTGAGTGTACCATTCCTGCACACTTGTATTTTACCTTCTTTACCAGAGTGTTTGTGCTTAAAGCTTCATTGGAAACTGTCAAAAACTAACAATCCAACTCATTAAATTCTCCTCACACCTGGTGTTAATATATGTGGTTTCATTTTCAAACTCTTTTGCATATTATTATGTAAATGTATGGCACGGTATCACATTTAAAAGACCTGCTAATGCTGCATTCAATTCAGCTGAAGAAGCGGCCGCATTAGAACTCCATTTGAAGTTGGACTTTCAAATTGGAAACTCATTTGAGTCTAGAAATCTATAACTCTGATTTTGCAGAGATGCGCGTGAATGACGTCACATGGTGGTGCTGAGGGAAATGTACACAGTAAAAAGATTTCAGCGTTCTCATGTTGTTCCAAACCCTGTTGAAAAAAACAGCATATCCTGGTTAGGTATGTTTTGACGCTGGGATGCTATGCCCTTTTCTTCTAGAAAACACAACACAAATATATTTTGAGGAATGTTTTAACTTATGTCAACAATGAATGTCACTGGGATTCAAAATAACATTAGAATCTATTGACTTTCTTCATATGGAGCTAGTTATTTTTCTAAATATATTATTTTGTGATTCACAGAAGAAAGTAATACAGTACAGGTTCTGAATGACATGAGGGTGAGTAAATTATGACAGAAGTTTCATTTTTGGGTGAACTACTGTACATTAAAACAAATATACTAAATGTAATGTTTTCGGACACTTAATTGCATGTTATTTACAATTAGATAAAAATGTATTCAACTTAAATTTTAATTAAAATTAAATGTAAAAGTGCTTTTTTTGAGCCACTTAAGAAGGACTTCTTTATATGTAATTTCATAATTTTGTTGTCTAAAACTTTTATTGTTTTTTAATACTTTTAAAGTACATTACAGTTGGACATTCAACACAATTAAGCATGCTTCTTTTTAAAGGCATCCCTTTAATGACATTTTTAAGCAAATAAATGCATAGACGAGTCAAATTCCCTAAAATACAAGAGACTACAACTAGTCTAACATAAACGGTAAATAATCTTCAGCTAGCATAACATGTTAGCACAGCATAGCAGTTTAGTTACTAGCAGACTTCTTTGTTGACATTCAAATAACTGCAAAGCTAACAGTAGCACCGCCATTTTGTTTGCTGAGACACAGAGTGTAAGCCAAAGCAACTCCATTATGTTTGAAATTCGCAGATGTTTAGCATGAATATCACACATCCGTCTCTGAATGGAATGCAGCATAATAAAATCTATCTTGTTTTAAGGAGCGAGGTAGGGACGTGGTAAATTAGCTGCAGGATGCCTGCCATTGATTCTGTAATTAGGTAGATCTTAGAAAGAAAGCTTGAGATGATAGTATACCCATGTGAAAAGCTGGTTAAGACAAGACATGGTATCTCATGAGTTTTGGTGTTTCTCTGGCTTTGGGAGTGTGTGCATGCGTGTGATGTTATAATATGCAGAGCGCAGTGGCTTACGATAGCCCCTTTCCATAAACACCTTATTACAGCCTCCGCCTGGAAAGTGGCTGTTGTAACAAAGGGAAACTCATATATTCAACGTCTCATTCATCCACTATGATTTTAGTCTCTTATTGAGGTGCGGTGAGATGAAAAAAGGAATGAATTAGTCATTCTTTACAGCTTTTTCCTGGAAGACTTGCATATAGTTTTGTTCCAATTAACATATAATTCATGTAAGTTTGTTTGGTTTTGTTATTTTGTCTTTATGGCTGATGTGACAGCACCCCAGGTGCAGTGTGCAACCCCTCCCTGCGGGCGGCCACTTCGCTCGCCCCGCCGTCAGTGCCGGCTCACTGAGTCTATTCAGGCACACGGGCGGCAGGGGTGGCCCGCAGATCCACGTTTTGTGTGGTCTGAAAGGAAGTGGCTGCAGGCCTTCAGGGCTCAACGGCAGTGTTTTTCATGGGGGGTTTTGGAATATGCCAGGTCAGGACAAACACAGTCATTGTGGTTTGTTTAAGATGGCATCTTGCCAGCCACCTCATTGCAGATGTATTGAGTGGACTCCACCGTCTGCACATTTCTCTCGAAACGTTTATTGCAAGCAGGAGTGATCTGAAAAGTGGTGGAAGGGGCACATTATGTCAACCTGGCTTGGGAATATCAATTATGAGAATTAGGTAACATTCGGGCAGTAGTTGAAAGTTATTAGCTTATTAATAATTGTTGCATTTGTTCGTTTAACTGCTGATGCGACCAGTTGCCAGATGCCTCTGCCTGATAGGGATAGTTCATGCAAAACTTACATTTTGGCATCATTTGAGGCCCATTTACACCAAAAACAATAACTATATTGGTGTTCACACCAGCATATAAGATAGAGTTTTGATTTTTATAAGGACACTTATGTTGCTCTTTAAGCAGGATGGATTCTGATTGGCTGTCTATGTTTTTATCATTCATTGCTACTTCGTAATATTGTTCCTCCATTACAATTTTAGTTGTGGTGTGGACTTCATTATTCTCAATTATTGTTATTATTATTATTATTATTGTTATTAGTAGTAGTAGTAGTAGTACAGTATTAAAGTGATAGTTCACCCAAAAATGAATTTACTCACCCTCATGTCGTTCCAAACCTGTATGAGTTTCTGTCTTATGTTGAACATAAAAGAAGATATTTTGAAGAATGCGGGTAATAAAACAGTTTATGGTCCCCATAGGTTGTTTGCACATGACGTCATTGCTGTGGCGCAAAATGCAGCTGGAGGGCAGGAAGTGATTCTTCTCCATAGGAATCACTAGCAGAAATGCAAAATGCCTATGTTTTGAGTTGTTTATGGATGCTCAAATCGGTTAAACCGAGAAAACACAAGGAGCTTTTATCATAAGGGGGAAAAGGCAAGAAACTGACTGGAAAACGCAGGAAAAAGTGGCTTGTAAACCTGCGTCTGCGGTCGGGAGGAGCCGAGTCGGATAATGCTCGCGTGTGCAAATGGTTAATATAAGATATAATACTATATTAAGATTCTAATAAAGAAATATATAAATAGAAACAGCATGAGGCAGTCAGAATTCACTCAATGCTAAACGCCACACGTAGACACAATGTAATAAGGATATTATATTTGCAGTTTAGAGAGCTTAACTGATTATAACGGACCATTGTGAGATTGCGATAAATTTAAATGAGTGGTGGTTTATTAGTGATTATATGGCTGTTTGCTCGCTTTCTATGCTATAATCAATTCAGAATTTGAATAAAAGTTTTGCTTTACGTGCTGCTTACAGTATCAGTGGCCACATACCCTGTACATGCAGCAAAGTTTCAGGAGTGACTGAAAAAGCAGAACGGATGTGATGGAGGAAAGTCCGTACTGTACTGGTTTAAACACTATTACAAGAGAAAGGTATAAACAGAAAATCACAACATATAGGACGTGATCCTTATGTTATGAAGAGGAGCGTTTTTTTTTTTTTTAACTAAATTGAAATAGTTGCCTGACATCGAGGTGGTGGATATAGGCTGAGCATCTCACCCTAATTGAAATAGTTGCCTGACATCGAGGTGGTGGATATAGGCTGAGCAACTAACCCTGACTGCAAACAAGCTATTTCTAAAGTGAATCCCGCATTTATATGAGGGATGTGGGATATCTGTCACTCCTGAAACTTTTGCTGCAGGGTATGTGGCCACTGGTCCTGTTAACAGCACGTAAAACAAAACTTTTATTCAGATTCTGAATTGATTATAACCTAGAAAGCGAGCAAATAGCGCTTCCATATAATTAATAAACCACCACTCATTTCAATTTATCGCGATCTCACAATGGTCCGTTATAATCAGTGAAGCTCTCTAAACTGTAAATATAATATCCTTATTACATTGTGTCTACGTGTGGTCTTTAGCATTGAGTGAATTTTGACTGTCTCATGCTGTATCTATTTATATATTTCTTTATTAATATCTTAATATATTATTATATCTTATATTAACCATTTGCACACACAAGCATTATCCGACTCGGCTCCTCCCGACCGCAGACGCAGGTTTACAAGTCACTTTTTCCTGCATTTTTCAGTCAATTTCTTGCCTTATCCCCCTTATGAACAGCAAATTTTCTTACATGATAAAAGCTCCTTGACTGATTTGAGCATCCATAAACAACTCAAAACATAGGCATTTCGTGCGTCATCAGAATCACGTGATTGCAAACAACCTACTGACTTCCATATTTCTTTCCCTACTATGGGTGTCAATGGGGACCAACAACTGTTTGGTTCTTGATGTGAACAAACTTTTTATTTTTTATTTTTGGAATGTCTGTTTCATTTAAATTTGAGTTAAAATGTTAGAAATTATGTTGTTTGTTTTTGCCATTTTTATTTATTTATTTATTTATTAAGTTGTCATGGTTTTTATTAATGTGATTTCAGTTGTAGTTTTAGTTTTTTTAGGACAAAATTTAATACGCTTATAAACTAATTAAAATGATAAATGCATAATATTTAATTTTATTTAAAGCAACAATTTTGTATGGTCTTTGTTAACTATAATAACCTTGTTTCTGTGAAACAAACAGTAATAGAAGCCATTTTGAAAAATGTCTTGCTTTTATCCATATAATAAGTCAACAACACTGGACCCCATTGCCTTTCACTGTATAAACTAAAGCACAAAAACATTTTTTATTTTGTGTTCCACTAAAGAAATAAGTAATTCCCCCATTGACTTTCACTATATAAACTAAAGCACAAAAACCTTTTTTTTTCTTTTGTGTTCCACTGAAGAAATAAGTAATTGAGGTTTGGAATGACATGAGGGCAAGTAAATGATAAGAGATTTTTATTTTTATTTATTTTTGGGTAAACTATCCTTTAATGATGTTGTTTTTTGCGACTGGCAACCATTTATTTTCTTCACACTGTGGCCAAGCAAAACAAAGCTCTTGAAATAAAATGCTTAGTGCCAAGTGGAGGTCGAACTGAGATATTTTTAAATGTGGCAAGTTGTGTCCATTTCCCAGTTATAATGGTTGCCACAGGTATGTAAATGGATGTGAAGAAAAAGATGAGAAAAAGTCACACAAAGAGGCTTTTTTTGGTGATTTGGTGCTTGGTCACGGTGACTGAATGCACAAAGTAGTCAGATGAAAATGTTGCCATGGTTTCCAGGGGACATGTGGCGCCTCTGCCTTGTGTCATGTTGCCCTCCTGTGATAATAACAAGGCTTTTGACATTTCTGATTTTGATTTGGTCAATTTAGGGGTTACTTTGTCACAGTAGGAGACCCCTTAAACCTGTACATGTGTCTTTAGTCATCACGGCTCAGTGCGGAGCATAATGGGGCGGTCCTGCACAAGCGGCGGGGTGGGCAGGATGCCAGACTAACTCCAGTCCACATGAAACATAGGGAAGTATTTCTGTTGCAACAGTAAATCTGTCGTTCAGTCATCTGGTACTCATTTAAGACAACCGTTCCCGCCACATGCCACAGAACTGCTTAGCCTCAGTGCTGAGGGCAAAACGGGCAAAAAGATGGACTATTTTTTTTTTTTCAGACTTTGAGGCAAAAGCCAACAGTATGTGCAGCATTTATCACAGTCAATCAGACCTAACGCCCTATTCAAGTTCACTCATTGCTGGCGGAGTCTATAACCTCATGATTTAATGACAGGCCGTGGGCAGCTCGGGTGGCACAAATCCAAGCTCTAAGCTGTTGTTTTGTGGGTTTTATTTGGTGTGGTCTCATTAGACCCTCTTTCACATCTTGAAGTAATGTGTGTAAGAGTTTGTCATTTTTAATTTGGTTATCATTTCCTGTAATTTCGCTAATTACAGTTTGATGGCGAGCATTAACCTTAGCAACTAATGCTCTCATTACCCTTCAGATTTACTCTTAAGACATGTAGTCGTTCACACACACTCATTTTCACACTGTTAGAGCTGCTCTTGTTACATTGAAAAAGTGTCATTGCAATCCTGTTCTTGTTTAAAAGAATAGTTCACTGAAAATTTAAAATTTGCAGAAAATATACTCACCGTCAGGTCATCCAAGATGTAGATGAGTTTGTTTCTTCATTGGAACAGATTTGGAGAAATTTAGCATTACATCACTTGCTTAATGATGGATCCTGTGCAGTGAATGGGTGCCGTCAGAATGAGAGTCCAAACAGCTGATAAAAACATCACAATAATTCACAAGTAATCCACACGACCCCGGTCTATCTATTACAGTTTTTCTCGATTGCTAACACACAATTCATGAAATAATTCACCATTTTCTCACAACTATAAACACAATCTCAAAACTATACACCAACTTGTGCAAACTTCAAACTTGCAAGTCAAAATCAAATAGTTTAGTCAAAAACATGCTCTCTTTTGTCAGACTCAAACTTTGTCCTCAGATGAAACACAAACCTGTCAAATACACAGACTATTTTCCTGCCTAGAGAACACTAGTGAGATCAATTCAAAACACTGTTACAAAAACCTCCTTTTGGGAAATAGGAATCCTTTTGCTAGTCAATGTCTGTTACAGTATATGACAAATAGAGGGGTGCAGATATAATAAAATTCAGCATTAAACTGTAAGAAAAGTTTACTTTCATTACACTACAGTAAAGAGATCTTACAATAGATGAAAAGCATTAGAAGAGAAACGTTCAAAAACCAAACAACAGAATATACAGTGAACACACATTGGAATATACTGTCAGTTACTGTAAATCCATAAATAAATAAATAAATTCATTCATTCATTCATTCAGCATCTTCTGCCAAATTGCATTACAGTATAGGTAGTATCCTTATTTGTTATAGCAGTTTCTTAGTCTTCTGACAAAAGACTTCTCTGCCTCCCCTAGACAGTCATCTCAGTTCTGCAAAAATAGAGTACATGTAAGGGCTACTTGGCTACAAAATAAATCCGACAGTAATGGGTTTGCGGGTGTACTGTACAACATGTGCTACAGTATTTACTGTACATAGAATAATGAAAGTTCTCTCATCTGAAGTACTGCTTCTATGCACTGTAATTATATTGTATGTGTATTGTGTAAGTAGTATTGAAACCTTTTAGATGAGCCTGTAGGCCAACTTCCCTCATGGTCAGTCCATGCAGAAGAACATGGTCAACTGTTTGTCTGATAGACTGTATTGCCTTGAAAATATTCAAACTTTAATCTTTAAAACTATTTTGACTTTCAAACTACTTCAAACTGAAAACTTTCAGACTGCAAGCTTTTACAACTTTTTCAAACTTTCTGACTAGGCTTTTTCAAGCCAACTTAAAGTTTGTCTACAAATTTTTCAATCTAGTTAAATATTTAAGATAAATAATTCAACAGTAATTAGTTTGGCCTGTGAATATACCATAGCAGACAATGAAGAAGCTTGACATATTCTACAAATGTTTAACTTTCACATCCTTTAGTAAGATGAAATAAAATGCAGTGATCATACAATCAAACTTCATTAATCTGAAGTATTATTGGAAACTAAATATTTATTCTTAAAAGAGTATAATTTTGGATTAATAATTTTCGAGTATAATCTTAAAAGCATTTGAGTGATTGATTGATTGATTGATTGATTGATTGATTGATTGATTGATTGATTGAATGCATGAATGAATGAATTAATTAATTAATTAAATATTGTTTGTTAGAAAACATGTCTGAATAGGTAAAGAGATTATGTTTTTAAAGAAATTAACAAAATTAGTGAGTTATTTTGAAGATTTATGAAGTAAATAATTGATTTATTAGATTAAATAATAATAATAATAATAATAATAATAATAATAATTTTATCATTTTAATTTGCAAGCCTAAAAGCATGATGTTTGGATAACTGATGTTTGGTTCTACTCTGAAAACTATATATTTTATTTTAATTACATGTATTTATTTGATAAAATGTAGCTGTATTTATTATGTTTTGTTATATTTTACAGTTTTTCTCGATTGCTAACACACAATTCATAAAACAATTCACAATTTTCTCACAAATAATGTACACAATCTCAAAACTACACACCAACTTGTGCAAACTTCAAACTTCCAGGTCAAAATAAAATAGTTTAGTCAAAAACATGTTATCTTTTGTCAGACTCAAACTTTGGCCTCAGATGACACACAAACCTGCCAAATACACACTACTTCACTGCTTAGAGAACACTAGTGAGATCAATTCAAAACACTGTTACAAAAACCTCCTTTTGGGAAATAGGAATCATTTTGCAAGTCAATGACTTTTACAGTATACGACATAAATAGAGGGGTGCAGATACAGTAAAATTCAGCAATAAACTTTAAGAAAAGTTTACCGTCATTACACTACTGTAAAGATATCTTACAGTAAATGAAAAGCAATACAAGAGAAAAGTTAAAAGACCAAACAACTAGAATATACAGTAAACACACATTGGAATACTGTCAGTTTATATACATACATACATACAAAAATAATAAATAAATTGATAAATCAATAAATTCATTAATTTATTAATTCAGCATCCTCTGCCAATTTGCATTACAGTATTGGTAGTATCCTTATTTTGTTATAGCAGTTTCTTAGTCTTCTGACAAAAGACTTCTCTGCCTCCCCTAGACAGTCGTCTCTCAGTTCTGCAAAAATAGAGTACATGTAAGGGCTACTTGGCTACAAAATAAATCCGACAGTAATGGGTTTGCGGGTGTACTGTACAACATGTGCTACAGTATTTACTGTACATAGAATAATGAAAGTTCTCTCATCTGAAGTACTGCTTCTATGCACTGTAATTATATTGTATGTGTATTGTGTAAGTAGTATTGAAACCTTTTAGATGAGCCTGTAGGCCAACTTCCCACATGGTCAGTCAAGTCAAGTCACCTTTATTTATATAGAACTTCATACAATACAGATTTTGTCATAGCAGCTTTACAGTGGTAAACAGGAAAATGGTGTGGCAATAATGAAAACAAAATTCAATTCTGCTATAAATCAGCTCTAAAAAGAGGACAATAGTAAGTCAAA
>NW_015555721.1:1579388-1583109 GCF_001515605.1 Sinocyclocheilus anshuiensis
CAACTTCCCTCATGGTCAGTCCATGCAGAAGAACATGGTCAAATATAATGCTTTGTATTTCATCAGGAACCAATGCAATTTGACCTCATCCCCTTCATTTTTATTTTCCCCTCCAATTCCTCTTTGTCTCCCACTACCAGGATTCATTTTCCAAAACACATAATCAGCTGTGCTCTTGTTCATATCATCCTGAGATTCTGACCTGTGTGTCATCAGTTTTGCTACTTAATGTTCACACATGGACTTTGCTTCGAGAACTGTATGAATGGTTTGAATAATTGGGCCAAATGAATCAGTTATAGTGTGTTAGCAATCGAGAAAAACTGTAATGTCTTGTGAACAAAAGGCTGCTTGTTTGTAGAAACAGATCCATCATTAAGACGTTTTTAACTTAACCATCGTCTTTTAACCGTTTTTCAACCATCGCTTCTGGCCAAAATACGAGTCCATAATCCATAATAGCTTTCTCCAGTAAAAGAGTCTCTAAACCAGGAGAGAAATATAAACAGGACAACAGGGGATGGACTTTTTCACTGGAAAAAGCAATATTATGGATAGAGAACTCATATAAACACACAGTGGTTGATGGACTGGAGTTGTGTGGATTATTGTCATGTTTTTATCAGCTGTTTGGACTGCAGAGGGTCCATTGGTTAGCAAGTGATCTAATGCTAAATTTCTCCAGCTCTGTTCCTATGAAGAAACAAAGTCATCTACATCTTGGATGGCCTGAGGGTGAGTAAACTTTCAGCACTTTTTTGGATGAACTATTTCTTTAAAGGGTTAGTTCACCCAAAAAATAAAATTATGTCTTTAATTACTCATCCAACCAAAGACCTTTGTTCATCTTCAGAACACAAATTAACATTTTTGATGAAATCCAAGAGCTCTCTGACCCTCCACAGACAGCAACGAAACTACCACGTTCAAGGCCATGTGTCATTATTTTTTGTTTTATTTGTGCGCAAAATATATTCTCGTAGCTTCATAAAATTACGGTTGAACCACTGATGTCACATGGACTATTTTAACAATGTCCTTACTACCTTTCTGGGCCTTGAATGTGGTAGTACCCTTGCTGTCTATGCAGGGTCAGAAAGCTCTCGGATTTCATCAAAAATATCTTAATTTGTGTTCCGAAGATGAACAAAGGTCTTACAGGTTTGGAAAGAAATGAGGGTGAGTAATTAATCACAGAATTTTCATTTTTGGGTGAACTATGCCTTTAAGGCTGAAACACATTGTACATATCTGAAAGGTTTAGTGGACTGCGTGTAATGTTTTACTCTCTTTACACAGACCAAATGCCCCTACGATGATAGTAAAACCTGAAAAACACACCTTGTTGTTTACATGAGGAAAACAACTCCTTTTTGTCTTATTTCGTGTGTGAAATGCAGTAGCAATTCTGCTAACTCAAATTCATTTTTCAGTAACATTTCAGTAGTTTTAATAACAGTGCAGGGTTTTTTTAATTGAAGCTACTTTAGTAGTCAAGCTACTTTTTCCAACAATTAGTGGTATTTATGCATTAGCAATATATCACTAGTTTTAATATCACAGTTGCACATGCATGTCCATGGAAAAGTGATAAATAATTAATTAAAATAATTAAAATGCTCTTCTCTCTATCTCATATGCCACGCTGGGAAGTCTGATTCAAGTCTGCGTGCAGAAGTCCCAGTGCGGCAGTTTGCATCTTTTTATAGCGATATATTTAGTTAATCGCTGTAGTTCATCACTATACTTCTAAATCATAGTCTAGTTTAGTTGTATTTAGTGTAAATGGACTGTGTCTGTTTAAGATAAATTGATCTGATTATCTCACCATAATCAAGATTTATTCATTCAAAAACCTATTTTTTAAGCCAGAGAAATACTGCTCTGATTGAGTTATAATTATGTAATCTGTTACTTGTCTGTTTCAAAAGATATGGCTCCCTAAAATAGCCTCAATGTTGTTAGCTACCTTGTAGCATGTTACATAAAAAGAGTACTTACTGTATGATGGAAAATATATATTTTAACAGAATATAGTTAAGTGTGAACTAAATGTAATGTTTTCAAACACTTACTGTTGTTTCATGTTAATTGCCATTACATGAAAATATACTCTAGTGTAAATGTACATTAAATGCAGTTAGCTGAACTTTAGAGTGCTTTTTGACACACTTAAGTACATCTTTATAAGTAATTTCATAAGTACTTCTATCCCCTTTGAAATATGGTTACTGCCAAATAAGTGTACTGCCAAATTCTTTTATGATACACTTTAATGTAATTTATTTTGTCTTGAATTTTAAATATTTTTAAAAGTCAGATTTGTAATGCTGATGTTGCAATTTAGTACATTTAAAATATATTAACTTTAAATGTAATATCAAATTACACACTGCAGTAAAAAAATATAATTAAGTTCATTACACATGCTTTAGTATATTCGTCAGCAAAACAAAATAAATGTACTTCTTTAAAGCAGAACCAAAGATTATTAAAGCATACATACAGTATCCTGGCTGTATTTAGTTTCCACATTTAAAGAAACTCAAAACATGTTTAACTGTATTTATAAATCTTAATTATATCTAAAAATAGATTTCCACAAATTAAATTGTAATACCTAAAATTCCTGAATTAGACTAGCATAAAAAACAGTAAATACACATGTGTATGTGTGCTGGCACAGAGAACAGCTTGCGGCCCTTCAGCATACAGTAGAAGCCAAAGTCCCCAGGACGTGTCAGTCTGAAAGATTGCCGTGTTTAATAACAAGAGTGCCATAGACTGGTAGGAAGTCCATTCACTCTGAGCCCTACAGGAACTAAAAAGCTGTGACACACCGTCCCTTTATTAGTATGACACATCGCCAACGCTGAATTGCTCACCCCAGCTGCTGATAAAGCAGAATACGGCCGGCTTACCGCACATTAAACTTATCTGCTAACTATGGCAGTGAATTGTTAAAGGGGCACAATGAGTTTATTGGGGCTTAGCAGATGTGCCCATATCCAATTCAGCTTGCCATTCAGCCACCATGTAGAGCACAGCTATGCCATATTGGCCAGCAATACAATTCTCCAGTCTGGATCTAATCATAGGAGCAGTTCTTGAAAATATTTAGGTTAAGTGATTTGCTGTGGGAATTATATATATATATATATATATATATATATATATGACATGGAAAATGTTCAAAACAGGCGGTGAGAACCGTAACAACAGGGCGCAGACCGTGTTTGCGTGAGTGGTAAACATGTAAGCCATCTGGGCATGTTGTTTTGTGTGTCTGCTTGGAATAAGATAATACAAACAATGGCATTAATGGGAAGTGCGAGGATAATGCCTCAGTGATGTCACTGATAGCCGCTGAAGGGAAATAGAGGTGAGAAACAAGCAGACGAATTAGAGCGCGGTCCAGATGTGGCGA
The DNA here is from genome assembly GCF_001515605.1 of Sinocyclocheilus anshuiensis. Lineage (NCBI taxonomy): Eukaryota > Metazoa > Chordata > Actinopteri > Cypriniformes > Cyprinidae > Sinocyclocheilus > Sinocyclocheilus anshuiensis. Next base: position 1,582,816 of record NW_015555721.1, read on the forward strand.
AAGGTGCCGTGATGTTGTGATGGATATCCGTTCATCTGTTCGTCGACTTATTGTTATCCAGCGAGATCATCCTAATCCCTCGGGTTTAGCCACCTAATGCGTATGACAATAACAGTATGGGGGCAATGTTAGATTATACTGCCCTTCAGAAGAGAGCAGGGAGTCTCACCTCCCTACAGAAGGACCACATACTGAAAAGAAAATATTATTTAACATCACTGAACCAACCTATATACATCAATCTATACCAACAAAAGCATTTCATGGGTTAAATCAGGTAGTAAAAGGTAACAG
>NW_015555721.1:1584342-1589113 GCF_001515605.1 Sinocyclocheilus anshuiensis
AAACTAATAACAAAACAGTAGCTGATTCAGAAGCGCCAGATGGTCATAGCAAAATCGAAACGGTCGTCCATAAAATGCATTGCTGTTCTGTTGTAAGTGATCTTAAAGATTCCTAAATGCATCTACTTTCGGAAGGCCAAATAAAGTGCTTTTGCTTTCGCCTAGAAACACACAGCGTCTCTCTGACATGGCTGCTTCAGCACTAACTGCGGTTACTGAAACCACGCCTTCTTTCTTTGCGTGCACATTTGGGCACATTATACAAATATTTCCACATAGTGAGGTAGATATGTGGGGGCGTGTTAGAACGAGCCGTTTTAGGGGGTGTGGCAGAGTCTTAACTTTGATAAAGAATATCTCTTTGGTTTTGAGACTTTAGTCTTTGCAACTTCAGGGATCTTATCTATGCACAACCAGCTTGTAACACTCCAAAGAGAAAGGAAAACTTGAAATCGCATCATATGACCCCTTTAAACGTCAAAAAATGTGTTATTAGTGTACTTCAAATCTTAAAAGTATTTTAAAAAATGTACTTGAATGAAATAAAATATAATATTTTGAAACATTACATTAAAAATAAATAGTTATAATCTAGTAAATAATAGTAAAATCTAAAGAGAGTGCACTTTCTTGACTATTTTTCCTGAAACATTTATTTCTAAAAAAAAAAAAGTATATTTTGTAATAATGTCAAATTTGAAGTACATTTTAAATCATTATATTTGATAAATTATTTGTCATGCTTTAATGAAATACATTTATTTGGATTTGACTAACTTACTAAAGCATGTGTATTTGAGTATAATTTTAACTGTAGTATGTTATTTGATATTACATTCAAAGTTAATATATTTTACGAAATTGCAAGGTCATCATTACAAATGTATAATTACAAATATAATTAAGTACAGTAGAAATGAAGTTTATTAAAGGCTTGTCAGCGCATTCAGCAGTACGCGTTAACCGTATTTCAAAAACAGCAGAAGTAATTATGAAATTAAGATGTACAAAAGTGGAAAAAGAACTGGAGTTTAAAAGTTAAGCTAATTGCATTTATATTACTGTAAAATGAACTATAATACATTTTCATTTAGTTGCCCAGCCACTCATAATTGCTTACAAGAATCTGTGGCATCTTTAATTTACAACTTTTGTTGTATGTGTATATTCTGCATATAAATAATGTTTATATTTATATCTGTATATACTGAATTGTATTAGTTTTAATTTCTAAATTTTGAATGCATTTAGCTACAAAACACGTTCAACACGTGTAGTTGAACATTAAACTTTAATTGTATTCAGTAAATTATACAAGATAGGTCTTTTGCACCAGCATATGTCATGTCTTGATTTTCTCTTCCAGACCTTCATACTCCCTTAGTCAACCAGCATTAACCAGAATAAACCAGCATGGAGAACCCCACCCTCCTCATTCCCCATCTCTGTGCTCCTCTCAGACAGTTTTGAGCGGTTCTCCACATTACCAAACCGCCAGAGGTGATCCTCCCAGCTCCCTCCTCTTTGTATTCAGAACTCTCAGCACACCTTTCCCTCTCACTCCATCCTGGCTGTTTTATTTTTACCATCCTGTCACTAGGGATCCGACTGGAGGACTGCAGAGAGAAACGGGGATCATCTAGTCCAGCTGCTAAATGTCATCAAAATGATTTGCACAGTGCTCTCAAAGATGCTCTCGAAACTATTTAAATGGAGCTCCTCCTCTCAGGCTCCAGAAGTGTTTTTAAATCAAAGTCATTTGTAATATTTTTCAAATAGGAGACGGGGACGCCGCAGCCGGAACGGAGCACACATGGGCAGGGAATATAGAAGTGCAAATAATTCCCTCATGTGGAAAGGCTGCAATTAACTGGGGATGTCAGTCTTTGTAAAATGTAATTGAGTTCAGGAAGAAATGAATGTCTCTAATCCGAACGACAGAGCACTGTCAGTCAGAGTTTTTGGATTCCCATACCCCAAGTGTCATGCTTGTTTATACGTTTCTGTCTGATACGAAGACTGCATTTCACTCGTGACAGACCCATACTGCCACATGGATACCGCTGTGTGTTTTTGAAGCCTAATAACTAATAACGCTCTCTCAAACTGTAATTTGCACCCTCTTTGCAATAGAAGTACAGTTTATGTTACTAGAATTAAAAGCTACTTATGGTAATCGCATCAAATGGCTCGCTGTATTTTCCTTGACCGAAGTCTGTTCGTTTTCTCGCAGAGCTGCACATTTCAATATACTATGAAGAGGAGTTGGTGTTAGCATTGGGCCTCACCTCAATTCCAAGGGTCAGTAGCAATCGTACTTTTACCTGACCGTCCAATCGATAGCCTCCTATTCTGATGGAAGAGGAGTAAATTACTCTTTAAACATCAGGCTTTTCACTGTGGCATCTCAAAGACTCGCCTTTGGAAATGTCAACAGTTAAAGGCACTCAAATATCATTTGTCAAGCGAACGAAAAAGAGAGGCAACCTCAAAGTGTCTCCTTGACTTTTACACTTACGTCACAATGGTTTTGTCCTCTCTAATTTCTCTCCGTCTGTATCCTCTTCCTTTGCTCTCCGCTTTGTCTTTGAGCAGGTTTTTTGGGGGAAAAGTGTTTTTTTTTTTTTTTAAGGGAGAAAATGTCTGTCTATTAGGAAAAACACTCCGGTCAAGTTCAGGCTAGCACACTGTACTAACCCATAACTTTTTACCATAAAGATTCTGCCTGATTCAACCCATAAAAAAATTAGTTTTTGTGAGTATAAATGAATGTATTTACATGGAAACCCGTTTCTGCCATGAGATAATAAATAAATAAATAAATAAATAAATACATAAATAAATAAATAAATGTAATTGCAACTTTTTATCTCATAATAGATTTATTCCCCCTCACAATTATGAGGTAAAACAAAAGAGTTTAGATCTTGTAATTCTTTATATCTCGCAATTATGAGAAAAAAGTCTGAATTATGAGATGAAAAGACACAATTACTATTTTTATATTTTATCCCATGGTGGAAATAAGCTATCATATGTTTAGCATGATTGAGTGATGTTAATTTTGGTCTATTTAACAGGATGGATATTTTAATCTAATGAAGCTCATTAACTGGCATAGAACAACATGTTAGCAGAAGATTAACACTCAGGAAGAATTTTAATGGATTTATCAAATTTATTGGAAAAAAAAATCATGACTAGTATAAATTGAAACAACAAGGTCAATATTTTATGTGTTATGCTATTAAGTCCCTTTCCCTCCAAGGAAATTATGTCACTTCTAGCAAGTCATGTGATTTAGGGCACATGCTTAAGATTTTAAAGGACAAGTTGCACAAATGCAACAGGGTTGAGTGGAGTTTCACGAGTTTCATTTCACGGTTTTGAGCATTTAAAATATACACCGCTGTTTGTATTCTATGCCAAAGAGCATAAGTAAATGTATAGTCTAATACTCAAAATAGCTAATTTATAAATAGATATATAACCTTCATTTCAAAGTGAAGTTGACTGGGCACATGGGAATTTGTCAAGTGCTTAAAATGGTAGTAATCATTATTAATTAGTGTTAATGAGGAACCTGCATGAAAAACCACGTGACATTAAAGTTTTCATGTAAACTATGCAGTGTTGTTTCATGGAGACATAAAATCTGCCGAACTGTAGGAATGACCATCCCGCTCTCATTGGATGGTGAGGAGTAAGAGATTGCGCCAGGCTTTGCGAAAAGTGTTCAGACAGCTAGTACGTGGTTGAATTTGTTGAGGCCTCTCCAGGGGATTTCAGTGAACTTAGAGGACACAGGGCCTGACATACAGAGGCACAGAGGGTTCACGTCACAGCAGATTAATGTCCTAGTTGTTTTATTCTCCACACTTAGTGTTAATAATACAGTGGGATCATGCCGTGGACAGTATGGTGGAGCAGGTTGGTACATTAGCTGCGGATTAATTGCATGGCTATCTCCTGGTGCTCGCCCCTTATTGACTCCCAGGTGACAAAGTCATTGCCCTGGCAACTCACTCCGATGCAGTGCCTTGGAAATGGAATGAATAATCCTTCTTTCTTGAAATTCGCTGTTGTGTCAATGGACAAGCTCGCGGTAATTATGGTTATGTGCACAATGGTCGGCATTCAGTAGATGTCACATTGATTTTATAGCTGGAATCCTACATTGCCAGGCAACATCAATGTACTTCTATATATATGACGAGAATCAAGTTGTCAGGTATCATAAATGCCCAATGGCAAGCTAGCTTGTGTTTATAGGACACAACAATGATTTTCCCCCCTCTTGTCTGGATCCAACATTCAAGATTTAGCCTACATATGAATATTTTTAGACAGTAAAGAGGCAGATATGTGTAACTGATGTGTTCTTAAAAACTTTTTTTTTGTATTGTATTTATCTTAAATGTTTTATATATTTTTTTATTAGTTATATTGTAAACTGAAAAAAATGGTGTAGGATTTACTTTGAAACAAATTTCACTCTAATTGCTAGTAATTGAAGAAACTGCATGTGTATACGAGGAGAAGGGGCGCTGCTTACTTTCGGTATGGGTCCGGTATTCTGTCAGGGGTGCACTGCTGAGCGGACTGAGGAGCAAGGAACGGAGACAGACGAGGAGTACATTAATCCAACTGGGTTTAATTAACACAAAGGAACACTCACTCTATACATGACATGAACATGACCGGACCCTGGAGCACACACAGGGAACACTATTTATACACACAGGAGGAGGGGATGACGAGACACACCTGG
>NW_015555721.1:1590364-1590641 GCF_001515605.1 Sinocyclocheilus anshuiensis
GAGAAGTGCTCACTAACACAGATTTAGACAGATTTGTGAACAATATTTGAGAGAAATAGGCCTTTTGTGTACATAGAAAAAGTCTTAGATCTTTGAGTTCAGCTTATGAAAAATGGGGGCAAAAACAAAAGTGTTGCGTTTATAATTTTGTTCAGTGTATATATATATATATTGCGATTAATCCCAATTAAACATCCAAAAATGTGTGTTTACATAATATATGTGTGTACTGTGTATATGTAATATATATATATATATATATATATATATATATATA
>NW_015555721.1:1591055-1604227 GCF_001515605.1 Sinocyclocheilus anshuiensis
ATATACTGTATAAATACAACAGTTCTTTCTGGTCCTCGAATCTGATTGGCTGATAAGAGTGTGATATTAGAGTGTGATATTAGGCTTTGCAAATATGTCCGCCGAGTGAACAGACTTTCTTTGAAAGGTTCTTTTTTTAGGCCAGAATGTACTTGTTTAGACTTCAAATATGCGGTTTGTTAATAAAGATAATGTCTGTTTGAAAATTTGCTTCAACGTTTTTGGAGATGTGAGCTCCAGGGCATCATCGGTTTTTCTGCGCTCTTAAACCCACCGAGAGCGCCTCACCTCGGCCAGATCTTCTGGAATTTGCTGCTGGCTCTGATGTCTCTATAGTGGTTAAAAGTGAGACATAATTTGATTTGGGTAAATCTCACGGGCAACCTTTGGTTTATTAATCTATTAATCTGTAACTATTTGTTCCAGAGCAGATAGAGGGCAAAATCTCATCACGTTATATTTTATGTAACTTCAATGCTGTATATCAGAGCACACTGCCTTTGTACTTTTGACTGTATTGCCTAGTAAAGTTTATGATGGCTGTTGTTGTTGTTGTTTATTAAATATTATTATTCAATAAATAATATTTTATATAAATAATAGTAGTATTTAATATTGAGAAATAGAGTGTGTTTGTGTGTGTGTGTTCATGATAGTGATTTTAGTTACATTATTCCACCATTAGATGGCGGCAAGAGACTGTTTTTACGAATCAGCACTAAAGACTTCTATACTGAAAGAGACTGAAACGCTGTTGTAAACAAGGACGTTAATTTTAATTTCCACAAAGCTTGTAAGACGCAGCCAACATCAGTAAAACAAATGTACTGATGTTTTATTGTGAATATGAGACTGAGCTGAAGAATGAATGCTGTATCAGATGCAGGTAATCACATCTATCTCCCTCATAATACTCTACTCCACATAATACACAGCTTTTAATACAATAATACAATAATGAAGCAACTCAGCGTTCCTTCATTAATAGTTCTAAAGTGACGTTTTGGAATTAGTAACGGAGGCTTGGGCTCAGCTGTTAAACTGTCAATTTTAGATTTGAATCTGTGGAGGAAAGAAGAAGTTCTGCACAAAAGAGGGATTTTAAAGAAACTCCGTTATTGTTTCTTATGTATTTACACACTCGTGCCATCGAACTGTTGTATAAACGCAATATCACACTTGTAGTGGTGAGATATGGCTGTATATCAGCACGGCTGCGATTTCACAAGCACCAAACCAGCCTAAAAAAAAGCTAGTAGTTTCAGCAGGGCTTTTCATTATTGGGTGGAACAGCGTTTTGTTTTTTTGTTTTTTAACACTGACTTGTTTGGTTTGTGCATGCGGGTTCATCACAAAGGTCCACAGTTGTGAAACGCAGTGCGGGGTGCTAACGGTGCAGACTCTGAGGTCATCAGGTACGCCAGGCATGTGGCGCAGCAGCTGAAAACTTTGCAGCAAGATGAGAAAGAAGCGCCGAAAATCACAGTTACGCAGCATGGGTGAGCTTCTCTTCCCCCTATTCACCTATTGACTAGCTGTTTTCTTTTAGTGCCCCAGAAACTCGTTCTTGTTGTTCCTTCACACAATCCACGAGGTCAACGTCATTATCAACCTCAGCTGCAATAACATCATGACCCCCGTGACCTGACAATTGACTCCCGACCAGCGCCGCAGTGGCCAGCTTTCAAGTTATCTTAATAAAAGCAGCGGTCTGACGCAGTCGAGCATGTACGCAATTTCTGCACACCACAAAATGCTTGTTGTACAGCGTGGAAGACAAAATAAAGCAATTGTTTCTTGCGGTTCTTGCGGTTTTGCAATTACTTAAACCCACTAAAAGCAGTCTAGTGGGTCTGTGCCTGATGTACCTCCTGTAGAGGGAAAGAAACAGAAAAACGGTGTGATTCATAAACTCCCAGAGCTCTTTCACCGTAACTCTCGCCCACTGCTGTCTAATTATATATAGTATATTAAAATAATAAAGGAATTCTTAAAAATTCTTAAATTAAAAAAATATTTTTACAAATTCTTAAAAATCTTTTTTTCTTTATCATGTTTTTTAAATAAATAATTTAGATAAAACTTTAAGCAAAAAATATAATCAAATAATATGCCAAATTACTTCAAGTTTTCTTTCAGTCTTTCTTTTAATGGTTCTTTTTATTCATTTATATGTACAGTATATCAAAATATAATAAAGGAATTCTTAAAAAAATTCTAATTCTTAAAAAATAATATTGGCAGGATATCAGTATATATGTTTGTTTGTCCAAGTGATTTTGTATTTGGCACATGCAAACATTGTCACATTCTTTACTTGCATAAAAAAAAAAAAAAAATTAAACCATGAATTAAAAAAATAAACATTAAATAATTAAATAAATATAATTCATAATTTATAAATAATAATTTATATAAAACCTTAAGCCAATAAAATTATAAGAATATGCCAATATGCTACTACAATTTGTTTCAATCAAAAATGTATTTTAATTAGTTTTATACACACACACACATTATTTTACATTTATTTCATCACATATAAAATAAAAGCTGTCAAGTTAACAAATTACTTAATAATATATTTCAATATACTTATTTTCTTCTTTTTTTATGACACCTTGACATTTTTTATGCCTCAAAAAAACTCAAATTTAATTTTATAATGAAATTAACACGTTCATCATAGAGAATTGCTATGTTTCTTGCAATTTTGCAATTATTTTTACCTACTAATGGCAGTCTAGTGGGTCTGCAATGCCTGATGTACCTCCTGTAGAGGGAAAGAAACAGGAAAACAGCATGATCCATAAACTCCTGGTGCTCTTTCACCTTAATGCTCGCCCACTGCTCTCTAATTGTACCTTAAGAGCCTTAGTGATTCACAGCCCAGCATCTCGTCCTCTCGGCCTATTGTCTTTGTGGCCTTGCGCTCCCTGACCTACATGTCTGCAAGCGTTGCTGCAGCAATTATGGAAGTGTGCCATATTCTCCTCATGACTTGATCCATCAGGCTGTGCCATTTAAGATGCTAATAATATTGGAAGGCTCCCAGTTGCGTGTTTGCATACGCACACCAGAGTTTGTTTGTGCCGCGCTGGATTTCTTCGAGTGTGTGTGTGTATGTATGCGGTGGAGCTGTCCTGCAAGAAGCTGAGAGTAAGCTTCCAAGATCAAAAGAGAAATGATACACGACAGCAATCACTTTATATTCGCCCAGCAGGCCAGCTGGAGCGTGCTATGCTGGTGATGGAGCACTGCAGAAACCAGTTGAAATCTGACGGACTGCACTAAGCAGTTGGTGGGCCGTGATTCAGCAGTGCTGTAAGCCATTTTAACGTTACGCTAACTTCTGCCTTGTAGACACTGAATTAGACCACGCCCTCTCACTTAACCACACCCCCAAAGACGATGTCACCTGTTTTAGTGATATCTTTCAGGTAGTTGGGACTTTTTCTGCATTCTAATTTCTGTATTCTTTTTAAAGAAGTATCTTATGCTCATCAAGGCTGCATATATTTGATTAAAGGGGTCATATGATGCGATTTAAATTTTTCCTTTCTCTTTGGAGTGTTACAAGCTCTTGGTGCATGAAGAAGATTTGTAAAGTTGCAAAGACTAAAGTCTCAAATCCAAAGAGATATTCTTTATAAAAGTTAAGAGTCAACCACGCCTACCTAAAACGGTTCGTTCTAACACGCCCCCACATGTCTACGTCACGATGTGGGAAGATTTGCATAACGCCGTCCAAATGTTCACCCAAAGAAAGAAGGCGTAACTTTCATATGTTTACGCGGCGCGATGCAACGCAAGTATAAGTCATTATAATCTGTAATTATGTCCCCACAGGATGCAACAAATGCCTCGTTTATAATGGGTTTTAATGTTTTTGTCTCATCGCTACGGCCGGGACACGGCATCACAATATGGTAAGGTGCGTAACATTTCCGTCACACACTTGAGGCATTTGGCCAATCACAACGCACTGCATACACCAAATATTGTTGTTTTTAGCAACATCATATGACCCCTTTAAAAATACAGTAAAAACAGTAAAATTGTGAAATATTATTACAATGTAAAATAAGTGTTTCCTACTTTATTATATTTTTAAATGTAATATATTCCTGTGATCAAAGCTGAATTTTCAGCATCATTACTCCAGTCTTCAGTGTCACATGATCCTTCAGAAATCATTCTAATATGCTGAAATTCTGCCCAAGGACATTTATTATTAATATCAATAATGAAAACAATTAATCTGTGTTCATTTGTAACATTATAAATGTCTTTACTGTCACTTTTGATCAATTTAATGCATCCTTACTGAATAAAAGTAGTAAATAAATAAATAAATAAGATATTATTTTTATATTATATAATTACTCATAACTTCAGTAGGTGAAGTTTTGTCCATGTTTGGGATCACAGATGTCTGGATTAACACAGTGTATATTAATACACTGTAGCACACATGGTTGCTAGGTGGCTTGATGCCTTTATAAAGTCTTGTTAAATCGCAAATCTTCTTTTATTTAAACCAGATTATAAATTGCAGTGTGTATGTGGCTTGAGTGCATTTGGTTGGCTCTTTGATTTGTGTGTTGTTAAAGAAGCTACTTTAAAAAAAACGACAGTAAAATGGCTTCCTTTTTTAATTAAATAATTACCATTTTACAATTACGATCATTTATTGAAAAAGAACAAAAAAAATCAGACACATACATACAAAACTAAAAATGATCTTGCTCGCTCTCTCTCTACTGTCTTATATAAAATATGTAAAATAGGACTACACAAAGACTACTGGGAACACTATTATACAAGTTCATTGAAAATAACTGTCCAGACAAACTAATTCACTACAATAAATCAGACTACCTGATTCTTGTGAAGAAGAGATATATGGGGCATTCAAAGACCCTGAGTTTGATTATTCCCTGAGCTGTAAAGGCTGTGTAACATCAGCAAAGAAGCATTTTGTTAAACAGCATACATGTTGGAAAAAATACAGCTTGTCACTATAAATGCTACAGTATTTCGAAAAAAAGCTGAGGTACTGTCACTCTACCGAAAAATGTGATTTTGTTAGTAGAGTCACTTCTTTTAGCTGGCTAACTCTCCAGCACTGGAGGTGTGAATATGCTAGCAGACATTCAGGCCTTTGATAGTGTCTGCAAACACAATTCCAACAGGAAGTTGTTCATCGTGACTTACATACAGTATATTTGCATACCAAATCTATAGTTGTCTTTGAGAAGAGCAAAAGAATAAGGATAAAAAAGACGAAGTATTGTAAGAATCTGTCTCCCAAGAGGCTTAAATAGGAAGTGGCAGCACAACAATCTGAGGATTACATACCGGATTTGTGTGAGAAGCTTCGGATATATCTCCTTATCCATTTATCACCCCAAAGAGGACGAGGTTCGGAGGCCAAATTCAGTGACCACTTGTTTTTGTAAAAAGTCGATGTCTGGAAATCTCGATAAGCAAGTGTAAGAGTGAAGGGCGTTTGATTTAAGTCCATAAAGAAATATTAGGTTAGAAGAAAGCAAACGAGGCAGGACTGTTAAGCAGTGACACTTCAATTTTATGCTGCTAATAAATTATCAGCCATTTGCCTTCAAATGAACCCAGAGTTGAGAGTCTGAAGAAAATGGCTTTCCTTGTCCTTCTCAAAGTCCTCAGGGAGCAACTACTCCAAGCAATTTTGGTCTCTTGTCAGTATTTTTATTCAGTAAGCCTGACTTGGTTCAGAAACAAAAGACACATTCTTAAAGAAGAGAGTAAAATTCTCTCCAGTGAAAAGATGTGGAAGATAATAGAACAGCAGACGTTACTGTAGAGAGAAAGCCTGAAGAAGAGCAGCAAGGTGAGACTTCCACTCCTCAGTCGCTACAATGATGACAGTAAACACCCATTCTGTCCTAGGAGACTTTATTCTGACCAGAGATAGCACAATTGAGACCCTGATGAGGAGCACATGCAATTACTCTCTCTTAATAAAATCTCATAGTTCCAATTATACCCCAGCACAATGGCCACCGCGCTTGGCTACTGATTGAGTTCAGACCGCATGGGACTTCGAATAGCGCTCTTCCCGCTCCCTCCCCTGCAGCACACAAGCCTCACTGCTGTTTCTATCAGTCGGATCATTTCACGCCGCTAGTCTCTTCACCTTCTACTTTTTTCCTGGCTTCTTTAGATCTTTACAAAGGCTTGAGTTCCAACCCACAGTCCATCCAATTGATCCAGAACAATTTAAGCATGATGCTCGAGTGCTTTGAAGAAGTATCTCCAGCAGTAGTCTCAGCCTCAGGTGTTACGCCCACAGACTGCCCATAGTCCAGTTCCCCGATGCGATGCGGATTGCATATTTCTTACACCTTGAGTACTAGTGCACATCTGAATCAATATTTCAACAAAAAGATTTCTGACTGTTTTTTTTTTTATTAAAATGTCTTGAATTATTAATACATTATTACATTTTTGCGAAGTTGTACCTCAAGTTGTACATGATATTTTGCGACCTGAACTAAACTTGCTTTGCCGAAAACGGTCAATTAATTTGATATTTTGAGAGATTTACTGACCTTGACAGTCATGATGTTTGGGAGGGGGCAATTTTTTGTAGATTTGTAGTTTTTTCATGCTTTTTTAAAGCATTTATTATTTATAAGTATAAGCATATTATTGTTATTATTATTACTTTTTTTGCTTGAAAAGCTAATGATATCCATATTTATACAACAGTTCGTTCTGGTTCTCAAATCTGATTGGTTGAGAACCGTGAGATATTTTACTGGGGCTCTATATCAGCGGCTGTGATTGCCTCGTGCCTCTGGCCTAATTACAGCCATGTTGATATAGAGCCGGTATCGCTTGAGTACGAGAGTGATATTGCTCATATATATCATTAGCATTTCAAGCAAAAACTTAATAATAATAATAATAATATCAGGACAGTTTCAACTTGATGTTTTGGTCTTTATGCCTAAAAAAACTGTCAAAATTAATGTTAATATGGAAATGAAAGACATGTTCTATCTATCTATCTATCTATCTATCTGTCTGTCTGTCTGTCTGTCTGTCTGTCTGTCCGTCTGTCCATCCGTCCGTCTGTCCGTCCATATTCTAATTTCTGGGGATAAAATTAGTAATTATAACCATTTTAAATTATTTGTTAAAAATTGCCATCAAAGTGCACAGACAGCATGAATCAATACTACTAACAATAGACAAAACATGTGAAGACAATTCTACTTCAGAAAGTGAAAAAAAAAAAAAAACAGATGCTGTGTTAATTATTTTTAACACATTAAACAGCAAATATTAACACCATATTTTTCTCAGCACTGATCTGTGAATAAATTCATAGTTGCATGTCAACTAAGGTTAGGAGAACAGCACGTATAGGTTACTCTTGGGTGTGGTGGTTAAAGATCTGGGCTATTAACTGGAAGGTTGCAAACTGAAACCTCACAAATGGTGGGTGGTGAACTATTACCATTGTTTCCTTGAGCAAGGCAGTTAAGAACCATTTTTGGTTCCACAAAGAACCATTCAGTCAAAGGTTCTTTATTAAAGAATCCAAGGTTGTTTATATTTTATGAATCTACAAATCTTTTATGTATACTTTTCTCAGTTTGTCAGGTTTTCAGTCTCAATCTTGGGCATGGTACTTGGCAGGGCCAACATGAATGCCCTTGGAAATACTTATTCCATCATCAGAAGCAGAGGGGAAGTACATATCTTTTGAGGTTCAACCGCAGTCAACAGGAGTTGCATTTTTCCCTGCTGTGATGGTACTGTCAGCACAGCTGATGGTACACCAGCCAAATCCTATCACACACCTGCCCACAGCGCAGAAAGCTGCAGCTCATTGTTGCCTTTAATGGAAAACAAGAAGTATATGAGCAACCACAACATAATTAACTGGCACATTGCTAAGCCTGCTCTTGGTTATTTGCTGTGACAGAGCTAAACAGTGTGAAAGCTCAATTTCCCCCACAAAGCCTCCACAAGCTGTCCTGGACCAATCCTACTGAAAAGACCGGCTTAGACTAGCATGAATTAACACGCTGGTTCATGCTTGTTGGGTGCTGGTCTAGCTGGTTGGATTTGCATAGCTATGTTTCTCACTTAGCAGAATTTAACCAAAACCCTTGGTAGATAATAAGTTCCCTTACTCAATACAAGAGAATGCTGCAATAGATCTAACAGACATTTGTTTTACATCAAATACTGTTGAACATACAGTTTTTGAAAGAAAATAAAAAAACATTGTACCATGATTCGGTCTGTAAATTGACAAATCAGTTATGTACATGTGTTTTGTTGCATCTATGTTGTTGTATCAATATTTATTGCATTACCTTAGTGTCATGGTATTTTTTTGTGTTTGTATGTATGACACGGTGTACTTTCTATATATTAGTATTTACCTCAGTTATCAGTATATTATAAATATACAAAACAGATTTTATTACTTTGGCATATCTGTAAACACTTAACATGTTGCTACTACAGCTGCTGTTTTTTGACCAAAAATTTTAACTGTGTAAATTAAAATATGGATGAAAAAATATCTTGGTTTTATGATGTTCCTTAAAAATATTATTATTATTACTTTAAGAATGACATTTATTCATAATTTCTTCAAGTTAAAACAAACTTTTATTTTGGCTGCTTGTTGTGAAGATGTTTCAGTTTCAGTGTGTATTCGATGGTAGTTTTTCTCAAATTATATATTTTTTTTTTCACAGATTTGATTTTTAAACAAGGTCAAATGAGTAATTTCTGTTCCTCTAAACAGAACTGCTGAAATAATGATTGTTTTTGACACTGTCTTAAGAACTAGAGTTATTTTTCAGGTTTAAATTAGTCCAATATATATTTTTATGTAACTGACTTATTCAGTTATGACTTTATCATGTGTCAAGGCTTTAAAAGTTTTTATTGTCAAACTCAATTATGAATTTCATTGAATTTCAGTTCTTCTTCTTTACATTCTGCATGCCGTTTGCAGTTCAGGAAATGAATTGCTATTTAAAAGGCAATTAATTCATCATTAATTTAAGATTCATTTGTACATCGCCATTGATGGAGCAAATGTTGCTGTGTCTGTGGGATACCCAAACAAACAGAACAATGTTTTGATAGCATTACAGAGCCACAGACTGTGTATAAAACCTGAAATAATACTAAAATAAAAAAACATTGTACCATGATTCGGTCTGTAAATTGACAAATCAGTTATGTACATGTGTTTTGTTGCATCTATGTTGTTGTATCAATATTTATTGCATTACCTTAGTGTCATGGTATTTTTTTGTGTTTGTATGTATGACACGGTGTACTTTCTATATATTAGTATTTACCTCAGTTATCAGTATATTATAAATATACAAAACAAATTTTATTACTTTGGCATATCTCTAAACACTTAAAATGTTGCTACTACAGCTGCTGTTTTTTAACCAAAAATTTTAACTGTGTAAATTAAAATATGGATGAACAAATATCTTGGTTGTATGATGTTCTTTAAAAATATTATTATTATTACTTTAAGAATGACATTTAGTGTACAATATTAATATATTTCTGTCACAATTTCTTCAAGTTAAACCAAACTTTTATTTTGGCTGCTTGTTGTGAAGATGTTTCAGTTTCAGTGTGTATTCGATGGTAGTTTTTCTCAAATTATAATTTTTTTTTTCACAGATTTGATTTTTAAACAAGGTCAAATGAGTAATTTCTGTTCCTCTGAACAGAACTGCAGAAATAATGATTGTTTTTGACACTGTCTTAAGAACTAGTGTTATTTTGTCCAATATATCTTTTTATGTAACTGACTTATTCAGTTACGACTTTATCATCTCTCTAGGCTTTAAAAGTTTTTCTTGTCAAACTCAATTATGAATTTCATTGAATTTCAGTTCTTCTTCTTTACATTCTGCATGCCGTTTGCAGTTCAGGAAATGAATTGCTATTTAAAAGGCAATTAATTCATCAATAATTTAAGATTCATTTATAAATCACCATTGATGGAGCAAACGTTGCTGTATATGTGGGATACCCAAACAAACAGAACAATGTTTTGATAGCATTACAGAGCCACAGACTGTGTATAAAACCTGAAATAATACTGGAAAATCTGCTACTGCAATACCCGTATCACACAAGCCTGTGTGTGCGATTCAGAGGCTGCTAAGAATAAAAATGTGGCCAGATCTAACAGTAAATTAATTTATACTTTTTTTTTTTTTCAACTGCCGATTCCATTTGTACTGCGAAACAAGCATCACAGTCATTATATATCCACTCTGATATCTCTAAAGCTCATTTGAATTTGTTATAGATCATTAAATATGACATTATAGCGCTTTCATGCGAGAGCGCTGTCTGTTAAGTCATTGACTGTGGTGACCAGCATCCAAAACAAAGCATTTGCTGGTCCTCTCAGCAGGACGATGTTGGTTACAAGCTTATCCACTGAGCCGGACCGATGGGAAGTTCTCTTGTTGACTTTATCGTTGGCACTGCGATATAGGTCAGATATATCGCTCCCCGAGTCTGCCGTCAGCTGATTATGTCAGATTAACTTCATATGGACCTTTGAACGGGCTCTCCTTTGATGTGCTTTGATTCACTGAGATTTATTTATTTGACTCAGTGCGCTCGTCTCGCGTGGACTGTGATAGCATGACGATAAAGGCAGAGCATTAGATCTGTTGGGTGACGCTCCGTATTTCCCCTCGACAAATCCGCAGAAGTTCCAGTCTCTCGGTCCTCCGCTTGGATGACAGCCTGAGCTCTCAGACGGAAGGGATGGACAGCTCACCCTCACAATGCAGCTGCAGGAAGGACGGAGAGAAAGAAGGACAGAAGAGGATACAGACAGCGAAAGAATGAAATAGGGGGGAGAGAGAGACGGGCCGAGAGAGAGATTGATTACTTCAGGGCTTGACACAAGCAGGCACCCATCAGTAATCCTTTAGTGACACCCTTCCACTGTCATGAGCTCAAAGTCTGGAGCGCTCTCTAAATCCTACACATACACTTTAACACTCTTAGGAATGGCAGTCTTTCTCTGTTCTCCTGGGCTTCCTGTGATTGACAAGTGGAAGAGGGGTGACTTTGAGGAGTTTAGGCTAAATATGATGAGCTTTTCAGCAGGATGCTTAGACGCTGTTACAGATGAGCAAAGTACGAAATTGGCGTGCATCTGTTGCTGTGTCGAGAGAAACTTCAGCCGTCTGTGGTTATCAGCTCTCGGAGGTGTCCTGTGTGTCTGATCCAAGCAGTCAGGATTTCTGTTTTGCTGGCTAGCATCATCCATTCAGGCTCTGTTGGGACTGTATCTACATCTGCTGCAAAAAGCAACTTTTTCTATTCAGGGAATTCGTTCGAAAGTAGTCATTCAAAAATATTGTCAGAATATATTTGAGAATGCTAATCAATATACAGGTGTGTATAAATATACATATGCATATATAGTATATAATGTATATATTTATTATTGACTATTAATAAAACAATATGTTATACTATAATGTATTATTTGTCTGATTACATTACATCTATCTATCTATCTATCTATCTATCTATCTATCTATCCATCCATCCATCCATCCATCCATCTATCTATCCATCCATCCATCCATCCATCCATCCATCCATCCATCTATCTAGCTAAGCCTTTCAACTAGGACATGCTAGAAATATGCTAAACAACAACATTAAATTATGTTTGCAATATATAAATGTGCGTATGTATTTTAAGACATTATTCTAATTATCTATTTAAAATTTCCATTGATATAACTGTGAAACATAATGGACAGTTTTCTGCAGTCATATATTTATACTGAGGTGGAATGTTTTTTTTTCTGCTTTATTGATATTCTAATATATATTTATGTACATTATATTACAATAGAAATTTACAGCACTGGCTAAGCAGTTGCCTTTATGATAACTGGGAGAGCTAATCAATCTTTTTTTTTCCAGACAAAGATGGATTTTTTTAGTACATTAATTTATGTTATTTTTTCTGTTATATTATTTTTATTGTTATTTTTCTTCTGTTTTTCTACTATAATATTTTTACAGTTTATTTGCGGTTTATATTATAGTATATACATTTAATATTTATATACATCAATAATCATGAATTTGTCCATATTTATATACATTATTATATAACACAAATTTACTGCACCAGCTGAGCAATTTCCATTGGTGTAAATGGGCATTATAATTGATAGTTTTCTCCAGTCCAGACTCATATTGAGTCGTATATTCTTTTTCTGCTATAGTATATTATTAAAATAATAATCATATTTTCTAGTTTCAACTGTATTTATATTATATTTATGTATATTATAATAGAACTAGCACTAACAATTGCACTAGCTAAGCAACTGCCTTTTACACAATTGGGAATGCTAATAAATATTTTTTTTCCAGTCTTTTCCAGCCTGAGGCCAAATCTTTTTAATAATTATAATTTATAATGTATTATTATTTTAGCATTATTTTTTTAAACTATATTACATTTACATTTAAATTTATATTTAGTCATTTTGCAGACGCTTTTATCCAAAGCGACTTACAATTGGGGAATACATAAAATAATTCTTCTTAAAGAGGCAAACAGACACAGGAAGTGCTTGTAATACCAAGTTTTAAGCATTGTTCAAATAAGTACAAGCTAGAAAGGGAAGGAATAAATAAAGAGAAAGACATTTTTTTTTTTTATTTTTTTTTTTTTAGGATGAAGTCAAGTAGCGTCGAACGAGATGAGTTTTCAGCTGTCGCTTTAAAATTGTCAGGGATTCAGCATTCTGGATAGGGGTGGGAAGAGCATTCCACCAGCCAGGAATGGTGAACGAGAATGTTCTGGAAAGTGATTTTGAGCCTCTCTGTGACGGTACCATGAGGCGTCGCTCACTAGCGGATCTCAGACTTCTGGAGGGGATGTAGATTCGTAGTAGTGAGTGGAAGTAGGCGGGTGCTGAGCCTGTGGCTGTCCTATATGCAATGTCTTGAACTTGATGCGAGCCGCAACCGGTAACCAGTGCAAGGAGATAAAGAGAGGTGTAACATGGGCTCTTTTGGGCTCGTTGAAGACCAGTCGTACCGCTGCATTCTGAATCATTTGTAGAGGT
>NW_015555721.1:1608611-1643668 GCF_001515605.1 Sinocyclocheilus anshuiensis
AATACATAAAGCGATTCTTCTTAAAGAGGCAAACAGACACAGGAAGTGCTTGAAATACCAAGTTTTAAGCATTGTTCAAATAAGTACAAGCTAGAAAGGGAAGGAATAAATAAAGAGAAAGACATTTTTTTTTTTTATTTTTTTTTTTTTAGGATGAAGTCAAGTAGCGTCGAACGAGATGAGTTTTCAGCTGTCGCTTTAAAATTGTCAGGGATTCAGCATTCTGGATAGGGGTGGGAAGAGCATTCCACCAGCCAGGAATGGTGAACGAGAATGTTCTGGAAAGTGATTTTGAAGTTGATGGGGTAATTGTAGAAGAACCGAGCTGGATGGTGAAATCATGCTGTAGAGTTGGAGTGGCAGGGAAGACAAGAAGCTCAGTCTTTGCCAGGTTGAGCTGTAGGTGATGTTTTTTCATCCATGCCGAGATGTCCGCCAGGCAGCCTGAGATCCGTGCAGCTACCGTTGGATCATCTGGTTGAAATATTCATCTGGATCATCTGGTTGACAATAGTCATACTGCATGTAATATGTCACATCACATTACAATAGGAATGTACTGCAGCTGAGCAATTGCCATTGGGAATGCTAACAGATAGCTTTCAGCAGGTATTATGGATCTCTTTGATCTGAGTCTGATCCCTCAAATCATCCCTGCGCTCCGTCCCAAAGTCCTCCTTCTTACACATCAAACATCTCTGGCACTTTTATTTTATTTGCTGCAGTGTCTCTGGACAGTAGTTCCCGTTAGCGCCCTAACTCTCTACCTTCAACAGCCCACATAACACACACTCGCTAGGCCAATAAGAATCGTTGAGCCATCTTTCTACTATCCTCTCCTCCTGGACAGATCCTCACAGTGGAGCGGTTCAGATTGATTGGCTCGGTATTGATCAGAACATGTGCCGGGGCTAAAAGCGAAAGGGATGGTTCTGTGCGCCCCACGGCTTAATGGAGAGGAGCCCAGTCTAGCCTGGCTCTTTTGATCCACCGAGGATTAGAGGAGATTGCTGTGTACGAAAGCAGGAAGATGCTGGTGCATCAGACGGCACGTCCAGCAGACGTGAGCGGAATGAGTCAGAGTGTGGCGCCAGCTTTATCCGTGTGTTTGTGAACACGTGCGAAGAGGTTTCGGTCCATCATCCAGATGCAGATAAGCATGTTGCGGTGCTTTCGTGAGCTGTGTGACTTCCACTATACCTCATTTCAGGATTAATTACCCATTTGAATAGACAGCCGGAGGATCTGACCCATGTGCTGTGTAAACACTCCTGGATTGTTCTATATTCTGAGCATGGACATCCACTGAAGAGCATCAACTACACCCTGACGAGAGCTCGCTTGCTGTCTCGCTCGCTGGTGGAATCAATTCTGTTTTCTCAGCTAATTCAACATGGCTGATTAATATCCTGCTGCAGCGTGCATGAAAACATCTCGTCTTCTCGTGTTTGTTTGTGGCCCAGTGACGGTGACTCTTAAACAATACTGTTATTGCCAACTCCATGTGTGACATAGATTAGTCAGAAGCAGAATCTGCAGTTCGTGAGAAAAAAAAAATATGTGAAATGTATCTGAAAAATACAGCACTCGAAAGAACGGCTATGAGTCAGTTCTTTTCAATGAATCAAAAACATGCAGTACAACCTGCGCAGTTTCATTTATGAACCAATGAGTCCACTGGGTTGGTTGTACTACAGTGAATCAAAAACATGCAGTGCAACTATTGTAGTTTGATGACTCTTGTAAAGCGCTTCTTTTTAATGAATCAAAGACGTACAGTGCAACCAGTGTAGTTTGATTCTTGAACAAATGACTCTAACAAATCATTCGAGTGAATCCAGAACATACCGTGCAGTCTGATTGTTGGAAGAAAGACTCGTATGAATGACTTCAAAAACACATAGAATGACCAGTTCTGTTTAGTGAACCAACTTTACAACTTACTGTGTTGTGTTGTATTTATTAATGCAACAGTGCTGTTATTGTTAACTAAATGAAAACTATAAAAAAGATGTTTTCTTTAATTGAGATGAAGTTTAAATAAAATTAAATATAAATATTAGATAAAAAGTTAAACTTAAAAAACTTCAACCAAAAACAGAAATGTTGCTTTGGTAACTAACTCAAACAAAAGTTTAGGTTAAAGTACTAAAATATCGAAAACTAAATAAATAGAAATAAACATAACTTGTATATAAAATAACAAAATGACAAAAGCACTTAACAAAATTACTAAAACTTAAATTAAAATTAAAATTAAAACTGAAACTACATACTCTATATAAAAAAGCTAATTCAAAATATGAATAAATACTATGAAATATATAAAAATACTAAATAACTTTGTAATGAAATGACATAATTTGCCAGTGGAATTGCATTTCTTTTTTAAGTATTTCTTCCTCAGAAGTACTAAAGGAATAATTAATGAAACTGTTAATGAACCTGAATCAAAAGAGGATGATAAAACAGAAAATAATATATAATAAACAAACACAAATGTTCAAGGATGTGTAAAACTTTCGGTGTAATTTGTCACTTTTAAACCTGTGTCATGTTTATGACAGTTTTTTTGAAAAGGCAGGAATAAAGAAACTCTGATCAATAATCTCAGCTTGATATTCACAGCAGTGAGTCTGAGGAAAGTTGGTGCGAAACAGTGTTTAAAAAAAAAAAAAAAAAACAACAAAAAAAAGTTGGGGCTGGCCTTTCAATAATTAAGACAGATTTGGGAAAGAAAACATCTCGGAAAGAACGGGTAAGAGCGGGCGCTTTGATAATATCCCGCTGATTCATAAAACATTCATATACTTTTCATTTTCAAACTTGTCAGTCAGATCTCGGCACCTTGTTCTCTTCTTTTGATATGCAGGTCTTTGAGGCTGTGTGGGCTCTACGAAGATCTATAATCACAGCCCTTTTCAAACTCTATTTGATGAAAAAAAAAATCCATTTAGAAAATAAAGGATCAAACGATCATTATTCACAATAATGTAGTCGCCTTTAAATGCAAATGCAAAAGGTTATCCCTGCCCTTTGACTCGGAGAATATCCCACGGCATATTATTTTATGAAGTGCACTGATCCCATGCAGAAAAGCTGGCTGCGCTACGGTAGACGGGGAAAGGAACCGCGGGTTTAGCCACAATCTGATTTGCTTTCATCGTGTCGCACACTGTGAGATAGGCACTTAAAGTGATGAAGCAGAGCATCAGGTTTATGTTCCTCACGGCGCTCGCGCAAATGACTCGTGGCATGTGATCTACGCCACAACAGCCTGTAAGGGGGTGCAAGAGCGGCAGATAGTCTCCCAGGCCTGATTAAGGAGCCGTATGACATATCTGAATATCTTATGTCAGGAAAAAAACACCTTTGTGAAGTAGTAGTGTACAACAGGAACCATGGGAGCCGAGTGGGTGGGGTTGCTGAAGGCAGAACAGTTTGCAAACCTTCAACAGCTTCGGGCTAAAACAACTGGGTTCTTTACAGGGGTGCCAAGCACTTTCTTTGCCAAGCATGCAGTGCACACAGAAGTCGGCCTTGCGTGATCAGACTCCTCACTTGGCTGTGAGATAGAGCTCGGTGTGTCGGAGCTGCTTGGCACTCTTTTCTTTCCCTTGGAATGATCTGGTTTTCATCAGCTCTTCTGCCGGTGAGATGACCCAAAGAAAAGCTGTCATCTTTCAGCTGACAGGCCGTCCTCCACAGAAGCTCTGAGTGAAGAGGTGTGTCTGTGTCCTTCTGTGCCTTGTCAAAGTGGGAATGAAAAAGTCAAGGGGAAAGGCGAGAGTCTATCCTACCTGGATGAGAAGAAATCTTTGCTTTTGCTTTGCTTTGTGTTTACAGTGTGTGGACCAGTAAAGACCGACACTGCTGGTTACCAGCATATGATGTGAAAGTGACTTGTGGCCAAGTATGGTGACCCATACTCAGAATTAGTGCTCTGCATTTATCCCATCCAAAGTGCACACACACACAGCAGTGAACACACACACACACCGTGAACACACACCCAGAGCAGTGGGCAGCCATTTTTTTGCTGCGGTGCCCGGTGAGCAGTGCCTTGCTCAAGGGCACCTCAGTCGTGGTATTGAAGGTGGAAGAGAGCGCTGTTCATTCACTCCCCCCACCTACAATCCCTGCCGGGTATAAGACTCGAACCCGCAACCTTTGGGTTACAAGTCCGAAAGTAAAAGAATATATTACTTTATACTTAATTGCATTTTATTTGCAATTAAATTAAAATGTATTATAGTTTAAATTTATATTACATGCAGCCACTTAATTAAGCCTTAAATACATCCTTGTAATTTCACAGTTACTACAATTCTCAAAGGAATAAGCTATATGAAGTCAATCCATATATATATATATATATATATATATATATATATGTTCATATGTAGACATGAATAGATTGTTTACATAAGATGTCGAATTGTTCATTCCAGACTTACTCGTTTTTTTATTGAATGATTTACCACCAACATGACTCTTCTATAAACATATTTTGTTGTAATGTACTGCTCTAAATGCCACTAGGCAACATTATGACTCAGAAAGTTCTCTAATGGATGTTTTCAGAAACATTTAACCTGGAATAGTCTTATTATTATTGTTATTATTTAAGTGTAATCAGTTGTTGTATTATTATTAAGTTACATCAGTTGTTGTTTTTCATTAAAGTGTAGTAATTTATAGTAAACTAAAATATACTTAAATATAATTTCTGTTGAAACTTATGTGTCATGGGTTTAAATATGTTTGTAATTACAGATTGTTCATATTTAGTACATTTAAAATGTATTTACTTCAGTGTAATACTGAATTATAATCAAGTACTGTATGTGCTTTAATATGTTAGGCAACATATCAAAATGAGTGAACTTATTTAGAGTCCAACAAAATATCATTAAAACGTAATGATTTGTCAATGATTTTGACATTATTAAGAAACATATTCATGAACGTGTGTCTTTTTCAAGTCAAGTCATGATTATTTATATAGCGCTTTTTATAATACAGATTGTGTCAAAGCAGCTTTATAGTATTAAACAGGAAAATAGTGTGCTGAAGGAACTGAAACTCAACTTTTTTCATTAATATTTTACATGCAAGGACATTTTTTAAAATATACTTTTAAGATCAGAAGTATAATACAAGACGCATTAAAAAACAATTAAGCGCATTTCTTTTTCACAATGGAGATGCTGTGCTGATGTCAAATTTTACGCTGGCCAACCTAGATTGTCAGCCCTAACCAGCATGGAAATTGATTTTGGCTGAAGCTAGCATTTTCATCAAGGATGTTTGTTTGTAGGTGTTCTCAAAGGCAAGTCAGATCATTCACTGGCCATGTTTTGGCATTGTGATATTTCCTTTTATGTTTATAGAGTGATTATACTGTAGCATTTATGGCTCAGGTGTCTGTTGCATTTTAGAATAGTATTCTTTATATGTATTCCATATACAGATGCAGTACAGAAACAGAAAAGAGTACTATGGTGGTATGCTATTCTGAATTCAGTCATTCTGTTTTTAGAGGAGATATTTGGATAAAGGATAATGGGATGATAAAGGACCACAAGCCCGGAATCAGTTTGCCCGAAGCACTGTTGCACCATATGCCTGAGTGCTGCCCACAAGGCTATGGCTCCAACTCAAAATGAATTTTAATGAAGAAAATGTAATTTATTCTTATCATAGACGATTTGTATTCAAGTCATTGTCTATGTGAATTGCATTTTTAATATATTTAAGAATAAATAAATATTCAGAACAAAACAATGAGCATCAAATCATTGACCCACTGGTCAGCATGTGCAAAAAAAAAAAAGAGAGAAAATAATATGAAATTTCCCCGTGAGTGCATTTTATTTCTGACCGAAATCACTTGAATGCACATCACACTGTGATTACGGTTTTCAGACTCTTAACTAGGAACTTCTCAGGAGGACTTGAACGCAGCATAAGCGTCGCAAATTCTGCCATTCATTTTTCAACAAGTGATCCTCCTCTCCTCATCCTTATACTTTCACTGATGTTCTGCAATCTAACTACATATTTATGCTCAGCACACAGATATTATGTTTCCAAAAACATGATCTCAGAGAACCCACCTCCCCCCAAAGTCTTATAGATCCCAACTGATCTCTCAGAGGGATTGACAGCTTGGAAGCATTTGTCAGGCGTTCACATTCCACTTGTTCATTACGACCCTTGGGGGGACCTTGCCTGGTACGACTAACCGCTATCGCTCAGAAGCCGCTGGTCAATAAAAAGACAGATGCCGACCATATTCACAACCTGTAATTACAATGTGCCATGCACACGACAGCAGCGTCTCCACTCTAATTAGCCTCAGGTGCATGGACTCTATTCAGTCTCATGTCTCGTAGAAGTTTCTGGATTCTCTTCAGAATGCGAGGTGCGTTGCATTCCCAGCCGGTGCCCAGGTTGCGTCGACGTCCCGGGGTCCTGACATCAGCAGCTCTTTGTTCCGCCCCGTCCATTCGGTGGGTAACTAGTGTGCATGTGTGGGAGAATGTAGACAAAGAGTGGTTCTGAATCTTTAAAGAGCTTGGTGCCTGCCTCTCATGTTTAGCACGCCGCTCATGAGCTAGAGCCCGGCAAGCTTCGGATATTTCAATTAAAAGCAAAGCTGAGAACTGTGGTTAAAAGCATGGAGGGAAGCTATGCCCCACTGCACCCCCCTCTTCCCTACTTCTCTGACTCCATTGTCGCAGAAACACAAAGGCTATTTTCGGAGAGCCAATGCACAGTGGTGCAAGCGGGCAGGCCGAGCTGCTCACCTAAAAGCACTCATGACTTTTTAATCTGTGGCTGAGGGGGCTGTCGTCCAGCGGTTGCGGAGCAGACCCAAGCGCTGGGGTGAAATTGAGGGATCAAACCCTCGCCTGTCGCGTCGGCTCTGTCAGAGAGCGAGAGAGGGCTGGAGAGGTGAGGAAGCGAGGGTGGTTGGAGTTGCGAGAAGGAGCGAAAGTGTTAGATTAGTGCATTTCAGAAGTTACTCGCAACGGGCGAAGGCTGATAAGGAGACAGAGAAAAGGCCTACAAAGGAGGACAAAGGACAGGGGACTGACAGACAGAGATACTTTGCATCATCTGACTAGTGAACAGAGAGAGAGAGAGAGAGAGATGCGGAGGACAAGATGAAGACGAGCCAGCCGTCTCCCGAGAAAACAAAATGATATCTCTTCCAAAAAGAGCACGCGGGCAGACAGTCTCATGGGCGTCATTCGGTATTAACCCATCTCTGTGTCTGATTCATCTCTGGCACCTGTTTCCACCATATGCATTCTTCCCGGCGCAATAATACAAAACTAATAAATATGTTCATGGCATTCTCGCCCTGTCTGTTTCAGTTATGGCATTTCAATTCAAAAAAGATTTATTGAGTTTGAAAAGCCGCATTCAAAAGTGATCGTCAGAGAAGACCTGATGAATTATGTATGCTTGACGTTGAACTTGCTCTATGAGAAGTGCTAAATGGTGTTAGTATTCGAAGTAGTGTGCATACAATGTCAGGGGTGAAAAGGTAATAGGCCATTGATTCTGAGAACCTATGAAGAGCAGTTTGAAAAATGTATTTCCATGGGCTTTTTAAAACAGCTGGTGCTCTTTTTGAGCCATATATGTATGGACTGTCATAGCAGTAATAATTTCAAGTTTGTCTTGAGTTCTGATGATTCTGATCTGAGCGCAATAAAGCATGCTTTCTGCCATGTGGCAGCTCTTATCTGAAATCAAAATGTAATTTTGTCTATCTGAGAAAATGCTCATGAATAAATCTGAATGTATTAATATAATCCAGTGCGGTGAAGTATGCATGACTGTGTTTAAGTGATTCTAATAAAATTCTGAAGCGTTTAATGCCGGTTTAAAATACTAATGCGCTACTCACCACTGTGACGCCAATATTCCCTAATGGGTTTCATTTAAATATGTTCATTTGCGATTTTCTCCACCAATTCATTTCTATCTCGGATATTGTAGACAGAGATTATCCCTGGGATTACAATGTTGATGGGGGTGAGGTGGGGTAAAAGAGAAACTCTCGATGTGTATTTACCCACAGTTTAGGGATGTAGATGTAAAAAAAAATGGGTCTCGCATATGCAAAATAAAACCTTGACAATATCAGCCCAGCGTCGCCCATCTGGCTTCCTGTCGGTTTGTCATTTGCTAATATTCATTTCCAAATGTGGAGAGCTAACAGACGTTTATGATGCAAATCGCGGGCCATAACTATTGTCAGTGTGGCAAGCAGCATTAATCCGCCAAATCACTCATCCCGGCTGCTGCCAGGAGCATTAGAGCCACCGACTCTGATGGTGGGAATCTACTGCACTTTGTGATGTTTGTCTGCGTCAGCTTAGTAAAGGCCAGCAGGTAAGAGCGGGGCTAGTGGTTTTTTATGGGTACTCTGTTTGGTGCTGGATTACAAATGATAGAAAATAATTTAGTGGATGTTTTGGACTTAATCAAGAAAATATAATTTCTGCATATCACATAGGGCTGCACGATAAATCGCATGCGATATTTAATGCGCATCTTGTCAAAATGCCGGTTCTGTAATCAGCGTTAAATCTCCATCCCGTGCGTGCTTTCACATTGAGCAGCATTAACTACACAGAGCCGTTGTTCACTGACGAGCTGCGCAAAAAATCGCGCGAATATGAACGTGGATATGAAAAACTATATTGTTTTTGTCAAGCATTAAAGGGATGAAAATTATGTCAAAAATTAAAATTATGTCATTAATTACTCACCCTCATGTCATTCCAAACCTTTAAGACCTTAGTTCATCTTCGGAACACAAATTAAGATATTTTTTGACAAAACCTGAGAGCTTTCTGACCCTGCATAGACAGCAACGCAACTGACACATTTAAGGCCCAGAAAAGTAGTAAGGACATCTTTGACGAGTGGGGGCGGGGCCGAGAGCCGTGGGAACGGAGCGAGGCCGGTGGAGTAATTGATGATGAGCGACACCTGCACCACTCACCGGTCTCGAGTCCCACGGAGGAGCTCCGGAGGGATAAGAGGAGTGACGACAGTGAAAGAGGAGAGAGGTCCAGGCCTGGTCCTCTCTCTTCCAACACTGTCGTCACTCCTCCTTTTATCCTTCCGGAGCGCCGTTCCCACGGCTCTCGGCCCTGCTCCTCTCGTCACAACATCATTAAAATAGACCATGTAGTCTGCAGCGCCGACATGTAGCACCGTTGCGCTCCGGGCGTACCGAGTTCGAGTCCTGGCTCGTGGACCTTTCCCGATCCCATCCCCCCTCTCTCTTCCACTTCGCTTCCTGTCGACCTACTGTCCTATCTAAATAAAAGGCATAAAACACCAAAAAATTAATCTTTAAAAAAAATAGTCCATGTGACATCAATGTTTCAACCGTAAAATCGAAGACTGACACGGAAGAGAAGAAATTGTTGAATGAAGTCATTATTTTTGTTTTCTTTGCGCACAAAAAGTATTCTCGTAGCTTCATAAAATTAAGGTTGAACCACTGATGTCACATGGACAATTTTATCAATGATCTTACTACCTTTCTGGGTCTTGAACGTGGTAGTTGCACTGTTGTCTATGCAGGGTCAGAAGCTCTCCGATTTCATCCAAAATATAATTTGTGTTCTGAAGATGAACGAAGGTCTTACAGGTTTGGAACGGCGTGAGGGTGAGTAATTAATGAGAGAATTTTCATTTTTGGGTGAACTAACCTTTAAGAAATTGAGATTTTTCTGTGACACCGGTCCATCCTATCAGTGATATAGACGGTCACCTTGGGCACTGCTGAGATGGTTCATAATAAATGAGTTGACAACTGAAGGAAAATGCTAACTAGCAATTGTACAGTGGAAGTGAGAGGCACACTGTGACAAAACTGTCAGTCCAACTTTAATCAATGAACTGAAGAAATCTAGTTTTGTTTTTTCACGCTGCTCTGCTTGTTGAATTTAAAATTGCATTGAATCTGTTGAACAACATTTATGCATGTTGTGTAGAGGGTGATTATTTTTAGCACTTTCTCTGGATACCAAAGAAACCACTAGTCACGTTGCAGTGGTTCTAGGGATGTTTTATTTTAAGACTATTTTTGCAGTGGTGGGGCCCATTTTAATGATCTCGCCTAGGGCCCCCACAGAGGCCAGATTATGGTCCTGCAAGGCTCCAGGGGCACCTGCCTCTTTAAAGTCCAAAAAATGGAAAAAAGCATTTGCAAATGTGAGAAATAAAGTAGCAGTTGAGTGAAACAAAGTTTTGAAGTTGCTGTTACGAGAATTAGCATATATATTGCTAACAAGACAACAGTATACTGTATACAGTAAGTTTAATTTACATTGTGGCAGTCGTTGGTGGCACACTTTTAAATCTAGATTTCCAGGTGTTCAAGGGCCTCCTTACAGCTGGAGGTCCTTGATAAACAGAGGCCCCAAAGCACGGGCCCCACTGGCCTTGATCTGTCATTTGTGAGAGAGGATTTGAATATGGGAGATTATTATCATTAACTCAACCTTCTGTGTCCTCACTAAAATGTTTAAATGATGTAATGAAGGGTAGAAAGGGAAAAATGAAATGGTTGTGTTGTTAATTTTAATATTGTTATTTCCATCCCTCAGGGATAAAGCTGACGTTGTGTGAGAAGTAAAATTGCTGTCTCTATAATTCTCTCTCTCACTCACTTACTGTTTATCTCCCTATTGCTTGCTCTCTCTTTCTCTTCCTTTGTCTCACTCTGCCTTTCTCTCTGTCTTTTAAGAACTCCTGAATATTTATAAGAGGATGTCAAAAATAGAGCTAACCTTGATTTTACTTTCACAACTTCAACCCTGCATTGAACCTCTCAGGCTGCAGTTTCCAATACTGTTGCATATAAATTGGATTTGTTAGTAGGAGGTTGCCAGTGTGACATCTGGGTGGGGTGGAAAGTATTCCCCCCCTACAGCAAGATTTTTGATTCTCACCTTTGCTGCAGGAAAATAGACAGACATTTCACAAAACTGGTGATTAAACATCACTACAAATGTTTTAGAGTTTAGTCTGAAAGACGGGAAGATATGTCAGTAGAGCCAACTGTTGCCCTACAGAAAAGTTATATGTTGTTCACAAAGTTTCCCAGCCCTTTCTGTACTAATGCATTTAGTTTGGTTAATTTGATTTTGCTTTAAGCCAGTGGTTCTCGTTTGGTTGGTTCACTGGTCTGTTCAATGAAAAACAATGCTAAATGCTAATAATACATTCTAATCATTTAGCAAACTAAATATGCTTATTAGTTTAAAACAGCAGTCCCATATCAGTTTTGACAACATCATATTCACCTCTCCATGCTAACTTGATTAATGCTAAGACAATATTTAAACTAGGGTTTATTCCATTTGTTTGTTCTATGCTGGTAAATCACACTGCTTTACATGCTTTTGTTTATGCATGCACAAAATTTTCAGTTTGCATAGTTTTACATATTGTTAAGCCTATTCAATTAATGGGTATTTAAATAAATGTGAGTGTTTGATTTATTGACATTGTCTGCTGTAAACCACTAGAATAAAGCAGAATCAGTGCCTGAATGTAAAATCTGGTTCCAGTAAGCTGATTTAAAGGAATGCTGTAGTTCACCCAAATCTTTAAATGCGAAGTCGTAAAGGTTTTGTTGTTCAGAACACAGAACAATATTTGAACAATGATGGTGATCATTGACTTCCCTGTGGATTAAAAAAAATTAAATTATCTCTAAGGTACCTAAAGAATTTTAGCTCTCTCAGGTTGTTTAATTTTTTTTCAAATCCTTTCCAAAGAATAATTCCACCCATAAAAGTCAGCAGATTCCATTTTGGCCTGATGCTAGTGTGAACTCAATCAGGAAAACTGTGTGGGTTTCTCGTTCCTCCTGGATGGCATTAATGTGACATACATTAATTTGATGTCTGAAACCAGTCATTAAGCCCAGCAGCTGTCCACACATTCTTCACCCTTATGCGTGGCAGACAACAAAAGTACTCACTCATTTAAATAAATCTGTCAGTGTGCCCATCACCACATATTTCACTTGGCCAGACCCTAACCTGTGCTGTGGAAATCTATCCCTGTGACCAGGGCACATGAATTTAAACCACATTCGTCTGCAGTTCTTACAGAAAAATGCTGATCCCAAGCAGCCTGCACCACAGTTCTTGCCCTCTCCCGTGTTTGTATAACCAGATGCTTATTTAGTCTATTTTTAAAGGTGTGGTCAGTCTTACTCAAACTCCAGAATTCCAGGAAGTTTATCTATGCGGGTGCCATGTTAACCACAAGCACGGAGCAGATTCCACACGTTGCTGCTTTGTGCTGACTACAGAGGTTAATTGCACCCACCCTCACATGCAAGACCATCGCCGGCCACTATTATGTCCGGCAAACACAATAATTAGTGAACAATTTGAAAATAACTCCTCTCTCCTTTTGTTTCGGCGCAGTGCCTCTCAGCTACTGATGCACAATATCTGGGTAATTGAGAAGCGAGATGAGATTCAGCGAGGAGACATGTAAGATGTGTGAGAACAATGTCATTAGCATAATGTCTGAGTGTTCGGATCCGTATCTGCGCTCTGCTCTACCATCCAGCATGATCGGCGCGTACATCTGTGCCCAAATGCCCACCGCTTCTAGACGGAGCTGGCTGTGGTAGTCTAAACACAGCTACAGGGTTCCGGCTGGAATAGAACTCTCGGAATGATGGAGGTCAGGGGTCAGCGATGAGGT
Source organism: Sinocyclocheilus anshuiensis (assembly GCF_001515605.1). Taxonomy (NCBI): domain Eukaryota; kingdom Metazoa; phylum Chordata; class Actinopteri; order Cypriniformes; family Cyprinidae; genus Sinocyclocheilus; species Sinocyclocheilus anshuiensis. The sequence goes on from NW_015555721.1 coordinate 1,621,380, forward strand.
GTTTAGGGATGTAGAGTGCTTACTCTCAGTGAATGGGGACTGCAGCTGGAAGTGGGGTCATTGAGTATCACAGGGGAGGTATAATTACACCATCTCTGAGAACACCAACAGCCTTATTAAGAAGAATGATGGGGGAAAATGGTGGTCAAAAAGGTCTGTAGGAAGTGTGTGCATGTGTGTTATGGAGTGCCATTACACAACATAGACTCAGTAGACTCATCTGCAGGCTGAGATGAGAAACTGCTGTTTGTCTGCTCAAATTGTCGTGTATGTTCTCAAACATAAAAGTTCTTGTTTGGTCACCTCATTTCAACTCCCCATGTGTCTTGCTTGTTCCAGTCACAAGGTAGTTTATTTTTCTACTTTTGTTACCAGCTTGTGCTCCCAGATGTACGGCCATTGTGCAGTTTTTAGCCTCGATATTGTTTTGTCCTCTGTGAGAACACATTCTATCTCTCTTTTCTGAAAACCAGAGTGTTGATGCTTCTCTTTTTCAAGTCACACTGATGTAAAATATGGCTGGCGTATCCTTGATGGTGCAGAGCTGCATCGCTGTCCCTCCCATACGAAATGCATGTGACTGATGTTCCTAATGCGAACCGTGTTGTGCACCCTCATAACAAATAAATAAACCAGTGTCCAAGCCGAGCCCTCTCTGCTTTGGCACGCGGACCGTTGTAAATGTAATGAAGGCGGATGGTAATTCTTCTCTCTGTCAAAGTCACGCAGTCATTAGCATTTACATCCAGCCCTGCCATTCACACAGTCACCTCCCGGCGCTCTAGCCAGCACACGCGCAACGATAAGAATCACAATCAGCGGCCTTTCCGCACACATATATTACAATGCCAGCCTCCAGATACAATGCAGAGCTCCTGACTATTAACAAGTGTGCTATCTCTCCAACACAGGGGTTTCAGGTGTAGGGGAGGGGTTGGAAGAAAGTGTGAGGAATCCGACAGCTTGTTCTGTGCTGTTGGAGTGTCAGTATCTCTAAGGCCAGGTGAAATGACTGCTCAAACAGATGGGGCCTAGGCCGTCCTTTCCATTTGAAATGATTGCCTCGGATGCCATTTAGTCGTGAATAATGCAATGTGTGATTTCCTGTATGGGAGCCTAAAAGTGCGCATCAGCCTGTAATTAAACTGCATGTTTGTCATTTTTTTGTTTGTTTGTTTTTTGACTCGTTCTTTTGTGAACCCGGCATTAAGTGAGCGAGGTTTTGGACAGTGCCATGTCATACGTCCAGGTGCTCTACCATAATGGAGCCAGTAAAATAATAATGTGTGGATGGAATGCTTTCCCACCACCCCATCAACTAATTAGGATCTAATTATCCAGGCAAGTGTAAACAATCGCAGCAGATGGCAGAATGTGCAGAATTAACTCTAATGACCCGGGGCTCAGTGGAATTCTCATTTCGATGCCTTTGTTTGTTATTTTCCTCCATTATTCTTTGCCCTATTTTCTAAATACAGTTCGTAGCTGCCTCTTCGTGCCATGCCAGAGTGCTTTCCTGCCTCCTATCTTTCTTCTTTACACTTCGATGAGGTGTTTGCATGCCTTCAGCTTACATGATGTAATTTATCTTCGCAGTAAGATCAAGTGAATTTGTAGCTTGCGCTCTCATTTACCGGTTTTGTTTGCCACCTACCTACTTGCATTAAATTAGACTTGAAGACAAGCCCTAAGATGTAGTTCTCTATAAGTAGGCACATAATTACAGCGCACACACCATTAAAACTTCAGTGCTCCCTCTGCTTCGCTCTAAAACTCACTACTCAAGTCCATCAAAACAGTATCTGACTTCACAGAGTCCACTGGATGAAGAGAGAAACATGCAGTCGGGGCAACTGATTGGGATTCTCAGGGGCATTGACAGAGGGGTGAAAAATAGATGTGGATGAAGTATGAGGGTGCACTGCATCTCATTAATTGATGGTTGGCGTGCACAGTTGCTTCTCCGTGTTGTGTCAAGCGCTCTGGTGCCTAATTAATCTCATGGATATCAGAGACACGTCCCAGGGCGCATGCATCCCCTGGTGTTGAGTCAGTGTGAGATTGAGAACCAGAGAAGGAGAAAGGCAGATGAAACAGGAGGGAGGGAGAGTAGAGAGAGGTGGGGAAAGATGCAAACAGAAGTGAGTAGAAAGAGTAGTTATAAAGGGAAATGCAAGGAGACAGCATATGCACAGCGCCAGAGACTGTGACGAAGTGGCAGAGAAAGAAGAAGTGACAAAAGGTAAGAAAATTGATAGGTGTTGAAAGAAAGAGAGGACGGGGGAAGAATGTGCACTGGCATTGTGTCGATGCCGCCTTCAGTAGGCTGTGCTCGGATAATTCAATCTGCCAACCATTGACTGCCCCCCATTCTGTCTTCACTCCTAATTAAATCTCTATTTGATAGCTCAATGCCGCCTCTAATTGTGTTTGAGTTACGTCACTGGCTGCCCACAGCCCCCTGGATCAAAATCGCAATGCCGTGCTACATTACACCTCAATTAATCTCATCAATTACACATCCATTAACCCACGGCAACCTACTCATACTGCAGCCATAGACAGATGTGCTGAGAAAACCTGAGGAGCTAATGAAATTCAGAGCTATGAGAGACTGCAAATTACCCCACCGATTGAATTGCTACAGAAGTCAAACAAAGTAATTCCGAGTTCCTTTAATATTCTACGCCTCATTCAACAGACCTGTGGTGCTTTTCAAAGAAAGACAACAACAGTAAAATAAAAGCTTTTTCTCTCTTTCTTGGTGCTATCACAATCTACCTAAACAAAAGAACCCTTGGCAGTGCTGAAGCGCCCACCCTTGTGCCTCACAAATGTACGAAGTAACGCGGATCGGAACGCCGAATGTGACGGTGATGATAGTGCCACGGCCACGCTGCTGTTGCATCTGTGTTTGTCTTAATGCGGCAACATGCTTGTTTGGCCTGAAGGGTAATGGGGCTCTTCACCTTGCTGCCAGGGTGGAGGGCACTTTGCACGCTTGGAGAGTTGATTAAGTGTAAATCGGCAGGGTGCCGGTTGTCACCGTGACAACCGCCGCTGAAAGAGAGTGACAGATCAGGCTCACCTTCAGCAGGGACCAGGAGCGCAGAGCAGGATTGTTCCTGTGCCAGTCTCGTACACTCACCTGGTCCAGCAGACAGACAAACATATACACTGACTTCTCAGTATTGCACCTGAAGGTTAGGGGCACGGCCACTACAGGCACTACAAGAAGTGCTGTGCTCTTTTTGGCAAGACAAATCAGAGGTGACCATTACCCCAAGGTTCTACAATGATTCAGGAAAGGGCCCCGCTTAAAAAACACCTTTAAGCCAGAGGTTGCCTAGAACTTGTGTCCACTTATTCTAAGCCTTTGTGATGAGAAAAGCAGGATTGGCTAACGTGCTTATGCACAGGTGCCAGAGGATTACGCAGAAGGGGACATGGCCCCTATCGTGTTGGAATAAGGGAGGGAATGGAAGAACAAGTGTTCAGTCCAAGCCCCAAGAGTATGATCGCGTGCCAGCATGGTGCAGTGAAAACTCTGAGGGAAATGCTTTATGGATCCTGGCTGCTGCCTGTGGCCTTTGTCTCAGAGCTATTAAAATTCTGTGTGTGCAGCCTGAGTGGAGCGTTGCCATTCGAGGTTGGCTGTCAGGTTAGTGGAAGTGCTTCTTTGTCGTTTCTAAGGTGGCCAGTGGTGGCAAGGTGGATAAGGGCACAGCAGAATGGTGGTCTTGGCCCGACCAAGCATGAAGAGCACATTAACCGCCCCCTGACTCCGGCCAGCTCAGCTTGCCTGCCGCAGGGCTCCTCCACTGCAGAGGAACCTCCCCTAGGTTCTCCATCTGGACCAACAATCCACGCCACCCAACACCCCCACACAAAAACGTACAGTGTGTGGAAGGAACCTCAATATAGCACACTTCATTCGCCTAGTGCGCATTGACATGCTTCTTATCTCCTGCCGCCCCCCCATGAAGATCAACACAAAAAGGCACCTTCCTTTAGTTTGATATTTTTCTTCCACTTCCGAACCACAGGGATTCTGATGAGAAATGGCACCTGCGTTATGGCTCATTAAGGCTGAGTTTAGCATCATCCTGACCTGGGGTTTCTTTCTATCCGTGGGCACGCTCTCCTGCGGACCTAGCCCGCCCACTCAGAGCAGGATTTTAGAGAGTGAGAAACAGAGCTGCTTAACCCTGCCTGAGCCCCAGCAGATCAAAGCCTGGCGCTCAAACAGTGAAGAAGCCACAGGCACTGACTGACATTCTCATTACAATATGGAGATCGCTCTGAGCACCAAGAAGCTTCCTGTGTGAGGACAATGTCAGACCTCTGCAAACTAGTCTGTGCTCTGCCTCCATTTCATGCTAACATAACCTTTCGTCTGACATAATAGGAACCCATGGGAGTGAAATTTTCACCGCATTGTGTACTCGGCCACAAAGACCCTGTTCTTTTTTTTAGCCTAAAACAACACAGCTGCTCCAACCCTTGAGAACTCTCGACCACAAACATTAACGGTTTAGACAAACAGCATAACTTTCTTCAGAAACTGTTTAAAATCTAAGGTCTTGGTTCTGCCTCACTCAGAGGAAAATTGTGGAGAGGTTTGTCTTTCATAGGGGACATTATGGAGTTCTCAATTTTGTTTAAAATACCTCTCAGTGTTTCTCCTAAAATTCCTTAGGGGAAAAAAACACACTTACAGACATGGGGCAATTGGTAACCTACAGAAAGACTTTAGAGCAGGGGTATTAGCCACTATTAGCGACCAATAATGTAGTCCTTACCCCAGGCTGTTTAGGAAATAATCATTTAAAGTTTCAGCCACCTAAGAAAACAAAATGGCAGCCGAATGCTTTGACAGAGGACTAAACAAGCTAAATGAGTTGTAATCCAGTATTGTTAGCGTCCATTTACCTGCTTTTCAGCAAGGACTATTTATGTATATAAGTATATGCACCCACTCCAACACACACCTTCTTTGTAAATCAGTCCTATGCCTGTGGTATAGAGTACAGTATACAGTATCTATAAAGACAGTATGGTATAGATTTATACAATTAATGCACATATTATAGATGATTGCGATAATTTAGTAGATTAAATTAAGAGTTTGTTGAGAAATATTTAAATTGTCTTTATTATATTGAGTTTATATTGAAATCTTTAAATTTTGATTGCAGATTTTGGTACCTTGACAACTATGGGCACACTATAAGACATTCTTGAGTGGTATTTTTTTTCTCAGGAATAAATCTTAAATAAAACTCTCAATTTTCTCTTCATTTAATTTGATTTTTGTCTAGGAGAAACGATTGAGATATCAAAGAAAGTCTCACTCATGATTTTTCTTTCCTGCGGGCAGTCTAGATGAGACTTCACAAGATGGCACAAACAATCGAACAGCCAAACCACGCACACACATTTGCACACATATGCGCAACCGTCCATCATATCGTCGTAGGGGGGATGCTGCTTTCAGCCAGTCGATGTGAAGCCTAATTTTGCACCTGAGGTCTCTAATGGTGATATGTTTATAGTGTGGCATTGCTAAGTGGATCTGCCTCTCCACTGGCTGTGCTGAATGGCAGTGCATTTACTGGAGGATAAAATGACTGTGGTGGCATGGTTGGCGAGCGCTGTGCACTCAGGGTGGGGGATAGTGAGGACTGGGTGGGGGGTGGATTTGAAATGCCTGGCAGTCTATGTCTGCTCACAGAGGAATTGTTTTTAAGAGCCTGTTACCCAATGGCAATGATTTGGAAGGTTGTACCAGGCTTGATTAGGCCGATAACAATTTCAGTCCTTTAGACAAAAAGAATTACCCATTCTTCATGCAAGGGAGCATGTGGATGAATGATTGTTTTTGTAGGTACTTATACATATGTGCATGACCATAGCGAAAATAAAAAAAATGGGAATATGAGAATGAATATGTTTTGGCCCTCCTTGTCTACAGGCCCCAGACAGCATTTTAAGTTGCCACACTCTGAAAGTTGTTAATATGTATTATATACTTGTGTATATTTTTTTTGTTTGTGTGAGACCTCAGTCCAAACTGAGATCTGTTTTTGCTTGGTGTCGCCCCCTAAAGGAGTAACTCCATAACATGCCTCTCGGTGCACCTCGCAGCACAGAGAAATTAGCACAATGTTTAACAACCCTGCAACAGAGCTCCAGGGCTTGCTAGCTTATTGCCTCAATTAATACCAGATTTAATTGGCTTTCCACAAACACAATGACAATCAGGTCCATGTCACCTACAGAGAACGACTCGGTTGCGATCAATAGGTCCCATCATCTACTCCTCGTGAGGGAAATGAAAACACTTTGTCTCCTGGCTGAAGGCACCCGCGTGCAGAGCTTTGTGTTTGTCTGTGAGTCTGTGTAATCCGGCTGTTTTAGAAAGACTGAAGATGAATGGATTCCCCGGCACATTATAGCTCATTCTGTCAGGCTTGCAGGCTGAGCGACTGCATCTTAAAGTTATCTTCAAAACCTTCCCTCACTTAGCCCATCAGGCCCCTGAAATTCTCACCTCACCTTCCCTTTATCAAGACTTCAGACGTCTCCAGAGCGTCTCAGCGTCACAGCAGACAAATCGTTTCTTAAATTGTCTTTTATATTTTAAAAGGCCAAATTCAGTTTGTCAAATCATGTTTAGCTTTTCGTTCTTAATGGCTTCTTTTGCCTCTGTTTCTGTCTCTCTCACTCTCAGCATGATGTGATTCAGCAGTGAGACGTTTCATCTTTCTTTGTTGGTAGTAAACAACAACTCTTTCAAACAATCAGCCTGTTGAACATGGGGCCAGATGGGTAGTGCACAAGCTCCGACGTGTTGCCACTATATATATCAAAATGCCAAAAATAAAACTTTAAAGAAGGAAACAGTCACAGCTCCAACAGTAACTGTAACCTTCCTTAGATCTATTTCCTCTCATCCCCTGTGGTCATCGGCTGAGTGATGCCAGTGGTGCCGTCACGGTGAGGTCACTGTCTAAAACCTTCACACTCTGTGGTGAAATGTATTTCCAACCGTCACCCAAACAACAGAATCCATTGGATTCTTCAAAATGAGTGAGTAAGTGAGTGACGTGAAATGTGGCCAAGTATGGTTACCCATACTAGGAATTAGTGCTCTGCATTTAACCCATCCTAAGTGCACACACACACAGCAGTGAACACACACACACACCGTGAACACACACCCGGAGCAGTGGGCAGCCATTTATGTTGCGGCGCCCGGGGATTAGTTGGGGGTTCGGTGCCTTGCTCAAGGGCACCTCAGTTGTGGTATTGAAGGTGGAAGAGAGCGCTGTACATTCACTCCCCCCACCTACAATTCCTACCGGACCTGAGACTCGAACTCACAACCTTTGGGTTACGAGTCCGACAGGTTGTGAGTTCGAGTCTCAGGTCCGGCAGGAATTGTAGGTGGTGGGAGTGAATGTACAGCACTCTCTTCCACCACCAGCGCTCTCTTCCATAAAATAATAAATGTGGTTGAAGACACACCTTTAATGGACTAACTATAGCAACTTTAATCATAGAAACCAAGTCAGATACAGAAAGTTTCAAAAATCAAACAAAGCAAATACAAGTCAAACTGGGTAATGGTGAGATGTAGACGAAAAGACTTATGAGAGAAGAGGTGGCATTATGATTGACTGATTACTCTGCCAATGTGATAATGCCCACCTGTCTTTTTCACAACCGGTCTGTAAATAAGCCTGAATGGGTCTAACAGGTGGCAATGGATGGGCTAATTACAAAGTAAACAAGTCACTCATTTGGACATCACCACATGAATTTAAATTAACTTAAAATGTCTTTACCCAAGATCTGTTGATTACTGGTTCAAAACGAATTAAAAAAAAAGTAAAAAAAATAATAAACTGTGAATAATATTAGATAAACAACATTTAGTACTAACAAATAATTTATATACACATTTTGCTGGTTACTATATTAGTGTATTTTTCAAGCAATATTAAAATGTGACTTTTGTACTTTAATATGCTATAAACACACAAACGTTTTATACTATTTGTTTGCTTGTTGGTAGTCCTAAATGTAAATAATTGGCTCTCAATCTTTTTGACTCTAAGGCCCCCATTCAAGACAATATTTGAATGCCGTCCTATTGAAGAGGTATCAGTGGGACTTTAATAAAATACATTTTAATAAAAATGAATAAATAAATATGTTGTTTGTATGGCAAATGTCAGTTTAATGTATTTATTGATTTCCATGTTTTTAAGCATTTTTAATTAAGATTATGTTAATGTAACTAAATTTATTTTTAAGACTTATTTCGGGCCCACCTGGAAGTTGGCTTAGGCCCTCAAGTGGGCCCCGGACCTCTGGTAGAGAACCAATGGTGTAAAATAAATAGACTTTTATTATACTTTTCTCCCTTGGAGGGAATATCTGCTCATTTTCATGTACAGAAGACATTTACAGAAGACCATCAAATGCCAGCTCTACAGTAACTAGCATTGTTCTCCACTATTTTTTACTTCCACTTCTGCTCAAGTGCTACACTATTGCAGTGAAGCTGACTGCTGACTGCTGACTGCTGACTACATGTATTGTTTTCTTCCTTGGATTAATCTGCTTGTATTATTCTGGTTTGTAAGTCACTTTGGATAAAAGCGTCTGCTAAAATGAATACATGTAAATGTAACCTCAGCCCTAAGCTTGACTCTAAATCTCACACTCATATCGGATTAGTTGACAGAAATGTTATCTCTGGACTAACAAGTATGTTGATCCATGAATATGTCCTACTTGAGTGAAACATGCTAAGCCTCTTTCTTTCTCTCTCGCTCTCTCTCCCTCCAGATGATGTCCCACCCTACTTCAAAATGGAGCCGGTGGCAACCCAAATCCACCTGGAAGGGAACCGGTTGGTTCTCACCTGCATGGCTGAGGGCAGCTGGCCTCTGGAGTTTAAATGGCTTTACAATGGTACAGAGTTGACACGTTTCTCCCTGGAGTACAGGTAACACTTCCCATCTTCCCACTGCTGTATGAGTGTTTCTGCAACTAAGAGCAATTTTGGCCCTGTAGACATACAGTCATGGTCAGAATTATTGGCACCCTTGGTAAATATGATCAAAGAAGGCTGTGAAAATAAATCTGCATTGTTAATCATTTTGATCTTTTATTTAAAAAATTCACATAAATCTAACCTTTCATTGGAGAATAAGAATTAAAAAAAAAAATTCTTGAAACCCTCCCAAACAACGTGGTGTAGGTGCTGTTTCATTTTTTTTTTAAGGTTTTCTGACCCGAGACTCAACTATTTTCTGCAGTTCTCCAGCTGTGGTCCTTGGAGAGTCTTTAGCCACTCAAACTCTCCTCCTCATTACTCATAAGAATTTCTAGGAGTGCCAATAATTGTGTCCAACGTGTATTTGAGAAAAACAATTATTTCATAATGAGATTTCCCCCCATTTTCAATTGTTTTAGTTCAATGAAAGGTTAGATATTTGTGAATTTTTTTAAATAAAAGATCAAAATGATTAACAATGCAGATTTATTTTCACAGCCTTCTTTGATCATATTTACCAAGGGTGCCAATAGTTCTGACCACGACTGTATTGAACATGCACTTTCGCACAGGTAATTTCATTTGTGCACTAGCTTTTTTTTCTTTGAAAGTCATGAACATTCAAAGCACAATGTCACATCTCAAATGATGTATTGCATTTAATAACATTTTGCATTTTGTGGTGGAAATAGTGATGGTGATGGAAATGACATTTTAATTTTGACATTTACACAAAAGAGTATTTTTCCATTTTATTCAAAAAATGACATTTTAAGGATAAATCTGAGAACTCTTTTGTGTGGCTTATGTTTCCTAAATACACAATATAACAATATACATTTTTTTTTTTTTCATAATTTGAAAAAAAAATTACAGCTTTTCTGCAAAATTACAGCTATGATGAACAATAAAGTGAATTTTCATATTTGAAGATTGAACGGTCTGGGAGAAGAATAAAATAATAAAATCGATTCATTTCATCTATTCATAAAAGGCATTTCAAAAGTAGAAAATAAAATATTAAAGGCCTGGTAAAAAGTTTCCAAAACCATTTTAATATGACGGATATTTAATTTGAATAAAAATCAACCCCTGGGTCACAAAGATACCTGTAGCTGAAGAAACACGCATTTATCACTCAGACAGCTTAATTATTATCACAAATAGAACATTAACCAATTGCAATTAACAATTAACAATTGCAACAAATTTCATTCAGTTTTTCTGGTATTTATTTAAATTATGTCTTCTTTCTTTTTAGTGAGTCAGGAGCGTTTGTGGATTATAATCCTCTTGAGTTGTAGCGCCTCATTCCCTCCGCAGCCATGAAATCACACTCATATTGCCTCTCAGCTCACATTAAATGAGAATGAGATGTATTTCCTGAGCGATCCCTGTCGTCCATGTTTTGTTTTATGTATTCTGCATAAATGTTGTATCCCTGGTGAAGGCAGGGCAGAATTATCCATCAAGAAAGAGCAGGTAGCCGAGTACCTTGTGAATTATTTTCAATAGCTTCAAGAGCTATGTAATATTTATATTTGAAAAGGCAAAGTGTTTTTCCCCCTCTCTCTCTGGTCGCAGTGAGGTGGCTTGGCTGTATTATTGTCCTGCACTCTTTGTACCTGCTGACCACAGGACTCCAGATGGACTCTTTCATATTTGCCTTTGCATTTTAAGACGTCCTAATAGCTAAAAGTCCAAGCTTCCCGCAGTGCTTACTCTAAGTAGGGGTCGAGTCAGACGTTTTCTGGCCTCTTTCAGAGGTTCCTGCTCGCTACGGCTTTTCTGCCTGTCAGTCAAGACAATAGCAGCGCTTCTGACGCTGTCCACAGAGCATCTCCAAATGATCCCTGGTGACTGAAACTTCCCTGCAGTCTCCTACGTCTCAGACACTGATGTGTGTGTGTGTGTGTGTGTGTGTGTGTGTGTGTGAGTGTGAGCAGAGGGCCTATCTCTCTCCAGGACATCAGTTTTGGTTTGTGTTCCCGGTTGTTCCTGTGCTTTATCTCCTTTCACGTTGTGAATGTTTTTCTTAGTGTTTTCTAGAAGTGTTTCTTAGAAGTCCACAGACTGGCATGAATCTTTAATGGCCGACTGCGCATGCATGCCTGAAGCAAATATGATAACGAGATGAGATGAAAAAACAGAAGTGGTGACTGAAACACTATTGATGTCAGCTTAATGGAGGCGAGCTCAGAAAGAATGGATGTGCCATCACTCTATCTGAATGAATATCGAATGACTTTGAACAGTCAGCGTACAGGAAAACTGGCTAACCTCTGATTAGCCTGCCAATGAAAGGTGCACTGGTATGTTGCATGTCAGTTTGTAGCTACTCATAAGAGCAGTCTGAGAATGTAGAAGTGACACTGTGAATTGTATTTAACCGTATGCTCTTACTCTGGTAAATACACCCTCCACAGAGTGAGGTTTCTCAGCCCAAAGGACTGTGTGTGTGTGTGGGTGTGTGTGTGTGTGTGTGTTTGCATAGTTTCCTCTTTGAGCAAGTGGAGACTTGCTCTCTTCTTTGTATTTCTCACGTCCACCGATCAAAGAAAAAGCTTGAATCCTCTTCAGCAGGTCGTACTAAACCTGTGACTGGTAATGCAGGAAAACTAAAGTATCAGAAAAAGAGCTGGTGGTGTAAAAATGAGGCAGAATTGACTGGTTGAGTAAAAGCGCCACTGCCCATATGCTCAGCTCTCTCTTTATCACTCCATTTAACTAATAGGTCTTGCCACAGGCTCGTGACTGAAGCAGTGCGCGTAGGTGTAAAAACACACTTGTGTACTTCATGTTGTCATGATGGCGGCCTAGTTTTAGTTTTTATTTCAATAGCATACATCACTACGATCACAGACGTTCAAAGCACATTAATAACCCACATCCAAGACCCCTCATTTTGCATTGATGACTGTGCAGTCGCAGTCATCTTAATGGGATATTTCTGTCATCATTTACTCACCCTCATGTCATTCCAAACCTGTGTATCTTCTTTTGTATTTCAAAGGAGAAATAAAATCATACAGGTTTGGACTGGTATGACGTGGAGCAAAAGATGACAGGATATTCAATTTCGGTTGAATTATCCTATATATTATATACAGTGGAGATCAGAATTAACAATTTATAGGTACTTTTTTTTCAGAAATAATTTAATCTTGATTAAATTAATTAATTTCTTCAAATTCAATTTGAAGGAATTTTAGTTGTGGCTATAACATGCTAATAGAACAGTGTTTCACAAAATAACCAAGGCACTTCAACAAAAAAACAAAACCTTTATTTTGTGGAAAACACAGTGATGAAAATGAAAGAACAGCAAGGATTGCAGCACGAAGAAAGATTACAACTAAAATTTCTGAAGGTTACAGCAGTCAAAAAGTAGTAGGAAGTACAGAGGCCCTTGAATTTAATGACTTTCAGCACATCTCCAGCCGCAGGACATCACTAGTCTCTCACACTGCTTTGGTGTGATCTTGGTCCACCCTTCTTCCAGTCTCTTCCACAGTTCGGTGACTGTAGTGAGACACTATATGCAGAGACAGATCCTTACCCTGAACTGCAATTCCAGCTGCAGTGTTGAACCGATTCCCCATTGAGATTCTCCGCATTATCCTGTCCTCTCATACATTTGTCTTTCATGGACGGCCAACCTTTTTTGTGGGGGACTTGTATGAGTTAGTGACAATGTAAAGATGCAATATTCTAGAAGTCACAGATCTGGAATGACCAACTTCTCGTGCTATGGCTGCTATTGGCCTTCATCTGGACAACCTGATATCGGAGGGTTTAGAACAGCTCACCATCTTGCAAAGTCAGTGAAAACTGGAAAGTTAGGCTGCTAGTTAAATAGGTTTTGTCAAATAATTAAGGAAATTAGCACGAGGTGCTGGATTATGCCAATAACTGGGTATCTGAAAGTGTTCTCTAATTTCGATCAGTGTTCTTTTTCAAATATGTAATTTTTATAGTGTGCTTCAGAATATATTTAACTCATGAAATATGCTTATAAACTGTGCTTTTACTCATGTTAGGATAATTTCAAATAGGTCTAAGCAGTGACCTCGAAATTTAGGAAATTGTAGGTTGTTCTCTAAGTTTGATCTCCACACTATATAAATAGTAGTCTAACAACAAAAACTTTACACAAATCTCCAAGCCCTATTTGGGAACTTAAAATTTTGAAAGGTTTTGAAAGGTTATAAAATGTGCCCCTAGTGGTCATTTTGTGTTGACTATGCAGCGTAATTAAAAGCAGGATGGAGACTTGGTTATGTCCATTGTTAGAAAGAGGGCGGAGATCAATAACATGCATTTTAATGCAACATGCAAAACTAGATCAGGTCAATTTTCATTTAATTTCAAGGGGTCAGTTCACACTTGATATGAGGGGCCCCCAGAAGTTAATTCATACTGTACAAGAGGGCCGGGTCTCCCAGTGGTCAGCAAGCGGTCAGCTTGCATTGTATGCAGCTCTAGTGTTCAGTTTCCTTTGATGGTCTCGGGTCATTCAACCTGATGTTTTGTAGGCCCGTTAGCTAGAGGCCCAAGGGCACTGGCCCTATCCATAATCCAAGCCTGCCCACATCCACATAAATATTTCTCTCCTTTGTTCTATCTGAAGTGTTAATGGCCACTCCTGTGTTTTGTTGTGATCGCAGCACCAGGGCTGCCTGAGGACTCCTATCTATTGTTGATAAGGGTTTTTTCTTCAGCAGGTTACCCATGAACACCCTGAGCTGGTTGAGTGTTGCGGCCTGATCTGCACTCAAGTAGAAGCTAGGACTGTTTGATTAATTATAGACTAATAAAGTTATTTTTTTGGATCAAAGGCCATTTGTTATAGCCAGTGCTTTGGGCTTGCTGCAAGCTTCCATGCTGTGAGTATGAAAAGTAGCAAACAATGGTTGATGGGATTCCGATTTTCTTTTACCAGGTATGTAATTCCGTCACTGGATCGCTCCCATGCAGGCTTCTACAGATGCATCGTCAGGAACAGGGTGGGAGCTCTGATGCAGAGGAGTTCACAAGTCCAGGTCGCCTGTAAGTGTCACATCATATATCCTGACACAATACAAACAGAACAGCCTAAAACTTATGTAAGTGCTTAAGTTAAAAACTTAAATTAACACATTAGCAAAATTTTGCAAACAGAGCAAATTAATTGTCTGTTGTCGATAGTGTAACAATACTTGAAGTACCGTGCACAGAAGTCACTTTTGAATCAAGCAGCTTTCTGTTGGTCAGCGCAGTGAATCCATGTGACCAAATTGAACTAGTTGCGAAATCTGCATCAGGAAATACTTCCTTCATGTGAAATTCCCTATCATTCCTATTTTAATTATTGGATTTAGTCCAATAATGGTAAATGTGATCACACCTTCAGATAAATTATAATGATTTGAGGAAGCTTTAGTGCAAACAGTGTGAGATGATTAATGTACCAAAATGTAATACCTAGGTTTATGGATTCTGAAACATTTTGATTTGGCAGTTTTGTTGCTTTGTTCATTTAGCACAGACAAATTAGCATATAGAAAAGCTGATGCTAGAAACTTGACTCATGTCAAACCAAGTTCCCAGCTAACAGAACAAACATTATTTGGCTAACTTTCTGGCAAGGTTCTCTAAAAGTTATGAACAAACGTTCTTCCTGTAACGTTAATAGTAATGTAGTCTTTAATAATGTTCTAAAACCATTAGCACAAACATATTATTTTTACATCATTCATGGAATGTTTTTAAAAATTTATAGCTGGATGTTCGTACAACATTTTTTAAAAGTTACAACTTTTAGAACATTCAGAGACCATTCAATAGTAACATTCTCATAATGTTAGCAAACTAATAAAATGGAATGCTCCCTTAACGTTCAGTATTCTGTATATAACCAAGAAAAAAAAAACATAACACATTTAAGAATCTGGACTCTTTGAAAGTTTAGAGGACATTCAGTAATTCATGACTCATTGTGAACTTTAGCAAAACGTTCTTAGAACATAAAGCCGGACGTACAGTATATGTGCTTAGTCCGCTGTCTATATACCATAACACTATTTTCAGAGTTTTCATTGTGATTGCATGGACAACAGCACATATGCGAGGGATCTAACCATTTGAAAAGAAAGTGGCATGTACATGTCTATCTACACTCACGGTCAAAGGAGTAGGAGAGAGTGGGGTAAGATGAGCCACTTTTTACTTATGTGGTCCTCAAGGTAAGGGAAAATGATACAGAAGTACAATCAAAGTATCTAAAGTAAATTCAGGATGTTTCCTATCATTTTAAATTAATTAAATTCAATTTAGGGTTCTAAAAATATGGCTTCTTATAAAAAAGTGTTCCTGTGGCTCAGTTTGCCCCAGGGTGGGGGTAAGTTGACCCGAGTCAATGAGTAAGATGAACCATCTGGTTGTAAACTGACCATCTGACTGAATCTGGTTCAAACCCATGTTAAATTTGAAAGATAATTTACCTATTTTAAAAAACTAATTTAATAATCAAATTTCCTTTTTCAAACAGTTTTATTTCTTTTCTTAAAGCTAATGTAAACAACATAAAACCAACCAAATGAAAATTTCAATCTTTAATTGTTTGCATTTCTGAAACAATATGTTTAACACCAAAGTTGTAATCTTCCCAAAAACAGACTAAACAGAGTTTGTTGAGTAAAATTAAAATAAAAAACTGAATTAGAATGAAGGAATAAATGTCACTGAAACTAATGAACAATTTAGTCAAAAGATTCTTGGCATGGTAGCCTTTCTGCAATGTCGAACAGGCCATTAGGGACTACAGGTGGAAGATATATCTGATTATAATGTGATGAAAAGCATCTTCTGGTTCTTATCAGATATGGATTTGGTGCACTTGTACACTGTCCCTATCAAATAAACTACAAATAATAATATGTATATATGATAAACTAAATCAGTTGTGTACTATCACATTAAACTACCAGTTTATACTTCAGAGATTTAACTTAACTTCAGTGCCTTATGGTATGGTAAGATAAAATGCTGGCTCAATTTACCCCACAGCATTTGCTTACTAATTCAGGCTAATATTTAGTTAAATGATTTACATGGTGTTATACATTGCTAAATCACTTATATGCATCATAAATATTTTTAGACCTGGATAAATTTACTTTGATGTAACAGCCATTACATATGTCATGCTAAAATTTTACTTTGACAAGCCAAAAAAAGTTTTTAAAGTAATTGGGTGCCTTCCACTCCTCCCGTGTGTTTCTTCTTTTCACAGTCTGGCAGAAATTATGGGTGGTTTCAAAATATATGGTCACATGACAATAAAAGTGTACAGTTGGCAAGATACAGGGGGTGGGTCAACTTACCCACTGGCTCATCTTACCCCACTCTCCCCTATACTTTGAAAGACTTGAGCACGCTCAACTTTATGCAAGACACAGAAGAAAAGAACACAGAATGAAGCCTTAAGTGTTAGTTGCCAAAAGAGTCATATCACAAGATTGGAACTTTGTGTTTCCTGTCACAATGAGTCACAATGTCCCTGTTCTTGTTTTGTCCTCTCACTTTCCCTGTTCTTCCTGATTTGTGCTCTCTGTTTCTCAGACATGGAAGGCTTTGTGGAGGGAGAACGGTCTCAGGTGGTGTCCCAGGGGGAGGCGGCGTTGATCTCCCCCCCACAAATCCACAGCTTTCCGCGGCCCGGGATCACATGGTTCAGAGACGGGCGCAAGATCCCCCCCAGCAGCCGCATGTAATCTTCTCTTCATTTGTGGATCAGAGTCATCTTAATGGCCCCCGTTCTCACAGATAAGCTATTATACCTTACAGAAATAGAGTACAATGCTGTTGTATAATTACTCTGGAACTTCCAGAAACACGCCAGAGGTATTTACTGCAGAATCTCTCATTGATAAAGTCTGTTATAATAAGAACCCCTGTTGACTTCAGACGAAATGTGATTGAAGGCTAGAGAGGAAGCCGGCAACACGGGAGCCAATTAGACAAAGTGGACAAAAGGCCTTTATTGATGACCTTGGATGATTGACAGAGTTTGCGCCTGAGTGCGCGCCGCCCCACGTGTGTGCGTATGTGTGCGCAGTCCATGTTAGAAAGGTCTTAGTAATCACCTGAGATCGATTTACCTCATCCGCCAGCAGGTGGCTCGACAAAAACAGCTGGCATGTTTGATGATCTATAATTCATGCTGATCGTCCGGCATGTCACATCTGACGTGAAGGCTTTAGACACTTAGGATTGTGTTCCCCCTCCACAGCGCACAGACTTTTTCAGCTGGAGTATGTGAGGAATCCCCAATGAGACGCTGAGCATTGAGGCAGGGGTTATATAAACATCTGAGGTTCCAGCGGCGCTGCTTCGAGCTTCATTCTGTCTCGCTTTCTGTGTCTGTTGAGCAGCAGTAATGGTCCTATATGATTGTGAGAGGGCCTGACAGCATACGATTTGTTTGCCACTTGTTTGTTGCATTGATATTCCACGGTGCGTTTGGTTTGGACTCTGTGAGAGCCCTCACTCTAATTATGCTGGAGTCAGTTTAATCTGGGCTGATCAGGCCTGTGCTGACAGATACACAGGCTCTAATCTCGCTGCACTCCAAGTGTCGACTCTCATTTAACCACACGCACTCATGCATGACCTGCATTTTAGCTCCAGCAATCCTTAAACACTTATCCACTTGAGTCTTCAATGCAAATAACATTACCATCCCAGCCTATTGGACGTAAACAGTTTTCCTCAGCGCTACTGTGTGTTTGAGTTGTTTACTGACGTGTTTGCCGCTTGTAAGTTGTGTTTTCTAGTTCTGTGACTACTGTTCTCTTTCCAACGTCGTAGAGCCCTCACTTTGGACAACACCCTTGTCATCCTGTCCGCCGTGGCCCCTGACGCGGGTCGGTACTACGCCCAGGCCGTCAACGACAAGAACGGAGAGAACAAGACCAGTCAGCCCATCATCCTGAATGTAGAAAGTGAGTTCTGAATAAAGAATCAACAGACGTTTTGTGATGTCCAGTCTTCAAGAGACTGTCTGCAACCTCCTATGGCAAAGATTCCCAAACGTATTTGTCAGCCGAACCCCTTACCTAAAATATTTACTTGTACCCCCTTAAATTTTAAATTTAAGTCAAAAATGTAACAACACCTTGGCATGTTCACAGTTCTATGATGTCAGTTATGGTCACATGACTTACAGGTAAACAAATCAAATATTTACATATTTTTAATTGTTTTTAATTTAAAATCATTCATTTATTAATTGTTTATTAGCTTTTCATTTAGCTTTTTCCATCACCCTAGTTTAGGATACCCTGCCCTCGGGGGTCTATGGCAGCACTGCAGGTGGTCCATCAATTATTGTTTGATTTCAAACAAATATTTAAATACATTTTAAATAAAAATATAATATTTAGACAGACTTCTACAATATTCAATTTCGGCTAAATGATTCATCATCCCTCTCACATTAAAATGCATTAAGTAAAATGAAAATTATGTTACACACACACATATATACAGTATATATATATATATATATATATATATATATATATATATATATTTATACTACGGGGCCGTTGAATGCTTGAATCTGATTGGCTGACAAACGTTCTGAGGTGTGCAATTATCTTCAGGGAAACGCACGGCGAATGTAGTTCCAGGCAGCTCTCTTGACCGCATTACAGTTCCATATCACTTCGCATAGTTAACTGTAATAACGGAAATTAGCATACAGTAATAACTCCGCTTCGCGTCGTGGCCGCATCACCACCTCGGGTGTGCATTATTTTTCTAATAATTCAACAGCCCGTCGTCAATTATTCCTTACATATATATATATATATATATATATATACAGTGCTAATTACTTTCAATTTGTAGTGCATTACTGATTCCAAATTCCATGACAAAAATTGTAGCTAGTAATGTAATCCGCTACATTACACTTTTTGATTACTTTTAGATTACTGTTGACTTAACTCGTTAATCACATTGAATTTAATAAGCTAATCTTGTACCATAATGATATAAAAATACAAAGATAAAGAAAATATATTCCATTCGTTGTTATTAACAACATGAAGTGCATTAAACAGTACATTACATCAAGGTTTCCCAAGCTGGGATTTGTGAAGGAACTGCAAGGGGTTTGTGAATTTAATGAAAAGCTAATGATTAATTAAATCATAGAACTAAAAAAATTATGCAATGTTGAAATCTTGACACATTGATACTTCTTAAAAGTTTTTTTTTTTTTTTTGGTAAATCCAATGGTCAAATGCTCAATTTTCTGTGTAATTATATCCATATGGCCTTTGTGTGAATGTCTACAAAACTAGAAGACTTTCTGAATGTATGTAAGCGTTAGGCTATTTTACGAGTATTTAAAAATGTTATATAATCTAGTTACTTAATTTGTAATCTGATTACGTAATCCAGATTACATGTAATTACATGATTACATGTAAAAAGTATTATTGTGAAATATTATTAAAATAACTGTTGCTAGTGTTTTTTCCTCTTTTATTGATACGAATAGTGGAGAGTAAACCTGAAATGATAAAGAATAGGGTTGAACTGATGAAAGCTGGACTCGAACACACATTTGCTACATAAGCACCACTTCTCAATGTTCTGAAGCATTTACACAAACTGCCAGGCAATCTTATTTATTTGCAAATGGATTTTTCACACTATCCAACAGGTGAATTGGCTTTCAAAAGTAAACAACTCCATCGCCCCCTAGTGGCTGTGCATGACACCTAATGTAGTGCACACACTGGGTCAGACTTCAGTTTTTCAAGAATCAATATTCCCCAACTCAATGCGAAGTAGATTGCGAGTATGTGGCGTGTGGTGAAGCTTCATGGAGCTTTGTATGATAGCTGTGGTCCTGCGGTGCCACAATGACAGGGTGATTAATCACCCTCATAAAAACAGCTCCTCTCTTTAATAGACCCCACAAAAACAGATTTATGAAAAAGAGAGGCAGACCATAAAGTCCCTCTGTGAGACCATGGCCTATACTGTAACTCTTATCCAGGGGTCCAAGTATGCAAAAGGAGGCAAATAAAGGGGAATAAGATCAAGACAGAAGAAACGAGAGATCACTGATTGAGGGCAGAGAATCAATGGACAGCTAAAGGTTTCCAGAAGCCGGCAAATGATTGCATGGCATTTAATCATGTCGACTGCATCTCTCGATCAGGCCCCGTTCTGCAGCGCGGCACATTAGCGAAGGTATTACAGTGCACTTACAGGAGGAGAGGGTGCAGACAATTACATATACTAAGCACATAATAGAGAGGGCTGTGAGAAAGAGACGAACAAGTGCTCTGGGCTTCAAGATTATCTTTATGTCTGCCTTCTTTCACTACCTCCACCTTTACTCTGGCTTTCTATCTATCTCTCTCTCTCTTTTATTGCTCAGAGATTGCTCGTTCAAATGGTTTCTCTGGTTCTCGGTTTCACAGGCTCCCAAATGGCTCCAGTGGGGTCATGGAGCGGGCATTTGCTGGATAACCACTGAGAAGAACGCAAAATGTATGCATACTGTAAAAGTGTGGAGCTGTAAAGTTCATGTTAGAAGTAAAGCTCACATGATTTGGGCTTGGAAGAATTTGGGTGTGAAATGTTCATGGGATCATATACTGAAATCTCTTGCTTTGTTACATTTTTTGTGATATTGTTTTAAAAGACACATGGGAGATTATTAAGGTGTTTTTCCTCAGAAGTAAAATCTGATAAGCAAGAGAATACAGAAAGTCTCCCTTTGCTCTTCATTTAAATTCACTGTGAAACGCTTTTGGTAATCCATTTACTTCAATATTTTCACGTTTCAAAGCAAAAACAGGATTTAGACAGAAAGAAACGCAGGTTGGGGCTTAATTTTATTTATTGACTGTTGATTAGGAAAATACTTTCTTTGGAATAACACACTAATAATCATGATAAAGATAGTAAACAAGCTCATTTGCAGCTGTAAACAAATTCTGATGCTGTCAATCACAAACGTCTCCAGGTTACGCATGTAACCATGGTTCCCCGAAGGGAACGAGACGCTGTGTCGAAACGCTACGGGAACGCCTCCAGTGTGACCACGCTCTGAATCACATGTGTAATCACATAGAGGGAGCTCTGGATGGAGGATGGTCTCAACAACCTCGCTTGAGAGACCAGAAGCTATGAGTTGTGCCTCCTCAGAAGCCACATGCACAGCTTCCACATCTCCGGGCGGGGTTGTCTGCCCCCACATATATAAAAGACCACTGCTGTGTTGTTGGTGCGCACCAACACATAGCGATCTCTTAGGCCTGGGAGGAAGTGTTTCAAAGCTAGAAACACGGCCAGCATCTCCAGTCAACTTATGCGCCACCTGAGACGGCGGCCGCTCCACAGGCCGCGGGCCGAGCGGCCACTTATGACCGCTCCCAAGGGGTGAAAGATGTCTGCTTCACCCCTCGGGGTGAGGCATCTACTCCCCGGGCCTCGGCCCCTGCCTCGACAGGATGTCTGCCCCCACATATATAAAAGACCACTGCTGTGTTGTCGGTGCGCGCCAACACATAGCGATCTCTTAGGCCTGGGAGGAAGTGTTTCAAAGCTAGAAACACGGCCAGCATCTCCAGTCAACTTATGCGCCACGTGAGATGGCAGCCGCTCCACAGGCCGCGGGCCGAGCGGCCACTCATGACCGCTCCCAACCGGTGAAAGATGCATCCTTCGCTAGCATATGCGGCGACCAGGAGCTCCCAGCACGAGGCCCTGAGATAAGAACCAGGCACCGCCGCGTGACCTTGAGAATGCGAAGCGGGTTTCCCCTCGGGGACAACCCCTTGGTCTTAAGCCACCACTGTAGGGGTCTCATGTACAGCAGGCCAAAAGTAACCATGTTGGACGCGGCTGCCATCAAGTGGGGATGACCCCGTTTAAACTGAGGCGGAGGAGAACTGGATTTTATAGCCTCACTCTACAGTGTGCAGGACCCACCGAGACACGTTAGACTACTAAGGGAATCAGTCTCTCGAGACCGACCTCTGGTGTAATCAGAGCGGCTAGCTCGGTGCCCTGAAGCGGCGAACCGGCAGGGGACAGCCCTACTAGCTGCTCTAGAAATCGATCGTGCCAAACCAGTCCTCGGACATGATCTGAGACATGACTAGTTTGAGTGCGAGCGTGCTGAACTTCAGTCGCCTGACTGAGCGGT
>NW_015555721.1:1643979-1644303 GCF_001515605.1 Sinocyclocheilus anshuiensis
AACAAAGAGTGAAAAATTTAAGGGGGTCTGAATACTTTCCGTACCCACTGTATATATAAAATGAAAGCTCTTGATGAGCTCTTTCTACTGCCAAAAGGACACAAGTGAATTCTTAATAATTTTGGAGTTATTCATTAGAAACCAAAAGACAACACTGAACATACTAAACCAGTTGGTGCCAAAAGGGCGCAACTGCACTTACGCCCCTTTGGCACTAAGAAATGTACTGTGGGTAAAGCTTGTGGATAGCACTTGAGTCAAAATGGCTGACACCACATGTAAGCCAGGTAGGTCAACCATGAGAAGAAAACTGTTTTTTTTTTT
>NW_015555721.1:1644346-1658673 GCF_001515605.1 Sinocyclocheilus anshuiensis
CCGCCAGTAGGTGACAGCAAGTGACTGTTAATGAGTGAGTCATTGAGATTCAACCGATTCATTCAAACGACTGATTAATTCAAAAACAAAGCATTTGACTGTGTTAATGAGTGAATCACTGAATCATATTCAACAGATTCGTTCAAAAAGCTGATTCATTCAATAAGTAAACACCGTCCATTGTTCAGAGACGCAAAACAGTGCTGTGATCTTTGGATCTATTTTCGTTGGCAAAATTGAACAAAAACAAGCAATATTATGTCTAAAATGTAAGTGCCTTATTGCGTTACTGAACTTGTATAAAATGATTATTAAATGTGTTCATGCTGATATTTGCAGAAAAACGGTAGGCTTTGTGTGGTATAGATTAAGTTAACTATATTAAATTATAGGCTATAAACATAAAAAAGCATACAGAAGCATTTTTGCCGTCTACAATTTAGAATGCCTTGAATTTTGAATTTTAATAGACTAATAAATCACGTGTGTGCACTCTGTGTGTGATTTGGTGATATACTTGATAATGTCAGATCGCACATCATTACATTATCGCAGACGATGCTGTATCGCACGCCCCAGACTCGACTTGAGTGGAAAATTAATCATCTGCGGTTGTGCGCACATCCGCGGACTTGTTTGCACGTGAGCAAAGGTGTTTTTAGGAGTCTAACTTGCAAACGGCAGACCACTGATTCGTCAAACCTGCTTTCCTGCAGTCCGTGTTCTTCTGACTTCTGACTATTTAGTAGTAAGTAACGAATATGCTTCGGGGAAATGTATCGGAGTAAAAGTATACATTTTAATTAGGAAATGTAGTGGAGTAAAAGTAAAAGTTGGCTGAAATATAAAAACTCAAGTAAAGTACAGATACTCCCAAAAAATACTTAAGTACTGTAACGAAGTATTATTACTTCGTTACAATACACCACTGAAATGGTATGTCCCTAGTGAAAAATAAATATACTAAAATGTGTTTAAAATACATTTATTTCATGCCAAGTATACTACAAACACATTTACATATTTATGTACTTAATAAAAATACCCTGCAATTGTACTTATACTATTATATTAATCTGGTATACTTAAAGTCTGCTAAATTGGAACAATTTTAAATTTTGTGCTTAATGCACTTGTGCTGAAGTAGTGCTGAAGTCCAAATAAAAATATACTGAAGTATAAGTGGAATTATTGCAAGAATACTTCAGGTACACTTTAAATATCTTGCATTTAAAGACCATCATAAATAGTGAAATTAAAACACATTTTAGGCTTAATATTGAGAAATGTGCATAGTGCATAAGTAGTAGTCCAAATAAAGTTTAATTATACTTTTCATATCAGTAAGTCTTGAGCAATATGTCAGTAAATATATTAATAGAGTTGAACTATACTTAGTATGAAATAAATGTATTTTAAATATATTACTTTTATTTTACTATATGTATTTCTGTAACGGGGCTGATGAGACGAGAGGCGTGCGGATCCATGTGCAAGCTTTTATTCACAAGAGAAGTGGTCAAAAAACACAGGCAGGGTCGAACAACAGCAAACAGGTATGGCACAGGCAAGACAAAGAATATTCCTTGGGCTAGCGTGGGTCTACGATCAGCGAACAGTATCCAGAGGGCTTGACAAGAGGGGTAATCCAATAAACACAGGTAGCAGGTCAGGAAACAGAGCACAAGGCAACACGGAAAGACTAGACTAAGGCCGAGTTCACACTGCACGATTTTCAAACTCGTCGGATCGCCGTTGTTTTCACATTGCGTGACTGTCTGGGGTAGCATTCAGTTGCTGCTGTGTTCATGGAGCAGGAACTGAGTGGGTGTTATTTAGTGTGTGTAATTGGTCTCAGGTGAGCGTGTGATTAGTGAAATGGGTGACTTCACGATAGGAAGAATCGCCAACAGCTCTGTCTGGTCAGCAAACTACGTTTCACAACAAAACACACGCGAGAAGTGATAAGGAAATGTTCTCGCAAGCAAGACTGTAATTATTTAAAAAAATATATATATAGCCCGCAAATTGTCTGTGAGCTGATTTCCAGCTACAAGGAGAAAAAGAAAAACAGATTATGATGGAAGTCCACGGACCGGATTCGTGACAATTATCATATAGGCACTCAGTTGCTGCTAGCTACAAGAGAGAGAATGTAGAGAAGGGACAGACAGACCTAGACAAAGGATATGACTGAGGAAAGGATACAAGAAATGCAGTGAGTAAAACGTTATACAGATGTCCACCTGGGATCATTGCTGTGAAAAAGAAAGACTTACTCTGCACAAATGGCAGTATCCCACAGCCTTATGTGGACTTCTACCAAGCTTTACAAGTCAGCCAGTCAGAGTAGGCTACTATTTCATGCACAATTTACAATTCCATCTGAAACGTACTTTATGACACACATTCATACTAGTTCAAATCTATTAACATTTTATTTACTTTATTTATTGTCTATTTACTGTCATATCACTCGATACTTACTGATATAACGTTATAATTAAACTTTATTTGGAGTACAACTTGTGCACAGTGCACATTTCTCAATATTAAGCCTAAAATGTGCATTAATGTCACTATTGATGGGGACTGTATGATCTTCGAGTAATATCAGTCTTTAAATGCATGATATTTAAAGTGTACCTGAAGTATACTTACAAAAGTTCCACTTTAGCACAATCAAATATACTTCAGTATATCTTTAGTTAGACTTCAGCACTACTTTCTTACAATTAAAGTGCATTAAGTACAAAATTAGTTGTTTCAATTTAGCATACTTTAAGAATACCAGTTTAGTGATATGTGAATAATACGTAAATGTATTTGTAGTATAGCATGAAATAAATGTATTTCAAATACATTTTTGTATATTTATTTTTCACTAGGGAAGGCATCTGTAAAGGCTTTTCAATCAACCATTTGACCAAATTGTTAAGTGCCTGAGATTACTATTTCAGTCAAATTAATCACATTCAATTAACTAATCTGATTATGCAATATTTTATTTATCACAATGGATTGTTATTTCTTTTAAACTCATTCATGTAATGTTTTGTTCATATTGTCAGCAGATGCACCCATGTTTTTATAAACAAAATTGAATAAAAAATTGGTGCCAAAAAGGCGTAAGTGACTTTTTAAAAATGTTTAAAAACGTGGAATTTTTTTTTTTCTGAATAAATGTATACTGTTATCCATGTGTGTAAACATTTTTATTATAAAAGATTGAAATCAGTACACAAAATCAGATCAAACTATGGTCTATTTTTGTTTTGGCCCTCCTGTAAAGATGGTGAAATGTCACTTACGCCCTTCTGGTTCTCACCCCTCGCTTTGATCTTCCAAGCTGTTTAATGGCAGTCAGCGGGTGTTGCAGTTCATCAGTCCAAAAGAAGTGAAATAAAGCGCATCCATCCATAACAAAAAGTGCCTCACACGGATCGGGGGGGTGAACAAAGGCATCCTGTAGCGAATCGATGCGTTTTTGTAAGAAAAATATCCATATTCAAAACGTAATAATCACTTTAATCTAGCTAGGTTGAATTTTTTGTAGTTTTTTGAAAGAAGGCTCTTATGTTCACCAAAGCTGTGTTTATTTGATTAAAAATACCATAAGAACATGTGTATTTTATTACAATTTAAAATAACGGTTTTCTATTTGAATATATTTTTGATATGTAATGTACTCCTGTGATACAAACTATGGTCTATTTTTGTTTTGGCCCTCCTGTAAAGATGGTGAAATGTCACTTACGCCCTTCTGGTTCTCACCCCTCGCTTTGATCTTCCAAGCTGTTTAATGGCAGTCAGCGGGTGTTGCAGTTCATCAGTCCAAAAGAAGTGAAATAAAGCGCATCCATCCATAACAAAAAGTGCCTCACACGGATCGGGGGGGTGAACAAAGGCATCCTGTAGCGAATCGATGCGTTTTTGTAAGAAAAATATCCATATTCAAAACGTAATAATCACTTTAATCTAGCTAGGTTGAATTTTTTGTAGTTTTTTGAAAGAAGGCTCTTATGTTCACCAAAGCTGTGTTTATTTGATTAAAAATACCATAAGAACATGTGTATTTTATTACAATTTAAAATAACGGTTTTCTATTTGAATATATTTTTGATATGTAATGTACTCCTGTGATACAAATCATTATTCCAGTCTTCAGGTCACACGATCCTTCAGAAATCATTCTAATTAGCTGAAAAAAGAATAGAAAGTACAAAAGAACAGAATTTATTTGAACTGGAAATCTTATGTAACATTATAAATGTCTTCACTGTCACTTTAGATTGTTTTAATGCATCGTTGCTGAGTAAAAGTTTTAATTTCTTGAAAAAAAAAAAAAACTTTCTGACTCCAATCTTTTGAACAGTACTGTATATAAACAGCTATTTCTATTCATTTCTATTAAATATTCAGTATTTAAGTAGGAAGCCAATTTACAGCTTGAGTCGCATCTTACAGACAGCAAGCTGAACCAATTTAGGAGAAACTATTGAGATCTCATTTGTAATTTTCTTGCCTATGTGCTTCTGATTCTCTTCAGACGTCGGCGGCCCAGCAGACCCCATCGCTCCTTCTATTATAATCCCACCGAGGAACACCAGTGTGATGGTTGGCACGTTTGAAGTCACACTGGAGTGTGTGGCCAATGCAAGGTGTGTGTGTGTGTACACAAGCACTCAAAATGACCTCTATCAAACTATTAAAACTCAATTCTGTTTATTTGTTTCCTTCAGGCCACTCCTATCTCTCATTCCCCGCTTGTGTTTACCCGTATTTCTCTCTCTCTCTACCTCCAGGCCTCTCATTAAGCTCAGCATTACATGGCGGAAAAACAGAATGCTGGTAAACCGAGGCCTCCGGGACTTTGGCCGCCGTCTGACCATCAGCGGTCCTTTGGTCAGTGACAGCGGCTACTACGAATGTGAAGCCTCCCTCCGGAGCAGTAGCGCCCCCTCTGTCAGTGCCGGAGCATATCTGCACGTCCTGGGTAACCTCATGTTCCTCCTTCTTGTCAAAATGTGCCTTGTACAGAACGTTTTCATCCCTGTGCATCATTTTTTTTCCTTTTTAATCTTCAAAAATGTCAACACACAGGCATGTCAAAAAAAAAAAAATCATTCAAGAACCTTCATTTCTCCAAGATGAAAGACTCATTTATGAAAGTATTCATCTCTTAGAGTAAATACTAGCCCTCCTGCATCAATTACAGCCTTGAGTATATCTCTTCGAGCCTTGCACATTTACTTTGTTTAATTTCCACCCATTTACCATGCAAACATCTTCCAACTCTATTAATTTAAATGGAGAGTGCACTAGATTTCAATTAGATTTGAGTCAAAGTTCTTGCTGGGTCATTGCAAAATATTAACCTTCTTTTATCCCTTACTGCTGTGTGCTTTTGATCATTGTTCTGATAGAAAATGAACAAACCTAGATATCCAACAGACTGAATGAGGTTCTCTCAAGGATTTGCCTATATTTGGGTCTATTCATGTTGCTTTTGATGCCAACAGCTTCTTGTACTGGAAAGAGACTATCGTTATGAGTGATGGTAAGGATGGTATTACTGGGGTGATGGACCCAAGACAGTGCTTTCCTTTCAAGTTTAGGCACAAGATGTTCCTCCAAAAGGTTTCATGCTTTCTCATCTGGATTTGAGCAAACTCTGGGTGAATCTTGGCATCGGTCTTCCTCAGAAATGGCTTCTAGGAAGGTGATTCTGGGAAGAGCTGAGGATTATTGATGTCTGAACAGTTTTAGATCCTCACACTGCTGCTGTTTTTTGGTACTTTGACAGATATTGAGGTCCAGTTGCTCAGTTTGTTGAGATAGCTTAATCCTAGGGCTGGCTGGGTTGTGCTGTGTTTATTCCCTTTTGTTATGATGGGCTTCATGGTGCCTAAAGGAATATTCTAAGTTTGCCAGTCTTTTTATAAACTTGTCCAGGTGTTTTCCACACAGAAACTTCATCTTGAAGTTCTTCAAACAGCTCCTGGGTTTTAAGAAGAGCTGATCTTTCTTTATTGCTATTTGTTGCTCTGTTTCTTATGAGAATGAATAAGAAAAGTTTTAGTTCAATATACAAAGGAACCCATGTTCAAATCCTAAAGTAAAATATACAACCATTAAATAGTCTGGGGTTGGTAAGATTTTTTAAAGAAGTTTTTGAAAGAAGTCTTGTATGCGCTCCAAGGCTGAATTTATTTGATCAGAAATACAGTAAAAAACACAAATATCCTGAAATTGTATTACCATTTATAATAACTACGTTCTGTTTGAATATATTTTAAATTATTTATTCATGTGACACAAAGCTGAATTTTCAGCATCATTACTCCAGTCTTCAGTGTCACATGATCCTTCAGAAATTATTGTGATATACTGATTTGATGCTCAAGAAACATTTATTTATGTTATCAGTGTTAATTTTTTTTTTTTTTAGGATTCTTTGATGAATAAAAAGTAAAAAAAAAAACATGTATTTGAAATATATATTGAAATACATTATAAATGTCTTTACTGACACTTTTGATTAATTTAATGCATCCTTTCCGAATGAAACTTAAACAAACAAACAAATAAATAACTTACTGACCCCAGACTTTTGAACAGTAGAGCAAAATCGCAAAAGCGAAAGACATTTTCACATAAGTAGGATATTTTAATTAATATGTACTGTAATATGTGATGACAAATTACTGTTTCATAAAAACTTTGCCTCAAAATCATCAGTTCTGTTGAAATATATTTTAAAATGTAATTTACTGCATAAAATATTTGCTTCACTTAACTTTTTTTTGCTGCTCTTAAAATATTTTATCCACAATATTCATGTAAAACTTAATTATTAAAGGTGCAAAAGTGCACAATTACCTCCTCAGTTTGAATGCGTTTGATGCTTCTGCACATTATTAATGCATCTAGTGTGATCTGTCATATCAGATAATTAAACACTCCACTATATATACAGTAGGTTGTTAAAGAATGTGAATGTTATAATGATTTTTTTTTGACAGCCATGTTAATAAAACCCTGAATGATTTCTTTTATACTGCAACAATAATGAAGGTGAATACTTTCTGAGGTATTTGAGTGTTTCTGAGTGTTTTAGATCAGTCTGGTTAAGTACTCTCACGACTGACTCAACTGAACTCTGTTTAGAACATCCCCAGTTTGTGAAGGAGCCCGACAGACACATTACTGCTGAGATGGAGAAGGTGGTAGACATCCCATGCCAAGCTCGCGGTGAGTTTATGCACCTCTGCCGTGTGTGTGTGTGTGTGTGTGAGAGAGAGAGTGTGTGTGGATGTGTTAGATAACACTCCTCTTCCTATGCCCCTGCAGGTGTTCCTCAGCCAGATATAGTGTGGTATAAGGATGCTGGACCCATAAGCCCCGCGAAGACACCTCGTTACAGAGTCCTGGTGGGTGGCAGTCTGCAGATAAATGGACTGCTCCCGGACGACACCGGAATGTTCCAGTGCTTCGCTCGCAACTTAGCGGGAGAGATCCAGACGAACACGTACCTTGCTGTCACCAGTACGTCAAAGCACCATCTGGGCCTGTCAATAACTCTGTCTTCATTTATTACACTTCTCCCCTACATTAATCTTCTTCCTTATTTCCTGTCTGATGTGTCATTTTATAAAGCCTGTGACTTATCAGCAGCTTTTACTTTACTTAAGAAGGAAAGATTAGGAAGGGTGATTATTCCAAGTTTAAGAGTGAGAGATAGTAAGAATAATGGTTGTTTTGTCTGCACTGGACAGGTCTTTATTATGTCCACCATTTATTTAATGCATAGTAGACAGCTTGAAAAAAACATCTTTGATGATTTAGTCAAGTTAGGGAGCAATGGCTCTTATATTTTCACATTTAGATCCTCTGGAATGTGTGTGTGTGTGTACATTACAATTTTTATTGTATATATATATATAAAATTATTTTTAAATATATATTTTTGAAAGAAGTCTCTTATGCTCATTAAGGCTGCATTTATTTGATCAAAAATAATATAATGTATATAATGTATAATAATATTGTGAAATATTATTAAAATGTAAAATAACTATATTCTATTTGAATTTTTTTATGTAATTTATTCCTGTGATGCAAAGCTGCAGCTGCAGCATCATTACTCCAGTCTTCAGTGTCACGTGATCCTTCAGAAATAATTCTAATATGCTGTGCTGCTCAAGAAACATTTCTTGTTATTATCAATGTTGAAACAGTTGTGCTTCTTAATATTTTTGTAGAAAAACCATGATACATTTTTTTCCAGGATTCTTTGACGAATAGCAAGTTCAAAAGAACAGCATTTATTTAAAATTGAAATCTTTTGTAACATTATAAATGTATTTACTGTCACTTTAATGCAGCCTCACTGAAGAAAAGTATTAATCTCTTTCAAAAAAGCACACACAAAAAATATTACTGCCTCCAAACTTTTGAACAGTAGTGTATATTGCTGGAAAACAAACAAAAATAAATTCAAAGAAAAATACACACATATATCAAATTGAAAACCCATCCGTGTTTACAGCTTTTAATAATCTAAGCAAAAACTGCTGCTGCATATCAGTGACTGTTTCTCAGAAATAGGGCCTATTTGGTTGTTTTTTATTTTGTTATTTCACTGGAACAGAGAGCGTCCCACAGAGCGACACGGTGAGAGAAAAACACAGTACCCCTGACTAGAGGGAAGCGTAATGCTTAATGTAATGTACTTTCAAGTTTTTTTTCTAATGAGTGATTACACTTGTTAAATAGAGACATTTTGTGTCCAAGGTGACGCTAAAACTGGACTGGAGCATATATGGATGAATTGGATTGAATCGGTGCCAGAATGTGATTCCAGATCATTCCGTACCAATTTAATTTCTGTCTACAAGGATAATAAATCCTGAAATCGCCAGCATTAAGGGACCAGCCAACAGTTCCCTCAATTAAAATAACTTAATAAACATAGTAAATGTGTTCAGGAAACTCAAAAAAACAACAACTTAAAAATGCAAAAAAGTTTCTGTGAGGTTTAGGAATTGAAGTGGACTCATTATTAGCTCAATAACACAATGATAAAAGTCAATGAAAAGTCTCAACTGTGTGTGTTTGTGCGTGTTTTGGTTTTTGAATATCTGCATATGCGTCTCACCAGCCTCTTTCTCTGCCACAGGTATCGCCCCAAACATCACGGCCGGCCCTTCTGACAGCGCTGTGATTGATGGCATGTCCATTATTTTACACTGTGAGACCTCAGGGGCCCCACGGCCCGCAATCACATGGCAGAAAGGTCAGTCTCCAATCAGTCATCTCTCTCAAAGAAAGATATTCATCAGTGTCTCATGGACTTACGAACATTAATGTATCTTTGCAAGCTTAGGATGTCAGCTAAATCAAGTGTCCAATCAACGGTCTTCTGATGAGCTGGGGACCGTCTTGTCTGTTTGATCTTCATTTTCATTTCTCTCTCTCTCCCTTGTGTTTTGCCATCCCTCCATCTTTGCACAGCTGATCGGGTTTTGGCAAGCGGCTCCGTGCAGTTGCCGCGTTTCACTTTGCTGGAGTCTGGCAGTCTTCTGATCAGCCCCTCTCACCTGTCTGATGCTGGATCCTACACCTGCATGGCCAGTAACTCCCGCGGCATTGATGAAGCCTCGGCCGATCTGGTGGTGTGGGGTGAGTGCATGGCTAGCCCCATATAGCGTGATTTCTACTGCAGCTTCTGTCCACCCATTCAATAAGGTCCGTCTGAGAAGTGACCCACTGTTCACTTTCTTACGTCTACACTGTCCAGTCAAGTCACAGTCAAGGTTTGTCTGGTTAACATGGCCCATTTAGTACCAGCTAGCAGATCTTTTTTCAGGTCAGTGATATACAGCATAAGAGTGTCCACAATAAGAAGAAAAGGAAAGAGCATTTCTTTTTTTTTATATATAAAACCATATTAAAACAATATTTAACTTTAATGACTAAAAATATGTTAACCGTGAAGTAAAACGTAATAACATATTTTCCAAACATCTTGAATACACATGAAAATACACATCTTGAATACACATGAAAATACACATCCTAATCATAAATAAGGGGAGTCACACCAAAAAATATCATGAAACATTTGTTAAATTTGTTATCGGATATTGATTGGCTTTGAC
The DNA here is from genome assembly GCF_001515605.1 of Sinocyclocheilus anshuiensis. Classification (NCBI taxonomy): domain Eukaryota; kingdom Metazoa; phylum Chordata; class Actinopteri; order Cypriniformes; family Cyprinidae; genus Sinocyclocheilus; species Sinocyclocheilus anshuiensis. Next base: position 1,654,510 of record NW_015555721.1, read on the forward strand.
ACACATGAGGGTCTACAATGTCATGTATTACAGTATGTTTTAGTTTGACTTTTATTTATTTTTGTTTTGTTTTGTTTTGCTTTACTTTTGTTTTGCTTAGGTTTTTGTTTTGCTTTGCTTTGCTTTTGTTTTATTTTGTTCCACAACATAACTTTGAGCGCACAGCATGACTTTCATTTGGCAGACATTTTTGTTTTCAAATATTTATAAGCAATATTATAGATGTTTTGTTTTGTTTTGCTTTGCTTTGCTTTTGCTTTTTTTTTTTTGCTTTGCTTTTGCTTTGTTTCACTTTTGTTTTGTTTTATTTTGTTTAGTTTTGTTCCACCACATAACTTTGATCACACTGCATGACTTTCATTTGGCAGACATTTTTGTTTTCAAATATTTATAAGCAATATTATAGATGTTTTGTTTTGTTTTGCTTTGCTTTGCTTTTGCTTTTTTTTTTTTGCTTTGCTTTTGCTTTGTTTCACTTTTGTTTTGTTTTATTTTGTTTAGTTTTGTTCCACCACATAACTTTGATCACACTGCATGACTTTCATTTGGCAGACATTTTTGTTTTCAAATATTTATAAGCAATATTATAGATGTTTTGTTTTGTTTTGCTTTGCTTTGCTTTTGCTTTTTTTTTTTTGCTTTGCTTTTGCTTTGTTTCACTTTTGTTTTGTTTTATTTTGTTTAGTTTTGTTCCACCACATAACTTTGATCACACTGCATGACTTTCATTTGGCAGACATTTTTGTTTTCAAATACTGAAAAGCAATATAGATGTTTGTTTTGTTTTTCGTCTTTTCTTTTCACATATTTAACTGAGGCCTTTACCATGGCTTGTTTCTTCATTTAAACAGAACATTTGTACCACCATTACACTTTTGACTTTATGCCTCCAAATAATATCAAAATAAATTTGAATTAAGAAATTAAAAACATGCTCCTCATAGAAGAGCTGTATTAAAGTCATTTTATGTATGAATACAATTTTAATGTATTTTTCAAGAGACTATTAGGACAGAAAAATCAGTGTCACATCCTTGACCCATGCCAAAATGTTTCTCCCTTGACGGCCTTTCAAAAGTAGTGTTGTCTAACTCTTTTGGAAAAGGAGTGTAGTTAATTATATTCAATGTGCAATTTTAGCATTCTTCAGTTCTTAAAAATATATATTTTTTTAAAAGTTCTTGAAGATAATATAATATTATTAAAAAAGACCACTTAAGTGTACTTAAAGAGAGACACTTCCTTGACTATGTTTCTTTTAAAAAGTATTACTGTGTAATAATGTCAAATGAAAAATATTTACTTTAAAGTTAATTTTAAAACATTTAGTTTGAATAATCTTCATTTATTTTGCTGTGTTACATACTAACATACTAAAGCACATGTAAATGATTTGACTGTAAATTTAACTTTAGTGTGTTATCCAATATTACATTTAAAGTTAATATATTTTGAATGTACTAAATTTCAGCTTCATTGTTACAAAAGTGTAATTACAAATATATTTAAAAACACAACACACAAGTTTCAGTAGAAATTATAAAGTTTTTTTTTTATTTTTTTAATAATCCTAGGGTTTATAAATGCTTGTCAGTATATTCGGCAATACACTTCAACCATATGTCCAAGACAATAGAAGTAATTATACAATTTTATGTGAAGATGTACTTATGGCTTACTTAGGCACTATAAAGCTCAGCTAATTGCATTTAATATAAATTTAACCATAGTACATTTTCATTTAAGTGCAACTAATGGGCAAAAAAGCATTAGAGTTCACACTTACATATGTTCTTTTAAAAATATATTATTTCCATAATAAGTACTCTTTTTAAAACTGTGTGCTTCTTTTTCACAAGGTAAGGCTGTTACTTGTCTAACAGAAATTGAAAGGGAAAATCAATGCCATCGATTACAGTACTACACTGTGATTTGTGTGTGCAGCTCGAACGCGGATCACTAATCCACCTCAGGACCAGAGCGTGATCAAGGGCACAAAAGCAGCCATGACCTGCGGGGTGACCCATGACCCCAGCGTTACAGTCAGGTACAACCTCCACTCTCCTTAACATATCTTTGTTGTCAACTCTGTCTAAATGTCTATTGTCTTTCTCTCTCTCTCTCTCTCTCTCTCTTTCTGTCCCAGCCTGCCTTATCTCACGTTCAATCTTTGATCAATGCTTGCTTGTTCCTTCCATCCCTGTCCTGTGTGTTTATTACATTCAGTCTCATAAGACTTGATTTAACTGTCACCTGCTGGGCTGCTGTTATTCATTTGATCAGGGAAACGGATGAATATGTAAACAAAGCAATAACTTAGATGGAGACTTTAATTAAATGCAAGACAGATGAGATTAAATGGGGAAACGATGTGGCTGCAATTAAGAAGTGTTGATGTGTATGTATGAGTGCATATATGTGTGCAAACCAATTTTCTGTTGTGTGTATGTGTGTGTGTTTGTTTATTCATTAAGTAAACAGCTTTGCCATGTATTGTTGCTGTGAACAAGAATAAGCAATTAGGCCTCTGTTATTCACAGGCACATCTGGGAGAAAGGAGGAGCGGCTATTGACGTGAAATCGAGCCCTCGCTTGCGACTCGACTCCAACGGCACCCTGCATTTATCTCAGACCTGGTCAGGAGACATTGGGACCTACACCTGTAAAGTCACATCTGTGGGAGGCAATGATTCTCGCAACGCTCACCTGAGAGTCAGGTATACTCAAAAATGCTTTTGCCCAGCCAATTATCCACTGTGTCCTTCGCCTTATACATTTACATTCGGCCACTGGTTTTCACTTCCTCTTGGACATTGTTTTGGATTGTATCTGTGAGCTTTGTTTTTCTACTGGGATTTAAAGAACTGAAACAATAGGTTGTTGAGAATGCACAATGAATAGTAAACAAACATCCAAACATTGCTTTCCCTTTTCTCCCTCTCTCTCTCTTTTTATCAATGTTTCATTGTTTCAAGTAGAGAAGTGCATTGTATTTTATCTGCGTCATAAATAATGGTGAATTGGCAAAGCAGTTGAGGCAACATTTATATAAACGAGAGTCAATATTTATTATCCAAACTCTGTTTATCTCTCTCTCGACATCATTTGGTCTGCTTTATTGACATGACAAACAATTTTACATTTGTATTGCCAAATTGTCTGCAGCTTAGCAAAATAGCAAAATAGCATAAAAATAAAAAACAGAAAAAGTTTATTTTGTTAAATATATGTAAATGTATTGTATAAATGTATGTATGTACAGAATGTTTATATATATATATTAGCATATTAATAGCTAATATATATATATAAAGGGGAAGTTGTGGCCTAATGGTTAGAGAGTCGGACTCATAACCCAAAAGTTGTGGGTTCGAGTCTCGTACCGGCAGGGATTGTAGGTGAGGGGAGTGAATGTACAGCGCTCTCTGTGTGCACTTAGGATGGGATAAATGCAGAGCACTAATTCCTAGTATGGGTAACCATACTTGGCCACATGTCACGTCACTTTAGAATGATTTCTGAAGGATCATGTGACACTGAAGAGTGGAGTAATGATGCTGAAAATTCAGCTTTGCATCACAGGAATCAATTACATTTTTAAATACATTACAATAGAAAACAGTATAGTATTTCATAATTTTGTTGTTTTTACTGTATTTTTTTATCAAGTAAATGCAGCCTTGGTGAGCTTTTAAAGACAAGAATCTTAACGAATTTTGAATGCAGTGTTAACTGTTGTAAAATGTTTGAATTATTATTGATTTTTATTATTTTCCTCTTGCTCTTTCTGTCTCTGTAGGCAGTTGCCTCATGCTCCAGAGAACCTCATCGCCACCCTCAGCAGCTCAGAGAGACGAACCATCAACCTGACCTGGGCCCAGGCCTTTGACGGGAACAGCCCGCTCATCCGTTACATCCTGGAGGTGTCAGAGAACAGTGAGTTTTCTGACCTGCTGTATTTTTCTGTCACTCTTCACTCATCATTCAGCTCTGGAGTCCATTCTCGATGTCTCTGTTTGTGACAGACGCACCTTGGACTGTGCTCTTGGCCAACATTGATCCAGAAGCCTCCAGCGTGATTGTGGGGGGCCTCATCCCGGCACGTTCTTACCAGTTCCGCCTGTGTGCCGTCAACGACGTGGGGAAGGGCCAGTTCAGCAGGGA
>NW_015555721.1:1658683-1663412 GCF_001515605.1 Sinocyclocheilus anshuiensis
CAGCGGGGAGACGGTGCGGTGAGTGTGGGACTCAAAAAGCGAGAAACATTGGATCACCTTTTCTATCCTCACAGCTAAGCCTGAAGCTTAGGACGTCAAACTGTGAGATTCAGTGTTAACAAAATGATCGGTTTCTTAAAGCCTAAAAAAATTTGAGGAAGAAAGTGTTTACATAGCCAGTTTTTTTTTACTACAGCATGAAGTCTGGTCTTCATCAAAGTTTATTCAGGTCAAGTACTGCCCGCTTTGACAAAAATAGACTGTCTGACATGGAAAGCTACCAATCACAGTTCAGTTTGTTACATGCCATTTAGGGGCAAATTTATAGTATTATAGTATACTATGATATGCTGATGAGGAAAATTGTATATATATGTAAAATGCATATAATGTGTGTCTGAGCACAGACGAACACTTACGCTTTTAAAGTTTAAACTCAAATTGATAGCGTGCATGAACATAGAGTAGAAGTACTCTTTTAAACTGTATTTCATTATTTGTGTATCTATTAACCCATTCACATAAGCACTTGAGTGCGTCTTTTGTTGTTGTTGTTGTTTTTGTTATTGTTCTGACAAATGTATGGCAAAAGTGCCACCACCTTGTGGACATACTAAGTGAGATGCTATTATTGTTTTTAGAATTTTTTTTTTAATTGGTTTATATGTTTATATTTTCCATTTTTAAATAAAATTTTAGTTAAAGATTTTTTTATTAAATATTTAAAGAATTTTGTGTTTTTGTCATTTGTATTATTTAAAAAAAAAAAAGTCTATTTTTATTACTTAGCTAGTTTTAGTTATTTTACAACAAGTTAAGCTAAATGAAAATGAGAAATGTTGCCTAGCTGAAAAAAATAAGTTTACGTTTTTTATATATTTAGTTTTATTTCAGTTAACGTTTATTTTATTCTAAACTCTATTCTTTGGGCTGTAGTCTATGGAAGCCCATTTCCGCCACTGAATAAAAAAAAAAGTAATTGCGTCTTTTTATCTCGTGATTCTGACTTTTTTTTCTCAGAATTTATAATAAACTCACAATTGCAAGTTATGAAGTACAATATCTTCATATTAATATAGAGTATAGAATATACAATATAGAGTTTATATCTCACAATTCTAACTTTATAACTTGCAATTTCAAGGTTATATATCACAAAATTATGAGAAAAAAAAGTCAGATTTGCGAGTTTGTATCATGCAATTTTGAGAAAAAAAGTTAGAATTGTGAAATGAAAAGTTGCAATTACCTTTTTTTATTCAGTGGCGGAAACGGGCTTCCATAGTAGTCTGTACGAAAGGTGCCGAAAATGAAAAAAAAAAAAAATTTAATTAAATAGTGCCACGCAGTCTTCATGAATAGTTATATGGAAAATACTGAAAATGTTGTTATACTTTTCTGATCAGAATCAAAAATAAATTTGATTCCACCAACCTGGTAAACTTGGACGAATCTAGTGGTTTTTCTCATTGCACAGACAGACTGCTAGCAAAGCTGTTGCGCTTTTACTTCCAGAAGTGAATAATCCCGGCCAGTCAGATTGGAGCTAGTGATTTCAGTCGTCGCTTTCCATCAAAGGGTCAGTGAACAGGGTTTCCTGGGGTGTCCTGAGGACTAGCGCAGACATGTCTGTGAGAATCGCACTTAGGCGTGGAAGAATGGCCACAAAAGCCTGGCAAAAGTGGGAAGACTTTCTTCTCGCAGACCTACAGCCCCCGTGAGGAGGGAGGTAGTGCATTATTCAGCTGAATCGGAGCCTGCAGACCGCAGTGCTGTGAGGAATGGAACCGTGCACTGAGAGATTTTTAGCAGCTTTTGTACAACTGCTTTCCGCTCTGTCTACTACAGCATTACAAAGAGCACCAAGTTACTCGCGCCTTAAAACGTGCTCAGATCTCACGGCAACGCCTGTGACGTCTGAGACATCCTGACTCAAAGATGCCCCAAAAACCGTGAAAACGCCAAACAACTTAAATATTAATATTCATATTTGCTTGTGTCTTAAGGGATCCTGCTATGAAGGAAGCAGATATTTGATTCTTGTAATCTGATAGAACAGTCACATTTGGAGTTTCTTCGGATCAGCTGGAGAGTGTGGCGTGTTTGCTGCCTTTACAGCGGGAGGGAGGCTGATTGAAAATGGAAAAGTCAAGCTCGAATCAATGATTGAGGATGAGATCTGAAAGCATGTGGGAAGTAAACATTCTTTGCCCGTCTGCAACATCCTGCACATGCACAGCTGTGGCAAATCAATAATCTGCCGCCCAGGATACCAAAGTCCTCGACGGACTTAAAAGAAACAGACCGGGAAAATATTAGGGGAAAAACCGTGTTGCTGATGCAATGCCCCGTCAAGAGCTAACATCCCTGAGGGTGAAAATGAGAAGCACGTTTTTATGAGAATGCCACATTGTTCTCCAACACACTTAATAGTGGTCAAAGAGGTGTGGAAGTGAACTGTTCGTGGAGGTTTCATCATTCGACATCTAATTTATCATGTTAATTAGCATATGTAAAACCAGGTTCAAGGTTTAACTGCTTAGCAAGCAACTACTCACCCTGCAAACAGTCTCTTATGCTCCGTCCACACGGAGACGCGTTTAGCTGTAGCCTATACGTAAAGATTTTGTATCGTATCGGCGTTTCGTCCAGACGGAGTGGGAAACTGCTATTTTTTTAAACCGGGTCCTAGAGTGGATAAATCTGAAAACGACACCCGTGCGTTTTCGAGTGTACAGCCAATTATAGGATAAAGTACTTTTGTGAAACTGATATCATCACCCTATGTCTCGCCCCTAGTCAGACACCGCTACGTCACGTAACAGCAATGACAACATGAACAAACATTGAATGATTGTCTTTTTATTAACTAACATTAACACAGATTAATAAATGTATTGTTCCATGATCGTCTTCTTGTTGTTGTGTTGGGTTTGTATACAGTGTGCAAGGTTTATGCGCATGCTCCAAGTAGTGTATCTCTGTGGCAGAATTACAGTGCCACATACTGGCCTGGCATGTATACTACATAGTTTTGAGTCGGTTTCGTGGTTTCGTGTATACGCAGATATTTCTTGAGACAAGTGAAAAAAAAGATTAGATAGTGAAAGCTCTGGCTTCATGTGGATGTGGCCCAAGATTGCATTTATTTTATCAAAAATACAGTAAAAACTGTACTATTGTAAAATATTACTATTTCAAGTAAGAGTTATTCTTGTGATAGCAAAGCTGAACAGTACTCCAGTCTTCAGTGTCACACGAACCTCCAGAAGTTAAGTCGTTTGAATCAGTTCAACAATAATCTTCAGTGAACAAATCTGAACAAATTAATTAAATACTTACACCAGAAGTTGGCGACAAATGAGCATCTTGTATCTATTATGGGTGAGTTATTGCATTGATTTAAACCGATCGCCCTAGAGCAACGATGGCAGATTTAAAAATCACATACTTTCTGAGCGAGCAGCTGCCATTGTGATGAATGGGAATGCTAACAGGTATTATGAACCTCCTTGATTCTGACAAATGCACCCCAAACTTATGCATTGATGCAAAACAGTGCCATCCGTTTATTCCCACAGACTCTGAGCTCATCTCGCACCAGATCTATTCTCTCAGCTAACAACTTCCACTCGTTTTGCAACTTGCATGCGCACAGATCAGAAGACATTCTTCTCAGTATGTTCAGACGGGGAATCCGCAGAGGTGGGGGTGGCATAACAGCACTGCGCCGCTCAAGGATCCGTGCCTATTTCTTTGATCCTAAAACACTGCGCTTTATCTCAGCCACAGAACTGCGCCTCTCACGCAGGAGATATCAAGATGTCAAGTTAAATAGACTTAAGAAGAGTCTTGCTGGATTTTTTTGCTCCCTGGTATTAGCCAATTTTGGCTGTGGCGTCTTTGATCATCTCCACGCCGAGAGGAGGCACATATCTCGAGGGCCTCTGCTAGAAATGCAGGCTTCCGAGATGGAGCATCAAAGTTCTTAATCTTTATTCACCTTCAACTCCGTGCATTACAACGACACACAGATATAACCAGCACATACATAGTCAATGTCACACATGTACTAACCCTAATAGGGATTGTTCTCAGAACATTATGGTAAGGTTCTCTCAAAATTCTCTCTGCAACATTAATAGAACGTTCGTTCAAAGTTATATGGTCTTTAATAACGTCCTAAAAAATGTTAGCACAAAAACATTATTTATACATCGATCAGCAAATGTTTTTCCTAAAAACAGTTAGATGTTAGACTAACATTTTTTAAATGTTACTACGTCTTTTAGAATGTTTAGAGAACATTCAAAACAAGTAACGTTCCCAAAATGATAAAACAGAATGTTCTGTGTGTGTGTGTGTGTGTGTGTCATATGTTAGAATCTGCACTATTTCTAGCTCAAATGTTGTTCAAAAATATGTTTTGCTATCATTCCCATTAACTTAATATTAATATTGAAAATAATATTTTGTACTGTTCTCTGCACTTTTAGAACATCCAGTTTTTGAAATGTCTTTTTCTTGGTATACAAAATATTATTTTCAATATTAATATTAAGTTAATGGGAATGTTAGCAAAACATATTTTTGAACAATATTTGAGCTAGAAATAGTGCAGATTCTAACATATATATATATATATATATATATATATATAAATAAGGAAAGTGTGTCCAGCTGAATTAATGTAGTATTTTGTTAGACGCGTATAAAAAAAGCTTAGTTT
>NW_015555721.1:1663486-1664119 GCF_001515605.1 Sinocyclocheilus anshuiensis
TATATATGTGTGTGTGTGTGTGTGTGTGTGTGTGTGTGTGTGTCATATGTTAGAATCTGCACTATTTCTAGCTCAAATGTTGTTCAAAAATATGTTTTGCTATCATTCCCATTAACTTAATATTAATATTGAAAATAATATTTTGTATTGTTCTCTGCACTTTTAGAACATCCAGTTTTTGAAATGTCTTTTTCTTGGTTTTGCGAATGGTAAGGGAACATTCTGTTTTATCATTTTGGGAACGTTACTTGTTTTGAATGTATGTTCTCTATATAAAAAAAATTAAATCCCACAATTTCAGTATGGTTTGAGAGATCTAGACCTCGCTCTATGTAATATTAATCTTCCAGATATTCCACTGTCTTTCTTTTAAATTATATATTTTGGATTTTTCCCTCTGTTTTAAATGATAGACTAAAACAGGGAAAAGTTTGGGTAGAGAGAGCGAACAGACTCAAATCTGCTTCAAATGGCCATTCCAATTTCTCTTTTAATCTCTTTTGTTCTTTCTCCCAATTCCCTGTTTTTAGAGTATCATTACCCGAGGAGCCCCCCAGCGCCCCTCCTCAGACAGTGATAGCCAGTGGCCGAACCAACCAGTCCATCATGATCCAGTGGCAACCCCCCCCCGAG
>NW_015555721.1:1664447-1716083 GCF_001515605.1 Sinocyclocheilus anshuiensis
CTTCAAGGCTATATCATCAGGTGAGAGATCTCTGGGACTGTCCTTCACACAATCAAGCTGCTCTCAGCAGCACTTCATTTTCTAGAGTACACTGGCCCTCGTCTGCTTCACGTCCCTTTGGAGCCAATAGTGTCCTCTCAGCGAGAACTCCTATTTTTGAGTCTCAAAAGCCACGGGGCTGATGCTTTTCCCTTGTCTCATACTGTTCCCACCATGTCGCTCAGGTACTGTCTGTCTGGATTACCAGTGGACTGTCAGATGAAAAACATCACCAACCCAGACCAAACAAATCTCCTGCTGGAGGACCTCATCATTTGGACCAACTATGAGATTGAGGTGGCTGCTTATAACGGGGCGGGCCAGGGCGTCTACAGCCCCAAAGTCACAGAATGGACCCTGCAAGGCGGTGAGGATCTTGAGAGTATCTTATATCAACATATTTAAAGTTTAATTTAATATGAAATAATTTAGATGATTTAATATTTATCATAAATTAAAGAAAATGATTTGTTTATCTATTTAATTATTTTTTACAGTAACAGGGTTGAATAGTTACACTTGAAAAATGCCATCAACACTACAATTTGTGAAAAAAATGAGAAAATGGAATAAGAAGACTTACTTCTCTTGTCATCACGTTGCAGGAAGTGTTCAAATTATGTCACTTCCTGTGCGTCGCAGTTAAAAATTTGTTGTAATAGGGAAAAATCACGCAGTTACAGGGTTGCGCACAACATGTGGGTCACAGCTGAATATATGTTTTTGGTCATTAAATTTAGTTAGTAGTTTGATATGAATATGACTAACATTTAATATCAAATTTAACATTAGCTACAGTATTATGACAGATTATGTCAAATGTATGACATTGTTGAATTAAATAAGGGTTAGATACAGACCTGTGAGGTGTGACAGGCCAAAATCACCAATTAGACTAACTACTTTTCAGTTTTTATGCAAGATAAGAGTTTATATACCATGTCTAATAGATTGTCCACTCTTTGATTTCCCTCACCATCTCACTTCGTCAAATCTTCTCTTTTCCAGTGCCCACGGTCCCACCAGGGAACGTTCAAGCGGAGGCTGTCAACTCCACCACAGTCCGTTTCACATGGAGTGCTCCAAGCCCACAGTTCATCAACGGAATCAACCAGGGATACAAGGTGAGCGTCCATCCACTGCCCTCTAGTGGTCGAGCACAAGAGTGCAGTGCCCCTTTTATAATAATGCTTTCATTACTTCCAATATATGTCATGCTGAGACAGCAGCAGGATTCACATTGGCTAAGTGCTAAGCGACAGTGGTCACATCTGTCCGTTTTTTTTACTTCAGCTGTTGGCATGGGAACCAGGCCACGAGGAAGATGTTACCTTGGTTACTGTGAGACCCAATTTTCAAGACAGTGTTCATGTAGGTTACATCGCCGGACTGAAGAAGTTTACGGAGTACTTCACCTGCGTGTTGTGCTTCACTACGCCGGGAGATGGCCCTCGTAGCACTCCGCTGCGCACATGCACCCACGAAGACAGTGAGTGTACTTTTTTACGTACTCTATTCATCTCGACCCATGACAATGTTCTGTTAAGGCCTTTAAAAAGACTCCATGTGGGTGTCTGTATACTCAGCTCCTGGACCTGTAGGTCACCTGAGCTTCACAGAAATCCTGGACACATCTCTCAAAGTCAGCTGGAAAGACCCGCCGGAGAAGAACGGCATCCTCACAGGTATCTGAACCACCCCCTTTAGCGATTTCTCCTGATCTTCTGTCTGTCTGCCGAACCGCTTTCTGTCTTGTGCCTGCAGGGTATCGCATTTCCTGGGAGGAATTCAACAGAACAAACACTCGCGTCACGCATTACCTGCCCAACTTGACACAGGAGTACCGGGTCACCGGTCTGACCGCGCTCACTACCTACACCATTCAGGTGGCCGGTATGACTTCCAAAGGTCAAGGTCAGCTGTCGTCCTCCACCATTTCCTCTGGTGTGCCGCCAGGTGAGTTTCTTCTCATGTTTTCTCTTACTCCAGGATTCTCCAGCAAAGTGTCTTCAAGTTGTCTGTATAATATAATAATGATAATAAAATAATGTTATGACTATAATAATATGAACATAAATATAAAAATTATTATATAATGACTGTATAATTTGTGTAATTAATTACTATTGCAAATATTTTTGTAAAATAATAATAATTTTCAAAAAATTATTGTAATGATTTAAAAATAAATGTATAAATAATGATAAATCAATGCTAAATTGCACAACTGTTCAAAGGTTTAGGGTTAGTAAGTTTTTCAAATAAATTTACTTTTTATTGAACTATTTGTCAAAGCATATTGAAAAAAATGTATCACTGTTTCCACAAAAAAATATTAAGCTGTTTCCAACATTGATAATAATGCTAAATGTTTCTTGAGCATCAAATCAGTATATTAGACTGATTTCTGAAGGATCATGTGACACTGAAGACTGGACTAATGACTGCTGAAAATTCAGCTTTGCATCACAGGAATAAATTACATTTTAAAATATATTACAATAGAAAACAGATTTTTATTTAAATCGTAATATTTCATAATATTACAGTTTTTTTTTTTACTGTTTCAATCAAATAAAACCGTAAAAGCCTTTCTAAGAGTAAGAGACTTCTTTCAAAAAATCTTACCACCCACAAACAGTAAGAATGTGTATAATCTTTTAAATGGATAGTTTACTCAAAAATGAAAATTCTGTCATTAATTACTCACCCTCATGTTGTTTCAAACCCATAAGACCTTCATTCATCTTCAGAACACAAATTAAGATATTTTTGATGAAATCAGAGAGCTTTCTCCATAGACAGCAACGTTTTGTGGTACTCTTATAAACGTGCTTCGAAGACTGACACGGAAGACAAGAAATTGCTGAATAAAGTCATAATTTTTGTTTTTGTTTGCACACAAAAAATATTATTGTAGCTTCATAACATTACGGATGAACCACTGATGTCACATGGACTATTTTAACGATGTCCTTACTACCTTTCTGGGTCTTGGAACGTGTCAGTTGCATTGGTGTCTATGGAGGGTCAGAGAGCTCTCGGATTTCATCAAAAATATCTTAATTTGTGTTCCGAAGATGAATGAAGGTCTTACAGGTTTGGAACGACATGAAGGTGAGTAATTAATAACAGAATTTTCATTTTTGGGTGAACTATCCCATTCATTTGTTCATTTGTGTTCATAAGATTTAATTTGATATATATATTTATATAGAGGAAGGAACAGAAAGGAAAAAATAATTGCCGTTAAACCCTGATGTCAGTGTAAGAGCTGAAAAGACAACTGGGTTGTACATCCCTTAGGATGTTAACTTTCTACTGTGTGGCCTTATTAACCTTACTCTTAATATTGAAGTTAATGAAGGCACACTGAATATGATGGCTTTGTGCATTAATATTCATAATCTTCAGCCATCACTTAGACAGAAGCAGACACTAAACACAGTGAGACGAGACACTGTGGAAAGATGCTTTGGCATTGTCCTCTGTAGATGCTTGTAATGAACCATCGGTATGCTGGATGGATCACACTGTTTTTTTTTAATCAAACCTATCTTGTCTCACTTTTTGTTCCCTGTGATGCTAATTTGCAAGCTTCTGCTTCTGCATGCAAAAATTAACTGATGGCAAACAGAAATGTGTGTCATGCAAATAAGGACAACGTGCTTCTCTCTTTGATATTGAAGGCGTTTATTATTTTTTTCAAAGAACGCAAGGTAGATAAGCGTGAGGTGGAAAGTAAAAGTCTTCTGTATATTGTTCAATATAGTGTGACTTGATTTTTTTTTAATTCAGCAGGAGGTATTGTGAGTGAATGGCTATAATATTGTTCCTAAGTCTTTTATTTTTCCCACTGAGCCATTTCAACCATTCATCTTGCATGCTTTACCTCTCCTGTTCCCATAGAGATGCCTGGACCTCCTACCAACATTGCCATCTCTAACATCAGCCCGCGTTCAGTAACCCTGCAGTTCAAACCAGGCTATGATGGCAAAACATCCATCTCATGCTGGCTGGTAGAGGCTCAGGTAGTACAGAACTAATTTACGTTGAACATTCACCTCAAGCGGTCACCTTTTTATTAGCCATTACTGATTTCTCTCTCTCCTTTGTTGCAGATTGGTGTTATCGGAGAAAACGAGGAGTGGGTCAGGGTCCATCAGCTGGCCAGTGAGCCTGATGCAAGATCCCTTGAGGTCCAGGGCCTCAACCCCTACACGTACTACAGGTCCACCCATTGAATTCTGGGATGTACTAACATACATTGTCTGTAGGCTGCATCCTAATTTACCATCTGATTATAGATTTCGAATGAGGCAGGTGAATATAGTAGGCACAAGCCCACCCAGCCAGCCATCTAGGAAGATCCAGACCCTACAGGCTCCTCCTGACATCGCCCCCGCAAACATCACTCTCCGCACGGCCAGCGAGACCAGCCTGTGGCTCAGATGGGTGGTACGTATGTGTCCTGGAATGTGTAAGAGGGACAAGAATGTGGAATTGATTGTGTTTGCTTTATTTTGTTAAGTAGTCCTGAGATTGCATTTCCACCCAGAGGAAAGTTTTATTGCTCAGTGTTTGCTCATTCATAGCTCAGGGGACTCAATGGACGTCCCAGTCTCATGTTTTATTTAAGTAGCAAATTATATTGATGTTTCAGATTTTTCCTGTTCCTTGTTATTCGTGATTCCTTAACTGAAATTAGTTGGCACAAGTGAGACTGTTTTATTAATTTGGGTCAAGCTAACATTTTTTTGTGAAATCTGCATGCAAATAAAATCGTGACAAACAAACCACAAATAAACAAATCCTGGTTCTTCAATAACTTTTGTATAAACATTTATTCTAACACCACACATATGCAAAAAATTAATTTGTACAGCTTGCTAGATTCTAAATCTGGGTCTGCATAAAAGGTGTTTATTGTTTTTGAACTGGTTTTGAGGATGGTACACTTGCCATTGCAATCCTGCTGTACATGTTCTTTGATAGGAATGTGTCTTCAGAAAGAATCATGTTTGCTGATAGTCATGAAAGGCCGTAAAGAAAAGGTTGTGCAGATAGGAGATGGTTTGGGCGTGTTTTATGCAAATATCTAACCTTGGGTGCGTGATTACTCATTTCGAAAATTCATTAACATTAGAACGAGGTTAAAAACAAATTCATGTGCATACGCACATTGTGAATTAGGCAGAAATGTTTCAAGAAAGATCACCTGCATGTGTAAATACGAATAATCTACAGTTATTAGTGAATGAGGCCCATTGTCTTTTCTGAAACTCTTAAGAGACATGCATGAAATTAAGAAAAAGTCTTCATTTGCATCTCTTTGTTGTGGGAGAAATCGTTTGGGTATTGGAGATGTTTCATTTGTGATGTTATATTCCTAACAGGGAAAGGAGCTGGTTGTCTAGTGATAAATCTTCTAAGACGCTAAAATTTGTATTCTAAGTTGAAGTGTGTCTGTATTCTAGCCGCTGCCAGAGTGGGAATACAACGGCAATCCAGAGCTGGTGGGCTACAGGGTGCAGTACTCTCGACTAGGCTCCAAGGCTGGGGTGCTGTCCCACATCATTCCTGACAGGCAGGAGAGGGAGTTTACCATTGAGGACCTGGAAGAGTGGACAGAATACGAAGTCAAAGTGCAGGCATTCAATGGCATCGGGCCAGGACCGTGGAGCCAACCAGTTAACGGGAGAACCAGAGAGTCAGGTGAGAAATCTGCTGTGCTTTCTTTCCTCCCTCTCTTGTACTTTGTAAAAACCTTCTTGAATGCTTTCGCAACACTGCTGACCTTTGAATTAATTATGATGGCTGCCCACAATAACACTTTATTTCTCAGATGTTGTACTTTTATTGCCCAGGAGTCTTAATGGAATTTGCAGTTATGATTCAGCTGACTTTGTATCCCCTAAAATTGCTTAGGAGAAATAAAAATAGATATAAATGAGACAATTGCAGGCACACAGTAAGAGAATATTGCTATAAAATGAATGTGGATCATATAATTCGGATAACTGATGAGACGCGTTTGAGTTCATAGCGACTTTAGAGTTTGTGAGAATGTTGAGATCTCGTTTGAAACTTTAGAGGAGATGTGAAATTCCCGGGGGTCTTTTTCTCCATTTGCTCTCCATTGCTTAGTCCATTAAAAGTTGTTTCATGCAAGATTAAAAAAAAAAAAAGTCATTTTCAATCATCAGTCAAACAGTCTTTCATTCACAGTTTGATTAACAGCTGGCAGCACAGTCGGTAACACGTTTTTACCATCACGTACTGAATTGTAACCAGACTGCATTGGCATATGCTTTATCTTGTAAACATATGACATGTACAATCAATGACAAAATGCACGCTGTTCCTGTTTGAAAGTATGATCTCTCATATGGTTGTTAATTACTTGATTACTTGTTTTTTCCATTCGTTAGTCCCCTCAAGTGGCCCTGCAAATGTCTCAGCTTTTGCTACCACCTCCAGCAGCGTCCTGGTCCGCTGGGGCGAAGTACCAGAGACTGACCGCAATGGACTAATTCTGGGCTATAAGGTACATTGACAACAGGCTTCTTACCAGATTTACTGTTCTTGAGTCCATTGTAGTAGTGAAGAGATGCATCTATTTTTCCTCTCAGGTGGTATACAGAGAGAAGGATGCAGAGTCAGCCCTGCGTTTCTGGACGGTAGAGGGAAATGCCACTTATAGTATCCAGCTCACTGGTCTTGGGAAGTATGTGCTTTATGAGATCCAGGTTCTAGCCTTCACCCGTATAGGAGATGGCATGCCTAGTTCTCTGCCCATCTTTGAGCGCACGCTTGATGACGGTGAGAGTCTAAACTGCAATTAACAACCACCATAAGTTATTAATCTTGCTTATGGTGTGCTAGTTACATTGACATTTTTTAAACAGTACCTGGGCCTCCAGTCGGGATCCTTTTCCCTGAAGTCAGGACTTCCTCAGTGAGACTGATCTGGCAACCCCCTGCCCAGCCAAATGGCATTATCCTTGGTAAATTATTTTTATAGTCTCTTTAGTACTTGACATACTGTACTATATGATCATAAAAATCATAAAAATGTTATCATATGATGATAAAATCCATGACACACTGTGCAGACCACCCATCAAGTAGGACTATATCATTGGAGCATGACTGTTATGTAGAATATCTACAATTTAGTGCAATTAACCAGCCTTCAATGAATGTGTTACATTAAATGGATGATCAAAGACTTGTGACAAGACTTGCCCTGCAATAAGAGTAACTAGTAGTGATCCAGAACATCAACTAGACAATTACTAGCCACTGTACTGTATTACACGTACTTTTTAACGTCTTTGTTAGCATGCTCACTTTCTATGCCAGTTGTCCCTGGTTCAAATCTTGCTTGGAATGGTGCGAGTAGGACCAGATTCATTGGTGCCGTGACCCGGATAGGTGTAAGGCTAGATTGTAGAGATAGTTGTGCAGGTAACCTCACTTCCTTGCCACTCATGAGGCACACTAGGGATTGACGGAAGGGCCTGTGGTCTTTAGCATCCTTGTTAGCATGGTCCTTTGGTGCCAATTCAAATCCCATCCAGAATGTGGTAAGTAGGACAAGTTATATTGGTGCCGTGACCCGGATGGGAGTGAGTTTTAGGAAGGTGTTACAGAGTCCAGCTAGTAGACATCACTGGGCAGGTAGATCTAACTTCCCTGGCCTCAAGAGGCACACAAGCAAATGTGGCTAGGTACTGTAGCTTGGGTCTTTAGGTACTAGAGGCTGCAGTCTTTAGCATCCTTGTTAATGTGTCTACCCCTCATGCCGGTTTTACACTAGTTCGAATCCCAATCAGAACAGTGCATGTAAAACCAGTTACATGGTGATTAAATTCAGAATCCTCTGATTGAAATGTTTATGTGTGTCTCTTATCTAGCATATCAGATTGCTTTCCGGAAAAACTCTTCTAGTATTACCTCTGCCAACGTTGATGTTCTCAACCCAAGTGCACGACAGTATACAGCGACTGGACTGAAACCAGAGAGTGTTTATGTATTCCGCCTCACGGCCCAGACTCGAAAGGGCTGGGGAGAAGCGGCAGAGGCACTGGTGGTCACTACAGAGAAGAGAGGTACTGCTTCATCTCTCTTTACAAGCTCAGGTGCTTTTTACTACATTTCATTGATTGCAACTGCTTGTCTGATCTCCTCTCAGCACGCCCTCAGCCCACAAGTCGTCCCGTTGTGCCTCAGGAAGAGGTCCAGGCCCGCAGTGTGCTGTTGTCATGGGAACCAGGCAGCGATGGTCTGTCTCCCATCCGATACTACACCGTCCAGTACAGAGAGCTGCCCGACAGCAATTGGACCGTCCACTCCGCATCGGTCAACCATGAGGCCTCTTCATACGTCATAGACAAGTAAGCCTAAATTGAGTCTGTACCGAACTTTCTAAACTTTGAGGGTCATAGAGGACAAAACTGGTGGTGCCACAGTCCTACTGAGCTTTTTTCCTATTCGCAGGCTCAAGCCTTTCACTTCCTACCAGTTCAGAGTGAAAGCCACTAATGATATCGGGGACAGCAAGTACAGCGAGGAGAGCGAGGCAATCACCACTCTACAGGACGGTAGGGGCAACTGCGAAACGCTTTAATGCTGTCGGGGAACAAGTTCCTGAGGCCTGAGATGAATCATAATGTGGCCAAAATAGGACACAGTCAGTGAAGGGGAAAAACTGCAGGGTTACCTCATGCTTGACCTTTGGCGTTTAACCAGAACCCTGCTAACAGTTACACCACTATTAACTGGTTTCCACTCTTGGTTATTCCACTCTTATCAGGGTCTTTGCAGCTCCACAGTCATTAACTGAACAAACTGTCTGTTTGTGTTCCATTAGCACCCGACAAAGCTCCCACAATCCTCTCTGTGACACCACACACCACCACATCTGTGCTGGTCCGCTGGAAGGTGAGGTCCGATTCATTACGCTGTTCTGAGAGGGAACACGGGTGTTTATCTGTTGCGCGTTGTGTTTACAAATGAGAGATAATGACATAATCTGTTCAACCCCATCCAGCCGCCCCCTGATGAGGAGATCAATGGTATTTTGCTTGGTTTTCGAGTACGCTACAGAGAACTGCGTTATGACCGCCTACGCAGCTTCACGGTGCGCACAGTTAATAGCCCGTCTGCCAACTGGGCCGAGCTCACAGGTGAGTCTTCATTCAACTTACTCAAATAAAGAACAAAGATTAGTATCTACTTGTCTATCTAGTCCCTTACAAAATTTACAGCGGTATCTATAGGCATTTTGTCCCATGGTACAGTCATGGTATGATATGACAACTTGACATGTTATAATGACAATCATATTCATGTATTACTACCATGTACTTAAAAAAATAGCAGTACCATGGTACCAAGCCAAAAAAAGAAACACGATACTACTATGGTACTTTTTGTTAATGTCTGTTAAATAAATTAGTCTTTTGTTCAGTTTTATTAATTTATTTATTAGACTGATGGCTAATGCCAACAACCCTTAACTCTGGAAACCAAATTTCTACTGTACTACATGTATAAAAACATGAAGAGATAAGGTAATTCAGCAAAAAATGCTAACTCATCTGTTTCGTGTTTCCCTGTTACGGCAGATTCTATAGCTGCCAGCCTTTCTGCTAGCATGAGCTAATGTGCTAATACAGCTCTTGTTCTCTCTCTTACATTCTCTTTATACTTCTCCCTCTTTACCTTTGGTCTTCCTCGCTGCCATCCTCTGCCTCCTCTCCCCTCTGCCCTACCGTCTTCAGCCCCCTACAGCATGAGGAACCTGACCGAATCCTCACTTACCCAATACGAGCTGGACAGTAAGTCCTGAGATTCGCTTTCGCTCTTTCATCAGTGTTTCTATCGTCATCGTTTATACCAGTGTTGGGAAAGCTACTTTAAGCTGTTCATAATTTAAGTAGTTCAACTACAGTCAAACTACAATACTGAACATTTAGCTAAAATAAAACTGCAAAGAAGTTATATTCTTATATATATATTAGGGATGCACAGATAGGATTTTTTTGAACGTTACCAATATTGGTCAATTGCATAAAGTAGGGCTTAAAAACGAGAAAAAAAAAGATTGGTTCACTCCGAGCAGAATCGGTATTTGAACGTTTCTGTTCCTGCGTTCCTCTGTGAAACCGGTTTGAGTGGAAAACATACCGGTTAATAACATTATTTTTTAAACGTTTTTTTTTGCCAATAATAGTAATAATAATAAAGTACAACGTTTAATTTACTCAAAAAGAAAAAAACAATCATGAAGAGAGTCTTGAATGATCTCTCTTAGTCATAGCCAATACAGCATCATCTTTTCTAGATTTACCAAAGACCAAATGTATTAAACAAAAGAAAAAAACTGTCAATGCAATAAAAATATTAAATAGTTTTTTCAAGATATTTAAAAATGTTTCAGCATGGATAAAAAAAAAAAAAACGCTACTCCTATAAGCGTTTTGAGAGGAAAAAAACTGCCTAAATTAGTAGGCTGTACGTTTCATTTTATTATTACATTCATAAATAATGTAGGCTAAAATAATAGTAAATAAAAGCAAAATTACAAACACAATTAGGCTATTTTAGTTCCTTTCTCTCCACAACAAATCATCTAAAGTTGTATTTAGGCTAAATATAAGCGTCAAGGCGAAACAAATTAATTTAAAAACGAAACTGAAGCCTACCTCACTCATTCTGCACGAATCCAAATGTTTCCATATTCGCGAAGTATCTGGATGCTAACCTATTATTTATTATGTAAACTATAGGCTTTGTTCTTCACTCGCATTATCGACGTAAAACATCATCCTTCACATATAGGCTATATCAGCACAGCCCTAACCCCAACCCTAACACAATTTTTTTTCTTTTGTTTTGTTAACCTGTTAATGATTTAAGTGAAATATATTTTGTGTATAGGCCTATATATTCCATTTTATGTAGCCTATATAGCTTTATTTTGTTTTCTCCGTTTACAGAAACGCTGCAGGTGTGTGATGTGACCTTGTGTGAATCCGTGTTCTACACTGGTTTCAAACAAAAAGCTTCATATTACCTGCCATTCATTTTTACTTAAATGTAGGCCTAATGCTTGGCGGTTCGTGACATATTCTCAGATGAACTCTAACGCCGGTTGCATTGCCATTGCGACTTACCTATGATGAATTTACAGCTGAGAGTGGGCATTTCACTCGTTGGATGCGTCAGCGACACGTTTGCATATGGCCGTACTATGCCGTCCGACAAACTATATTTTGTACAGATTTGATTTTGTTTTGGCAAGTATTTAATTATTTTGCCCAGAGAAAAATTTTGGATTATGCAACAGACATGCAACTCATTGTCTCCATGCAGTTAATTAATAAACCATCGGTATCGGCCCTTTTCGTGCTATTTCCGATATGCCGATGGCTTTAAAATAATAAAAAATCTGCCGATAAATATCGGCGGCCGATACATCGGTGCATCCCTAATATATACCGTATATATATACTCACACTACCATTCAATTAATAGCCAGGAAAAAATGACAGTAAAGACATTCATAATGTTACAAAAACATTATATTTTAAATAAATGCTGTCCTTTTGAAGTCTCTATTCATCAAAGAATCCTGAAAGTTGGATAATAAGAATTTTTTTTGAGTACCAATCAGGAGTGAGAGGATTAAATTACATTTCAAAATATATTATTACAAAAGTTAATTTAAACTGTAATAATATTTCACAATATTACTGTTTTTATTTTACTTAGAAGTGAGAGGTTATTATGTGAGTATAGGATAGCATAAGTCTAGATGTACATCCATGACATGCAGAGTCCCACAAGGCTCAATACTTGGACCGCGTTTCGGTAGTCATGTAAAAGCTGTAACTAAATCAGCATATTATTATCTCAAAAACATTGCAAGAATTAGATGTTTTGTTTCCAGTCAAGATTTGGAGAAACTTGTTCATGCCTTTATCACCAGCAGGGTGGACTATTGTAATGGTCTCCTCACCGGCCTTCCCAAGAAGACCATTAGACAGCTGCAGCTCATCCAGAACGCTGCTGCTAGAATTCTGCCTAGAACCAGAAAATCTGAGCATATCACACCAGTCCTCAGGTCTTTACACTGGCTTCCAGTTATATTTAGGATCGATTTTAAAGTACTTTTACTCGTTTATAAATCACTCAATGGCCTAGGACCTAAATACATTGCAGATATGCTCACTGAATATAAACCTAACAGACCACTGAGATCATTAGGATCGAGTCAGTTAGAAATACCAAGGGTTCACACAAAACAAGGGGAGTCCGCTTTTAGTTATTATACCGCCTGCAGCTGGAACCAGCTTCCAGAAGAGATCAGATGTGCTAAAACATTAGCCACATTTAAATCCAGACTCAAAGCTCATATGTTTAATTGTGCATTTATTGAATGAGCACTGTGCTACGTCCGAACTGATTGCACTATATTTTATATATAATCATTTTCTATCTTTAACTGTTTTAAATTCATTTTAAATCAATTTTTAAATCATTTTAAAAGTTTTTAAATTCCTTGTTTTATTGTTGTGATTATTTTTATGATTATTTTACTTCCTTTTATGTAAAGCACTTTGAATTACCATTGTGTATGAAATGTGCTATATAAATAAACTTGCCTTGCCTTGCCTTTTTCTCAGATTTAATACAAAAAAATTGTGATAAGGGCATTTACTGTAAATAAATAATATATTATTTTGAAAAGTTATTCTTAATATTAGTTACAAATTCTATTATTTATTACCATAAAAATGAAATTTAATTATATTTTATATTAATTTATGTTATTGTACTATTTTGCATATTCATACAAATAAAGATGTTCACATTTGCACAGGGACTCAAATCTGTGAATAACTTTTCACATTGGTTCTTTTAAATGAACTGTCTAGATGAACATTAGTTTGTTAGTGGAAAAATTACCGTTTTTAAAACAACTGAGCAAATGTCACACTACTGAAGAACATTAAGTTAGCAGCTATCGCTAATTCTTTAGTTAGTCACTCCACAACACTGCTTTCCACTCATCCATTCCCTCCTGCCAAACTCTAGTAACGTCTGTTTCTCACACCTCGTTTATTTGCTCACGCGAGAGCCCAATCTCATTTGTCTCTCTTATCACGTCTGGTCTTGTCTGACTGTGCCCATTTCTCTCCACACTGTCATTGACTTTTCCTCTCAACATCTCACTTCAGTGGAACGGGATCATTACATTTTAGCACCACTTAAGATTTTATCATGCTATATTTAATATAGTGTGTATGTGTGCACATTTTCTCCATTGTTCAGATCTGAATAAACACAAGCGCTATGAGATCCGACTGAGCGTGTATAACGCAGTAGGGGAAGGGCCCACCAGCTCGCCACAGGAAGTGTTCGTGGGAGAGGCGGGTAAGGGTACAAATATTCCTCCTTGATGCTCTAAGTCAATATTGTTGATTTCACAGTCTAATAAAAACATGCAGTAGTGCTGTCAGTCAGTATAAAGTCTAATAAATCAGTTCAAACGGTCTAGGATTCATCGTCTCTCTCTCTGTTCTCATCAGTGCCCACCGCTCCACCTCAGAATGCCGCTATCCAGTCCTCAACAGCTACTCAGCTTGATGTCACATGGGACCCTCCTCCAGTGGAGGCCCAGAATGGGGATATTCAAGGCTATAAGGTACAACATTTTGATGTGCTTCAGCTAGACCCTAAAATATTGCTGTCCCCCAGTGAAACATGATAAATCCTTGTCTGCCAATATGCCATCCTGAGAATATTTTTTTTCTGATAATATTTCAGCAATCAAGTCTTGTGTGTTTCTGTAGAATCAGAACTAGCAATGCTAGATTCACGAATGAATCACGAAAGTGCTCACATGAGTTTGTAAAAATGTTCACAATTAAAGGTATGTTTCAAAAAAGCTTTTCCTTTCCTTTTTGAAAAGTCTCACGTATGGATGACAACATTGTCCAAACAATCCCTGTTTACCCAGATTTGCAAAAATGACTAAAAGCGCTATATTATGCATGTCAGGCCAGTAGATGGCGATGTCATTTTGTAAAGAATAAACATTGTTGTGTAAACAATACACAACTGCGCATATACCTATAGATTGATAATGTAATATACATGCAAATTACATCACTGTTTTCACAAATTCACATTTTTGTACTTTACAAAGAGATGGTATCGTTTTCAAAAACTTGCAGTTTTTGCAAGTTGTCGTGTAAATGAATGACCTTTCCTTTGTTGTGTAAATGAATGGCCAAAACGCGTAACATATTTTTATTTTTTTGCTGAAAACGGTGTTGTGAAAACGATCCCTCAGTTTGATTTATTAGAACAGTTCACTCACTCATTGAATCGTTTGCAGCAGTTTTTCACATCCGAAATAGTAATGGGATATTTTATGAGACAGAAAACAAGAAGAGGTGAAGTTAATATTTACTTATAATCCATTGTAGGAGTGACTCTGTATAGCAACTGAAGATGAAAAAAAAAACCATTATAAAAAAAACAGGCACTTTTTTTTTTTTTTTTTGATGAAAGTCTAAAAACAGCCCTGCTGTGAATGCCCCCTGATGGTGGAACAACTCTGGAGACACTGTCAGTTACCTCAGAAAATACTTCTAAATCATCCGTCACTTTGAATAAACGAACAAATACTGTAACAACTATTGTTTATAATGTAATGGTTGTTGTTTATTTGAGCTGGTCAACATCGCACTATTGACTAAACCAATTAA
The DNA here is from genome assembly GCF_001515605.1 of Sinocyclocheilus anshuiensis. Taxonomy (NCBI): domain Eukaryota; kingdom Metazoa; phylum Chordata; class Actinopteri; order Cypriniformes; family Cyprinidae; genus Sinocyclocheilus; species Sinocyclocheilus anshuiensis. Next base: position 1,679,273 of record NW_015555721.1, read on the forward strand.
GTGAGTTTGTGACAGCCTGACAAAGCCAATATCCTGTTGTTGTGTAATCTTAGGGATAATGGGGTTTCTTTCAAAATAACTGACCTAGCAACCACCCAGCACACCCTAGTAACCACCATTCAAATGTCTCTTCAGGCTGCCAAAAGCTAAAGTCTTATGTAACCTTCAAGCTTTAAACCTTTCTTTGGACTGCCCAAGTATTCACTACAAAAGGCTTATATAACGTTTCAAACATCAAACCAATCTTCAAACAGTTTTAAACTTGCAGACGAAGTTTTGTCAAACCAATATTCAAAGTATGTCTTGACAAACTTTACCTTTTAAATTATTTTGGCAGTTCAGTTTAAAACCACTAGTGGTGCATAGATTTTCAACTGATAGATAGATAGATAGATGAATAGAACTTCAAACTGGTTGATACCAGTCTAGTGTGACTACTATAATATCCAACTCCTGACATGACTATGTAAAGCCAGTAAACCCTTTAACGTTCACATGTTACATGGAAGGACTGTTTACATAAATACATTCACAGGAATTATGCCTTAAAGGGGTCCTATGATGTTGCTAAAACGAAAATTATTTTGTGTATTTGGTGTAATGAAATGTTTTTATGCGGTTTAAGGTTAAAAAAACACATTATTTTCCATATACTGTACATTATTGTTTCTCCTCTATGCCCCGTCTTTCTGAAACGCGTCGATTTTTACAAAGCTCATCGGTCTGAAAAGCAAGATGTGCTGTGATTGGCCAGCTATCCAGTGCGTTGTGATTGGCCGAATACCTCAAGCGTGTGACGGAAATGTTACGCTCCTACCATATTGCGATGCCCTGTCCGGCCGGAGCGTTCATAAAAAGAAGTACCACTGCTTACAAGAAATATTTAGGCAACTTTACAGCTCAAAGAACACATATTTTGGCACAGAAGAATAATATTTGCATTTTATAATGTGTTGGGAAGGTTATTTTGGAAATGTAATAGAATAAAGATTACAATTTACCCTATTTAAAATGTAATAAGTAGTATAACTATTTCAGTTACTTTATTAAAGCAATGTAACTGATTGCATTTGATTACTTTTTGATTACTTTTCTAAATTTCTAACTAATATTTTCAACTGTTAATCATTTTGAGACATTTAAAGCGGGCAGGGTTAACCTTACAGTAGCACTCAACACTGATTACTGTCAGACTTTCAAAATACATCTTCACTTGAATTAAGATTATAATAATTTCATTTTAAAGCACAGCCACCACAAAATCAGACTTTAGCACCTCTTTTTACTTTGAGATCATTCTGAGGTTAAATACCGATTTAAAATCATAACAAGAAACCTTTTAATAGCTATGATACTGTTTTCGAAATCAAATCTTTGCATAGATATGACGGTTATATAACTGTAACAGATTACAGTTACATTTATTTTTATTATTGATTTAATTTTAATTAAATTACGTAATTCTGTTGCATAACTAGTTACTCCCCAACATTGTTTTTAAAGGTGCATTGAGTTGTTCTAGATAGCATTAGCATCTTGAGTTAAACACTGCACTGCCATCTATGGACGTGGATCAGTATCATATTCTATGTAAAGGATCTAAATTAACGTTTTATGTAAATTACACTGATACTAATAATGTGTTTTGTTAGTCTTTCTGTCTTCTGAATTCAGCCATACAGGTACTGATTGCATGAGTCAAAGCGACAGACGTCATAACAAAGTTATTGTTCTTGGTGTGAACAGGCCAAGAAAGCCTCATTCTTCTATTCTATTCTATTAAAATTGAATAATGACTAGGTGACTAAGTGGTACTTAGTCTGATAGACTGATTTAATCAGACACAGTCAGGCTTGGTCTGAAAAGTTTGAGGACTGCTGCTCTAAAATATTAAGCTTGATAGCCCATCAGATTTACATCTTCTGAAATTATTAATTTGTGTGATTTGTGTCTTTCTAGATTTATTACTGGGAGTTTCAGCTGCAGAATGAGACTGAGCGACTCCGCACTCTCTTTCTGCCGGAGCTGAGCGTGAAGCTGAAGAACTTGACTGGCTACACCAACTACATGATCAGCGTGGCTGCTTTCAACGCGGCAGGCGACGGCCCACGCTCGCTGCCTACCAGAGGGCGCACTCAGCAAGCAGGTGATCCGCTGGACACAAGTCCATGCAAAATACATCAATCAACAAGCACGGAAGCGACCTTCATGCTAAACCCGCTTAGTCTGAAATGCTTTGGGAGAATATTCTACATCTTTGATCCCACTGTTTTCCCAAAGCTCCCTGCTGAAAAGGGTATTAATTTTCAATTGGACGGATCACATCATACTGATTGCATGAGGGCTGTGGTGTTAGACTGTGAAGGAGATGGGTTGTCTCTGAGTATTGGGGGTAGTGTGTAGGAACGGAAGCTTGTGACAGTTCGTTTAGGATGGGGAGCTGGGAACTGGGTTGGAGAAAAGGGGCCACATATCGAGGAAGTGCTTTTTGGCAGGTCAGCATAAGGAGAACTGTGTTCCAAGTGATTGAGAAAAGTTAATTCAGCCTTTTCCGCTCCCTTAAAGACTGTGACAGTAAAAATCATAACAAGAAACCTTTTAATAGCTATGATACTGTTTTTGAAATCAAATATTTGCATAGATATGACGGTTATATAACTGTAACAGATTACAGTTACATTTATTTTTATTATTGATTTAATTTTAATTAAATTACGTAATTCTGTTGCATAACTAGTTACTCCCCAACATTGTTTTTAAAGGTGCATTGAGTTGTTCTAGATAGCATTAGCATCTTGAGTTAAACACTGCACTGCCATCTATGGACGTGGATCAGTATCATATTCTATGTAAAGGATCTAAATTAACGTTTTATGTAAATTACACTGATACTAATAATGTGTTTTGTTAGTCTTTCTGTCTTCTGAATTCAGCCATACAGGTACTGATTGCATGAGTCAAAGCGACAGACGTCATAACAAAGTTATTGTTCTTGGTGTGAACAGGCCAAGAAAGCCTCATTCTTCTATTCTATTCTATTAAAATTGAATAATGACTAGGTGACTAAGTGGTACTTAGTCTGATAGACTGATTTAATCAGACACAGTCAGGCTTGGTCTGAAAAGTTTGAGGACTGCTGCTCTAAAATATTAAGCTTGATAGCCCATCAGATTTACATCTTCTGAAATTATTAATTTGTGTGATTTGTGTCTTTCTAGATTTATTACTGGGAGTTTCAGCTGCAGAATGAGACTGAGCGACTCCGCACTCTCTTTCTGCCGGAGCTGAGCGTGAAGCTGAAGAACTTGACTGGCTACACCAACTACATGATCAGCGTGGCTGCTTTCAACGCGGCAGGCGACGGCCCACGCTCGCTGCCTACCAGAGGGCGCACTCAGCAAGCAGGTGATCCGCTGGACACAAGTCCATGCAAAATACATCAATCAACAAGCACGGAAGCGACCTTCATGCTAAACCCGCTTAGTCTGAAATGCTTTGGGAGAATATTCTACATCTTTGATCCCACTGTTTTCCCAAAGCTCCCTGCTGAAAAGGGTATTAATTTTCAATTGGACGGATCACATCATACTGATTGCATGAGGGCTGTGGTGTTAGACTGTGAAGGAGATGGGTTGTCTCTGAGTATTGGGGGTAGTGTGTAGGAACGGAAGCTTGTGACAGTTCGTTTAGGATGGGGAGCTGGGAACTGGGTTGGAGAAAAGGGGCCACATATCGAGGAAGTGCTTTTTGGCAGGTCAGCATAAGGAGAACTGTGTTCCAAGTGATTGAGAAAAGTTAATTCAGCCTTTTCCGCTCCCTTAAAGACTGTGACAGTATAGTGAGGAAGGAACAATGAGAACAGTACAAGCGAGACTGAATCTTGGCTCAGCTTACACTAAGACACTGGGAGATGAGCCAGTACGAGCCCCCGTGCCAATCTTCCGGAGGGCAAACAAACTCCTTACATTACTGCAACATTACCCTGACCTCTAACAGAAGAAGAGTGCTTAAATATACATGTGCTGAGAAGTTTTTTTTTTTTTTTTTTTTTTTTTTTTTCTGCGTCTAGCTGTATCCACCTGCCAATAGTGGCTGAATTGCTAAAAAATATAAATAATGTTGGGAAAAAAATCTCAACAGAACAGTATCTAGATAATATAGCATTTTACAACACTGTTCAAAAGTTGAATGTCTTTTTTTTTTTTAAGGAAATCAATACTTATATTTAGAACTGATGCATTAAATTGATCAAAAATGACAGTAATAGTGAAAAGTGTATGATTGTTTTTACAGAAATCATAAGCTGAAACGTTTTCAACATTGATGATAATGAAAAATGTTCCTTGAGCAGCAGATCTGCATATTAGATATAATTTCTGAAGGATCATGTGACTCTGAAGACTGGAGTAATGATGCTGAAAATTCAGCTCTGCATCACAGGAATAAATTACATTTAACATACACTTAAATGGAAAACTATTGTTTTAAACTGTAATAATATTTAACAATATTTCTGTTTTTACTGTATTTTGATCAAATAAATGCAGCTTTGCTAAGCAGAAGAGACTGGTTTAAAACACTGAAAAATCTTGCTCCCAAACTTTTAAAACAGTAGTGTGTATGATAAAGAAAATACTTTTTTTCCTTAAATATTTATGACACACTGCTCTGGACACTTGCAGCATCATACATCATATACAGGCCAATCTCAATTTCTGTGTGAAACTGCAACTGTTTAAAGAAAATGTGTAGGCCTATTATTGTTTCCTTCCACATATTTTAATATGTCTATGTTAATGCCAAATATGTTTGTGAAGGAAAAAAACTGAGACACTCTAGATAAAATCTTGATACCTTTATTGCCCGAGATAAATGTGATTGTACGCTTTTTTTCTGTAGTAAAACCTGTCAAAGGACACAAGTCAAGTCAAGTCACCTTTATTTATATAGCGCTTTTAACAATACAGATTGTGTCAAAGCAACTGAACAGCATTAATTAGGAAAATAGTGTGTCAATAATGCAAAATGACAATAGTAAACACTCATTTTTCAGTTAAAGGCAGTTCATCATTGAATTCAGTGATGTCATCATCCAGCTCAGTTCAGTTTAAATAGTCTCTGTGCAATAGCTATCTGATGCGATACTATAGCTGACGGCTGCATGGTTACAATGCACACAACAGATTTTGATTTTTGTAGACTCACATCACTTACTTCAGCAAGATTCATATTATTGATCTTACAATTTGATTTATACCATGTATTATGTTGCAGTTCCTAATAAAGTTACCAGCCAACTGCGAGTAACTTTTTTATTTACTCACCAAGGTAAATTTTTACTCACATTTGGCAACTGTTCATTTTGAGCCCTGGCTAGCTCTATTGAAATCAGTCAATCAAAATGCACTTTCGTGAAATCGTGTTCAGGGTTTAATAAGATCTTCTTTTACTCCACAGCTCCAAGCGCTCCTAGTTTTATCCACTTTAGTGAACTCACCACCACCTCGGTCAACATGTCCTGGGGTGAGCCCAAGCAGCCCAATGGCATCGTGGAAGGATACCGTGTGGTCTATGAGCCCTGCACGCCTGTGGATGGTGAGAAACTATACCACACTAAAAGCTTTGGCTGAGCAAATTATTGAGATAACTTTTAGTCAGCAGCTGATTTACACCCTTTTAGGCCCGTCATGCTTTTTTAAACTTACAAATGTCTGAAATTTGCTCTCCAAATGTGTTCAAGATGAGGCTTCTTTTGGCATTTAATGAATGGCATTCCTCTGTGGCGTTCCCTCCCTTTGCCCTGTTATTGAGCAAGGCATGGTTAAAAAATTGCCAAGTGTGGTGCATTGGCCAAATTCCACTGTAATTGGGATCAGAGGAGGAATTACTGTGGTCCCATAATGGCTCAAGAGTGGTCAAGGCTTTGGGGGAAAACAGATGTGCTAGGCTGCTGTTTACCAATGGCCGTATCTCAGAATCTGGAGGATACGCCTCAAAGGCAAAGGCCCAGCTTTCTCTATTAGTTTAACCCCTAGAGCATGACCTCGTGCAATGTTCACACTTTTTTTTCACACAGGGAATTTGCCTGTAAAACCGTAAAAGCATTACCTGTGCGTGTAAAGTAACAAAATAATAGATTGTAAATGTAATTTCAGCTTAGGTTTTAGTTTTTGCCTTTGCTTTTGCACAAATTAAAGGATAGGATAAAATGCATTGTTATAGGCCATGGTCAGAAATATATACAGGTGCATCTCAATAAATTAGAATGTCGTGGAAAAGTTCATTTATTTCAGTAATTCAACTCAAATTGTGAAACTCGTGTATTAAATAAATTCAATGCACACAGACTGAAGTAGTTTAAGTCTTTGGTTCTTTTAATTGTGATGATTTTGGCTCACATTTAACAAAAACCCACCAATTCACTTGGTGAATTCATCTCGACAAATTAGAATACTTCATAAGACCAATAAAAAAACATTTTTAGTGAATTGTTGGCCTTCTGGAAAGTATGTTCATTTACTGTACATGTACTCAATACTTGGTAGGCAATTAAAAGAACCAAAGACTTAAACTACTTCAGTCTGTGTGCATTGAATTTATTTAATACACGAGTTTCACAATTTCAGTTGAATTACTGAAATAAATTAACTTTTTCACGACATTCTAATTTATTGAGATGCACCTGTATACATATAATGTGAAAGAGAACACATACAACAATGATTTAAACTGTATGCTATACTGTTGACATATGATCTTATCGTGTTGTATGTATCTCAAATCTGATAATGGGCCAAAAACCAAATTGCTAAAATTACGTCTGGCACATTCAGCACACTAAAAATGGAAGGACAAGTCACGTGCATTGCATTCTGGGATACAGTACCCTACCTAGTATGCTTTGTTGCATACTGGACATTTTAGATCAATGTAGATCAATTAGATATTCTATGCATACAGGGAATTGGCATACTAGTGCATAAATTTGCATAGATAGACCAATTACAAGTCAGTATGCAAACAGCTGTAAGAAAGAAGACCAATAGTAATTCAAAATGCAAATATTAACATTGTTATGACTATCAGACATGTTGAATACAGAACTTTCTATCAGTGTAAGCCAATGGAAGATCCTTAATTAAAACCTTAATTTCAGATAATGCAAAAATATAACCAGAATTTTAATGCCGTTCTATTAAAATACACTTTCTTTTAAAGTTTTGGGGTCAGCACAATTTTTTTTCATCTTTTTGAAAGAAGCCTTTTATGTGCAACAGGGTTTTGAATACCACATTTGCAGTTCATTTGAATATATAAAATAATAATAATAATAATAATAATAATAGTAATAATAATAATAAAAATAATAAAACTGTAATGTTGTGAAATATTATTACAGTTTGAAATAATTGATTTCTATTGTAATATATTTTAAAATGTCATTTATTCCTGATCAATTTAATGCATCCTTGATGAAGAAAAGTATAAACTGCTTTTGAAAAAACTTACTGACCTCAAACTTTTGAACAGGAGTGTGTGTTAATATAACTCAATAATATCAATACAGTGAGTTTGAGTGTTTCCTCTACAGACTCCTCTCCTCACAATTCAGGTGTCAGTAAGGTTGTCACTGTGGATGTGAAGGGCAGCGCCCCCTTGTGGATGAAAATCAAGGATCTGGCCGATGGAGTGACCTACAACTTCCGCATCCGTGCTAAAACCCTTACCTATGGCCCAGAGATCGAAGCCAACATCACCACTGGCCCTGGAGAAGGTCTTGTTGCCCTGCATTTTGCTCCATATTTGCTATTTTGTAATAAATCTAAAGCTGAAGTGTATCATTTCTGCACCACTAGCATCTTATTTCCATTATTTGTGACACAGGTGCTCCAGGACCTCCGGGGGAGCCGTTTATCTCTCGTTATGGCTCGGCCCTGACTCTCCACTGGTCCAGCGGTGACCCTGGCCGTGCTCCCATCACACGCTATGTTATCGAAGCAAGACCATCTGGTAAGTGAAAAAGAAAACAGCAGAAGTTGTTCAGAAATGCAACATTTAAGGTTGTTACAAAAGGAATAATGGCATTCTAACCATCAACAGATGAAGGACTGTGGGATATTCTAATCAAAGACATCCCTAAAGAGGTGACATCCTACACTCTTAACCTGGATACCCTCAGAGAAGGGGTCACCTATGATTTCCGTGTAATTGCGGTGAATGACTATGGCTACGGTTCTCCAAGTGCTCCTTCTCCTTCAATATCAGGTCAGTAAACTTGCACGGCAGAAAAATCCTAAATGGTCTTGTGTTATGTTGTGCAAACCCATTTTTCTGCTTCTTTTCCCTTTTACCAGCCCAAAAGGTCTCCCCCTTTTATGAGGAATGGTGGTTTCTGGTGGTTATTGCTCTCGTGGGCCTCATTTTCATCCTTCTGCTCATCTTCATCCTCATCATACGGGGGCAGAGCAGAAAATACACCAAGAAAACAGACTCAGGTGGGTTGATAAGCCAAAAACACTGAAAACAGATCCATAATATCTCTCAATTACCCTGATTGCCCTGTCATTCTCTGCTGACTCACGTGACTACATTGAAATGGACTCAAATTTAGCTCCATTTTCCCATCACTGATGGGTATTGCCATGGTGCTCTGGGAAAAAGTGATTTTCCACTTGAGAGAGGCTCAAAGAATCAATAGTAGCATCTGTTTGCGTCAATTGGTTGTGGTCATTACTATCAACATGATTGCTGACTCATTTTGCTGTCTCACAGGCAGGCAGTCTGCTGCCTTACGCAAAATTACATCACTTATCATTTCATGTCTTGTCTCAGCTTAAGAAAGGTGACAATCAAGTCTTTTCTCACTATTCTTTAGTAGTTTCACACAAAACTCTATGGTTTTTGCCATTTAAATGGACCACAAACCCTTAAGGCCACAACACACCAAACCAACATAAAAGAACTAGCGGTGATGAAAGCCGACTGTGTTGTCGCGTCACATTGTGTGCATCTGGGCCAGAAAGTTGAGTTTGATCACAGAATAAAGACTACGGCCAACCAACGCATACATGCAGCACCTGTGTCAATAACTCTCCATACCAGCAGGTGGCAGTAGTGTGTATTAATCATTCAGAGAGGTAAACCAAAAACTAGGACTGCATACATGCAAACTTCAATTTCTAGATGGCCATGTCATTATGAAAATGTAGCCCTCTGTTTGAGACCTCTTGATTTTGTCATTTGCTTGCTTTAATTACTTTTATTTTTCTTCTCGCGCACTGGTTTGCTAAATTGAACAGCCAATCAGATTGATCTATGTCACTGACACCTAGTGCCAATGGTGTGGAACACACTGCAAAAACTGAGTCGGCAGGCTCTAAACGATGGACCAACATTGGCTGACGACCGACCATTGGCTTGGTGTGTCACAGCCTTTAAAAAAAAGCCAGCCTTTGACTCAACCTTTTGCTTCCAGTTGGATTGGTTAAAAATACATTTATTGCAAAAAGTTGCATAGAGCCAACCAATCAAATAGAGCTTGCCAGATCGAGAAAGTGCTTTTTTATTAGGGATGGGCGATAAAACGATAACGATAATCGTGATTAGAATTTTCCTCGATAAAACGATAACAAGAGTTCGATAAATGTTCCATATAATGGTTATGTGGCAAAAGCAGAACGAAACAGTGCTACTCATTTGAGCCACGCCACATGGACCGGTTATCTACTCGGCTCAAAGTTCAAAACGAGCGCGAGTCTCGGTACAAGAGCACCAAACAGCACTGTGAGATCCAGTGTGAAGTGCCTGAATTCAGCCAAGAACACAAATATAACTCGGTGATTTAAACTAGTTTAAAGCCAGATGAAACGGGTGCTGACAATAACACTGTGTGCAACAATACTATATTTTGTATCTATTGTAAGCTTTTCAAACTACAAATCACCATCATTGACCATGGATTTATTGTAGTAACAACTGCACGGTGGTATTGTGGCAAAAATGTGGGATATTAATATCGAATTTTATCATATTATTAATGCAGACATGTATTAAATGTATTAAAGGAGTAATGGAATATAATTGCAGTATTTTTGTGAACTTTAGAAATTAAAAAATACATTTTTATATTAAGATATTTATTTTGTTTAGGAAAAATAACTGTAAAAGTGTGAAGAATTCAGTGTTTCGTCATGTTCTGACCATAAATAGTAGTTTAAAACCACACTTAATGGTCTGGTTTCTACAGCTTTTACTGAGGAGCAAAAATCTGCCATTAAACTTGAAAGAAATAAAAATGTTAAACTTATCTTGATAATTATCAGTATAGACTTAAAAGACCAAATTTATCCTGATAACTTTTTTGGTCATATCACCCAGCCCTACTTTCTAGTTGTTGTGTCCAATATGGACTGTGGGCTCCATGCATGTTGCAACTTTCTACTTAGAGGTCTGGGGAGGTCAGGTTGCAGGCTGATCTGTGTGTGTGTGTATGTGTGTGTGTGGGAGGGATTCTCACATGGTTGCTTCTGAGCTTGGTCAGCGTTTAGTGCTATGCCAGGGCCAGGGTCAGTAAACGGTTTTGGATGTGCAAGTAGCACAAGGGAAGTGTTTGTGTAGGACACAAAGGGCTTCTCTCAAGATACACCCCACCCGCCTGACCCTGTTCGGTCCTGATCTATTGGTGCCAGTTTGTTTTACTGAACTCCAGTGAGGCCAGAAGTTCTGCAAGGTGGGAGATCACACTGTCCATTTAGGCGTCGAGGTCACTGCTCTCCTCACCTCTCTGGAATCACACTTCAGTTCGACTCTTTGAGATCAGAGGTCTTTTGACTTTAGAAGATGCGTGCTGAATGACCTAGTGAGATTTGACTTGCTTCGCTGACATGGTCATGTACACAACGAGGGCAAACCCAGAGCCGTACAACTAGAAATTAGTGGTTCAAGATCTGGGCTGGTAGGCCTAGTAAGAGATGAATTTTCATGAAAATACCACAAAGTTAGATTAGATGCACAACATATTTTGATGTCAACAGCAAAGTGAAGTAAATTTCTGTGTACTTAGATAAGCATCTATTCATTTGGATTAATATATAATTGGTTGAATGGATGGATAGATATATCCTCATAGGTTGTCCTCTGATCTCTGTCTGTAGGTGCCCACTCAAATTGCACATCTCTGCCCCTCTCCCATGGAGAGATGGTACGGCTGGATGAAGGACGCTTCCCTGCCCTGGAGCTCAACAACCGTCGACTCTCGGTCAAAAATTCCTTCTATCGTAAGAACGGAATCTACACTCGGTTAGTATGTGTACATGAGTCACAATTTCCACTCATTAGAAACATATACAGTGGTATCACTTCACAAAGAGCGTACAACAGACTCGATCAGTATCTAGTGGAATAGTTTGCTCTGCTAATATAATGTTTTTTTCTGGAATTTTCTTTGAGGTAAACACTGTCAGTATGCTGTTTGGGACAGTGTTTGCACAATGGGTTTAATCCCCAAATGGCTGCAAACAAAGAGCTAGAGAGGAATGTATTCTGTCCACACATAGAGCTTTGGCTCGGCTGTTGATTTAAATTCTACTTCAGCCATCCCTTAAATGGATTGAGTTGGCATGGATTTTAATGACAGTCGCTCTTTTCAAATCTCCAACTGCAATCTGTCAGCTGAAAGAACACACCAGATTGTGAACGTTGGACCACTCAGACCCCCCTCCTTTGTGTCTTATTGACATTCAAAGTGCATTCTGTGGAAATTGACCATTTATGTAAGCTGCTTCTACAAAGCATCTTTCTTCACATTCTCTTGAGCTTAGATCAGACCATATTTATAATAGACATACCGTGTCCCCAGTAGATCAAGGACTAAGAGAACGATATTCAAGAACCCAACCCAAAATGTCTTTTGTTGCTGCTAGCACATTTAGTCAAATGCCTTTGAAGTTATTATTTTCTTGTGATATCTACAATAAAGTGATTGATATGTAGGTTTTGTCAGTATATTGTCTGATATGGATCATAACATTTTATCCGAACATGTTTTCATGATTTTGGACCAATGACATTTCTTGGTGGGTGGATCTACCCAGTGTGATGCTGCAAAAATTAAATGACCAACCAGTTATTGCACTGGAAAAGGCTTGAGTGACTACTTTTGCTATGGTTACCACATTGAACAAGCGTGACCAGGTGACTATCTTGCATATTGTCATTAACCTTAGTGAGCCATTGTTTGAAAACTCTTATTTTCCAATATAATATGTAAAATTAAAACAGTTTAATGCATATGTCTCATCCTTTGAAGGAGTTCAGGTCTTAATTGGTGAGGTCAGACCTCCCCCAAACCCCACTGTAGTTTACACCATGCTCCAGGACTTCTACAGACACTTTTTTGAATTTGGACATATTTGCATGAACAGTGTGCAATAATAGTCTATGGCATTTTCATTATTCTAATGAACTGAAGGAACTTACAGGCAGCTTAACTTGATTGGATGAAGGGATGGGTCTGCTTTGAGCTTCCTCTGGTGGTAATTGGAGAAGCCGCTTTGGGCCCATTATACTGGAATGTCCTGGGGGGTTTGTGCTGGTTCTCTGCCCAGATGCAGAGGCCCAGGACAGAGATCAAAGAGCCTGGGCAGTAAAGGACTTCCACTTTGGATGCAGTCCTGCTAATGAGCTCCCATCAAGATGGAGCCACAAGAGATATATTTGATGGAGGTAGGAAAGGAAAGGGTTTGGTATGGGACGGAAGAGATAGAGGCGAGAGATGAGGCTGGATAAGAAGAATGGAAGACCTCAGCGCTCGTGAATAATTGAAGCTCCTCTTTGGCTGCTGAGGGGTGTTGGGGGCTGTTTGACGTGGTTCCGCCTCTCTGCTTCAACCTTCCTCAAACCTCAGCCTCCTCTGAATTTTAAACAGATACAATGTCATAACCCTCCCCTCCCCCTGGTTCTCTTGCTTTATTCCCAGGGGCATGATTTTTGTTGGGACAACCCCTCCACCACCAAGGATTTCCATTAGTATACAGCTCGCGCATGGTCCTCTTGTTCATTTTGAGGTTGAACAAAGCATCCTGCGTTTCGCCATTGATTCCGTTGGCCATGTTTTTTTATGAACTCTCTTGCATATTAGATATGCCTTTACTCATTAGCTCCCCGCATGGTTCTTTAAAGCCTCTTCCCCGTGTGTGTTATTTCAGCTTGATTTATAAGTCAACTGAAGTAAAGTACTGAAGCAGGGCAGCTTAGCAGCCTCAGTTCAAAAGCTAATGTCCCCAGTGACCTTGACTTTGAGCATATCAGACCTCATTATGGCAAATCAAGTAAACCCATCCTGCCATACGGCGATCCTTCTGCCTTCCTTTTTAACAAACAAGTTAACTGGTTCAAAGAAGTACAGTCCAACCCCCTGTAGCCCTGTAGTTTCTCCTGGACTGCGCAGAATGAGTGTATTCATCCAATCAAAATCAGCTTTGAGAATTGATCCATGAGGATGCTGCATCATTTGGTCTTTATGAGTTCCTTGTGGTATTTTTTAAACCCCTACACAGTCTAGTCCACACTAAACTGATTTTTTTTTGTATCCTGTCTGTATCAAAGAAAAGCATCATGCAAAATGAAAGAGGTCCATTTGATTTGTGTGTTAAATTTCAAGTCTTCTGAAAACATGCAGTTATTTTGTGTGAAGAACAGGACGAAATTACTTGACTTTGGAGTGTTGCAACCGGTATTGATGGTATTAACTATGATATATACAAAATAAGTATTGATATCATGTTAGTACTACACGTATGATAATATTGTAAATAACCCAGTAGCAGTATATGTGGTGGTATTTCACCATGGATTTTCACGCTGGTTGCCATCCCTCATTAAATCGAGCGAAGAAAAAGAAGGCGACAACTCAATTTGTTGCTACCACTGCCACACAAAATCATGTTGGAGGAGATGAAAAGGGATGATTCAGCAAAAAACAAATTTGGCTGTATCATATGTGACCCTGGACCACAAAACCAGTCATAAGTAGCACAGGTATATTTGTAGCAATAGCCAAAAATACATTGTATGGGTCAAAATTATCGATTTTTCTTTTATGCCAAAAATCATTAGGATATTAAGTAAAGATCATGTTCCATGAAGATTTTTTGTAAATTTCCTACCGTAAATATATCAAAAATGTATTATCATTAGTAATATGCATTGCTAAGAACTTCATTTGGACAACTTTAAAGGCGATTTTCTCAATATTTAGATTTTTTTTTTTTTCAGATTCCAGATTTTCAGATAGTTGTATCTCGGCCAAATATTGTCCTACCCTAATAAACCATACATCTTATTTATTCAGCTTTCAGATGAAAAAAAATTTACCCTTATGACTGGTTTTGTGGTCTAGGGTCACATATGTATATATTTTTAATGTTATTGATATTTTGGTAAGTGTGTTATTGTAAGTATCTTTTTGGCCACACTAATCGCGTCATGAAAATCTGATATCTTGACAGCCCTAATTTGATGTAAAAAAATCAATTTTGGGTGAACTAACTCTTTAACATCAGAGATTATATTGTTACTAATCACAAAACGGCATATGTTGATTATGAGTGAATAGTAAAGTTTTCTCTGTGTGTTCTTCTTCTAGATCTCCACCACGACCCAGTCCAGGCAGCCTGCACTATTCTGATGAAGATGTCAGCATGAAATACAATGACTTGGTCCCAGCCGAGAGCAGCAGCCTGACCGAGAAGCCTTCAGAAGTGTCTGACTCACAGGTGATTCACCCCAACAAGGTCAATGATTTTCTTAAAATAGTTTTTCTGATGTTATCTGGAATCAAAATTGGCCCTGTTTACTTTCATAAACTGTTATTATTATGAACTTATTGACCATGATTCATCAGTGCATGTTATTGCAAATAATAATCTTTAATGAAAACCTAATAACTTGTTCTGCCTCTGAAACGGCTTTCTGCTTTTGGCTGACAGCAGAAATCCCTCATACTCATCAGCCCCTCCCCCCAACCACCTGACTAAATTTTGGTATAAAATTCCCACTATTCCAAATTCAGTCAATCGCTAAAGGATACAATCAGATCCTGCCTTACATCTGTCTCAATGAATATCCCATTTCACTCGTAAATGCACAGGGATTCACTTGACTGCACGTTTGCTTTTGTCAGTAGGCTTGTGGATGTTATTTAACATTTTAAATGAAGTGTTTAACATACAAAACACTAAAGACCACTCCCCACAGGAAAGAAAAACCACCAAAGAGCTCTTTTAACATCTGAATTGTTTCTCTTAGACAGTAATGAGATTAAATGGAGAGCAAATGGAGATGTTTGCTTAAGTCTTCTGCCTCTCAGGCTTCTCCTGAGAAAAATACACTAGTAATCTTACCTGACTCCACCTGAGACCATTCCTGTTACTGTAAACAGTTGTCTCAGTTGTCTAAATTTTAAAGGAATTAAAACAAATATTTGAGACAAAGTTGAAACATAGAAGCTGAGAACTCCATTAAGTCTCTTGAAAGAGCTATGAAAATCAGAAAATGTTCCTATGGGCCTCCAAAATGCCATTTCTTTTACATTGAACTATTTCTGCAAATACATGAAATGAATGATGATAAGAATGACCTTTCTTTTGCAAACCAATGCAGTTCATCTCATTCCAGGCCAGTGGTCTCATTTCTATGCATTGCTCCAGGAAATTGTTTAAATGAATTCTCATGACTGAAATTTCCGTCATAACAAATAGTGTAACTTTTTATGCAACAGGAAGTATGATGTAGGATTCTAGAATATCTCTCATGAATTGTCTTCATGTTTGCAGTATCTGTCTCCATAAATATGAAACTAGAGCTTAAAGTGTCATGGGAATTTGTGAATCTTTTGGCCCAAGCTGTGAGAAAGTAGGGGGCACTCCTCTTGTTTGAGCATTTGTCTCTCCTCCCACAATGCCACTGGGAGATTTTTGCCTGTTTGTCAGGTACCGATACTGTCATAACATTACTGCGTCAAAGAAACCCTCCCACCATGCCACACTTTAGCATAATGTCACAGTAAACAAGAGATATGACTCTTAATTTAGACCTTCTCTGACACAAGACAGCTGGTGTACAAATACAATCCATGCAGAGGGTTTTTCAGAATCATTTGTCATCATTAAACATCCTCATTTTTGTTTTGTCATCTATGAGGCTCTGTAAATAACATTTTTGCCCTTTCAGGAGACACTTATGTTTTCATTTCAAGATAATTGCTCCTCTGAGTTTCGGGTGAGGCTGTAGTTTGTGTTAGTAGTTGTAATGTGGGGTTTTGTGTTTGGGTTTTGTTTCATGTTCATGTTTTCCATGTCTTTTATTTTGTAATTGTTTCATGCTGTTAGTGTAATGCTTCCCTTGCCCTCATGTATCTCTGCCTTGTGTATGTGTCATGTTCTGATTGGTAGTCTTGGGTTCTTCACTACACTCGCCCTCAGTGGATTGATCGTTACAGAATACACGACCCCAATAATGAACCCAGCAGTTTCACGCCTCCTCTGCCTTCGTCAAGGTGACAGGCCTATTGAGGACTATGTGGAGGATTTTTGTGAACTTTCTAACCGGGTGGACTTTAATGATGTGGCGTTAAAGGACATTTTTCGGGTGGGTCTGAATGAGCCCATTTGCTCCCAGCTTCCTGGGGGAAAAGTATACTGGTCCCTTGCTGAATATATAGACTTTGCTCTGCAGTTGAGTGGATCTACTTTCACTGTGGGTGTCGTGGAGAAGGAACACGGCACTAAACCAGAGCTAGAGTCTGCTCACGTTACGTCTGTCAAGCCAGAGTCTGTTCACGTCACGTCTGCCAAGCCAGAGTCTGCTCACGTCATGTCTGCTACACCAACGCCTGCTAACGTCATGCCTGCTATGCCAAAGCCTGCTCACATCATGTCTGCCAAGCCACAGCCTGCTCACGTCATGGCCACAGAGGCTGTTCACGAACTCACTGTCTGTCCTGTTACGGCCATAGAGGCTGTTCATGAACTCACTGTCTGTCCTGTTACGGCCACAGAGACCGTTCATGAACTCACTGTCTGTCCTGCCACGGCCAAGGAGGCCGTTCATGAACTCACTATCTACCCTGTCATGACTAAGAAGGCCGTCCATGAATTCACTGCCTGTCCTGTTACGGCCAAGGAGGCCATTCAAGAACTCTCTACTTGTTCTGTCTCAGGCAAGTGGTCTGTCTATGTCTCTGCACTGCCATGGCTTCCCGCTCTGCCGTCATCACCCGGCCGACCTGATCTGCCTGCACTCACCGGCGCATGCGCAACGCTGATGATCTCACAGTCTGCCCTGTCACAGCCATGGAGGCCGTTTATGAACTCACTGTCTGTCCTTTCACGGCCAAGGAGGCCATTCAAGAACTCTCTGCTTGCTCTGTCACAGTCAAGTGGTCTGTCCATGTCTCTGCTTCGCCATGGCTTCCTGCTCTGCCGTCATCACCCGGCTGCCCTGATCTGCCTGCACCGCCATGGCTTCCCAATCTGCCTGCTCCGCCATGGCTCCCTGCTCTGCCTGCACCGCCTTGGCTCCCTGCTCTGCCTGCGCCGCCATGGCTCCCTGCTCTGCCTGTTCCGCTTCATGGGCCTGGCCCTCCATCCCTCCCCCAGTTCTGCCTCCACTCCACCACCCTCCTGGACTTGTTGGGTTTTATGTTTGTTTGGGCGTCTGGAGCCGCCCTTAGAGGGGGGGATATGTAATGTGGGGTTTTGTGTTTGGGTTTTGTTTCATGTTCATGTTTTCCATGTCTTTTATTTTGTAATTGTTTCACCCTGTTAGTGTCATGCTTCCCTTGCCCTCATGTATCTCTGCCTTGTGTATGTGTCATGTTCTGATTGGTAGTCTTAGTCATGTGTCTTGTTCCCCATTGGTTTGTTCATGTCATGTGACCCTCCTTGTCTGCTATAAGTAGCCATCATGTTCCCATTGTGCCTGGTCGTGTATTGATGTTGTAACCCGCTGTCGGTGAGTCTAGTCTGTTCATGCCTCGTCTGTTCATGCCTAGTCAAGTCAAGTCTGTTCATGTCAAGTCACGGATTATCGTTTGGATCACCTTTGTAAATAAACTGCACTTGGGTTCTTCACTACACTCACCTTCAGTGGATTGATCATTACAGTAGTCTATAAGCTTATAGGAATCTGTAGAGTATAGTCTGAACCCTCGCTCATATCCTTCTAATTAAAACAGTAGTTCTTCCGTAAATGATATTTAATGATATTTTTCTCACCTAATGTCATTCCAAACCTGTATGCTCTTATTTTTTGTGGATCTTATGAGGAGAATGTTTGAAAAGTCTTCATGCAGCTCTTTTCCATAATAACAACAGTCCATAGTGAGCATCAAGCTCCAAAAAGAAGGAAAAACAATCTCAAAAAGTTTATAAAAAATATATAAATATAATATAAAACTATATTTTACTAATATACTTATACATACATATACAGCATACAACTTTTTAATGAGGGTAAGTACAGGTTTTGAGGTAAATTATTCTATCTAAAAGGAATATGAAATAATGTCATTTTTAGGGCTGTCAAAAAAACTCGAATTTCGAATATCCGTCGAATTTAAAATAAAAATCCACATTCGAATGCAAAAACGTTGCACGAGATGCGATGACGATGTAAGTGTCATTGCATTTTAATGTTTTTGTTAGCCTATCCAGTTGAAGCCACTAGATGCGGCGCTGCTACGTTGTTCATTCAAAATATTGCGGCGAAAAAAGAACATCAATGCGGAGATGATGTTGTTTACGTCAAAACCGAAACCAAACCGTTCACACAGAACGCATATTTATCACATTTTCTAGAGGGACATCTATCACCGTTGCACTCGAGACATTGAGCGAGACGCACAAGAGAGCCGCATGTTTAGAAAGCCATGTAAAATGAATGTAAGTTCAACTTTTTAAAAACATGTCTTAAGACTTTATGGCAGTTTTCCCCCATCCTACTGCATCTCAAATTTTAAATGAAGAAAGTACTCTTTGTGATTGGTTTTCGGGTCCTTTGTATTAAACTATACATACATGCATGATTCTGTTTTGTTTCTAATTGTTTAAGCAACTTTAATTATATAAGGTTTATAAACATTATTTTTAACATTATGCACTTTTTTTCAAAGATGGTCGTGTTATTTTATTATGCTTTGAAGTAACGTGCATAATATTTTGTTCGATGCGCCCTCTTGTGGCCTCAGGAGAGAAGCCAAAAGCTGTTTTCCGCCTAACTGAAATTCTGCCTTTTTTAATTCGAATATTGATCATATTTAAGTACACAATTCGAATTTAGTTTTTCAGCCATTTTGACTGCCCTAGTCATTTTGTCCATCTTCATATAGCTTTTTGGAGATTTTTTTTTTTCATGATTATTAGTTTTTCTTTGTAATACCATTCAAATGTTGGTAAGATTTTTGAATTTTTTTTCAAAAGAAATCTCTTATGCTCACCAAGGCTATATTTATTTGATCAAAAATACAGTAAAACCTGCAAGTATTGAAAATATATTGCAAATAAAAAAAGTTTTCTTTGTGAATATATTTTTCAAATGTAATTTATTTCTGTGCTATTAAAAGCTGAATTTTCAGCATCATTACTCCAGTCTTCAGTGTCACATGGTCCTTCAGAAATCATTCTAACATGTTGTTTCGCTGCTCAAGAAACATTTCTTCTTGTTATCAATTATGAAAAATTACTAAAAAATTTTGTGGAAACTTTTTTGTGAATAGAAAGTAAAAAAAAAAAATATTTCGGAATATAAAAGTATTTACTGTCACTTTTGATCTGTTTAATGCTTCCTTGCTGAATAAAATAATGAAGAAAAAAAAAACTCTTTTAGCAGAGGTTTTTATCCAAGTGTAAAAGTGCTACAATGCACATTTCCAAAATAGGCTGGAGAAATACAAGCTACTACAGAAAGTGAAGGTGTAACAGATACTTTCTTCATTTTTCAATTACAGTGCAGTGATAGCGAATACGAATTGGATCCAAGCCGGCAGAAGACCCACTCCTTCGTCAACCACTACATCAGTGACCCCACCTACTATAATTCCTGGCGCCGGCAGCAGAAGGGCGTCTCTCGGCCTCCGGCATATGGCTACGCCCAGGCCGACACGGTGGCGGAACAAGAGTCCCGACCCCACCCGCCCCCGCTGCCACCATTACCACCTCTGCTACCCCACAGCAATCCATCCCCGCAGCCCCAGGGCCAGGGCACCCTGTTCAGGCCCAAGGGCAGCCGGACTCCCACCCCGTCACTGCTGACCTCTGACAACCACAGCCAGCACACCCTGTACAGGCCCCCTAGCAGCCTGGGCACCTCCGCCCAGGTCCCGGCCACAGGATTCTCCTCATTTGTTTGATACAAGACTCTCATTCCAATGACAACACGCCTGGGAGGGACTCCTGCAGTATTATTGGTCTGTAATTACTTTTTATTTTTTTCCCGCTGCACCTTGTTGGACATCAAGAGCTGCTTTTGGATTTCATTTAGCCAGGTGTGCAGGTGTACTGTGGGTTTTTATGTGCGTGCAAGAGCATCGAAACGCAGACAATCATTCTGAAGGGAATCGTTTGTTGATTGTACATTTTAAAATACATTAACTTCATCCTTCACTGAAAAAGACATTTTGTGTCCAAAATGTTTTAAAAAAACGACAAATATGACGTGACCGCATATACAGTGGAGTCCAAAAGTTTTTGAGACCATCTGGAGTTTTCTGTTTTCTTTTTAATTTTTCAAGTTTCATATAAGTTTTAGTATATTGAAATATTTAATACAAAAGAAAAGACAAGGCTAGCGGTCTCACACTGTTGGACCCCACTGTAAATGTTTAAACAAACTGCATTTCGCATAATGCTGCAGATTTCCAAAGCTCATCTCTATCATTCTGTTCATGTGATATTGCTCTGATGTCATTCACGCAGAAATCAATGACAGAATGTTTCTAGAAAGCAAAAATATAGCAAAACTGTGATTTTAGTAGTGTCAGTCTCTTTAAACGGAAAAAGAGAGAGAATTTTCAACTCCTTAGAAAACAGACTTTCTCACACTTGAAATATGTAACCATAACCCAGGTTATATGTTTCACATTTTACATTATTCATAATTTACGTGTTAAAAATTAATCATATTATTCATAAACCGACAGCACATTCCTAAATCCTGGGTTAATGTCACTATCAGTGTCACTGATTGGACAACCTGTTTACATAATGGCTTTAGCATTGCGCATCCTCATATATTGCAAACTGCACTATCAAGTTTTTTTGAATGGACTTTGCAGACTATGAAGGTAAGAACAAAGCAATCTCTTCAATCAAATTCACTTGTTTTCTGTCACCATTAGACATTTTCCGCTGAAACGACTTATATTGCTCAGTGTTTCCGTGACAGTCAAAAGCATTTGAATATGAGACATACGATCAGGTTTTAGTTGCTAACATTCTAATGCAGGAACTTTACATGTTTGACACCGTAATGCAGAAAATTAGGGTTTCATAATCACAAGTAAAAATCGTTGCTAACTCTGCTTCAAAATTACAACGTACCTTTACGTGGGTTTAAAAGGGGTGTTCAGAATATTATACCCAGGGTGACGCGCAGTGTGAAAAGCCATTTTGAGGAGGAAAAAGTATGGAATTTCTATAGGATTCATGCAGGACCTTTTTTTTTCTTTTTTGCTTACTATTTGCTTTTGTCCAGCCAAGGAGAGGCTGCAAAGGATAAGGCCTGTGTCATTTTCATCCTATTTTGATATATTTGGAATGGAAATTTGACTCATTATGTGACTAAATGCATTTTATTCTACATGATTTATCGTCAGTATTGGGTCAATGTTTTTGTACAGTTTGTTGAGGATCACCACCCATTAGTTGGTGCTACCATCATCAAACTTCAGTTTTCAAACCCATGGACAAAAAAGAAAGGCTTATGTCACTTTTCATGGAAAATAACACACTATTCCCAAGATATAATCAAACAATGCAAAATATATTGATGTATTAATCATGCATTTGCATTAAGCAAAGTGTAACAAATGTGAATTTGTGCCAATATCAGTCTCTGAGAGAGTTTTTCTGCTTCTTAAACCAACTGAACACTGAGAAGCAGAAAGGGAAACGTAATTTTATAGCGATATGGAATTTCAATACAAGGCCACTTGCATTTATGTTAGCAAATGATGTCTCATCTATAATGTCTTCGAGGATATAATAATGCGTTTGGAAAAAGAAAATGAGTATCTTAAAGGTATAGTTTACCCCAAAATTTTGTCATTTACTCACCCTCAAGTTGTTCCAATCCTGCACGAGTTTCTTTCTTCTGTTGAACACAAACAAAAATATTTTGAAGAATTTTGGTAACCAAACAGTTGACGGTAGCCATTGACTTCCATAGTATTTTTCCATACTATGGAAGTCAGTAGCTACCGTCAACTGTTTGTTTACCAACATTCTTCAAAATATCATCTTTTGTTGACAGAATTTGCAGTTTTGGGTGAACTATCCCTTTAATAATACTCACGTGATTAAGAATGATCACTCAAAATGTCTGTGCACATGCAAATGTGGACGCAGCAGTGTAAAGATACTGTGTGGGTCGATATCTTCCATAGGAAGTGCACATGAAATCTTCATCATTAGCATACGAGCTTCACACTGTGTCAGTTGATTTTGTACAGATGAGTCAAAAACATCATCGAGTCAGTCTCACGTTCGGGATCCGTTGCTCAGAGACTGATAAAAATGTCTGCTCTTTCAAATGACATTGTATGTACTTCTCTGAATATATTGTAGAATGTGTTTTTACGGTTCACATTTTGACATAGTGTACACATACAGTATGCTTCCGTGTATGTCAGCAGATATGCTTAATTTATTTATAATCGATTGGTTTTATACTCTAACTTAAGAAGATCAGCAGCAGTCTTATGTGGAAACTATTTTAAAGGAATTGAAAACTATGCTGATCATGATTCACAATATCTCCTGTCTTGTTCTCTGTGAGGTGACTATCACTGTACAAAACTTGATGAAATATATTGGACCAAGGCATGGTTCATATCTAAAATAAATTACTCTATTTTTCAGTGTTTTTGTTGATGTCTTGCTTTGGCTTTTGAAGGTTCAGAAAAATTACTTCTTTTTTTTTTTTGAGGAAAAATGTACAGTAAAATTCTATTTACCTCATTTACCAAAGGCTTGTGGTCGGTAAAATGTTAAATATTTTTGAAAGTCTCTCATGCTTATTCAAAGCTGAATTTATTTGATAGAAAATACAGTAAAAACAATAATAGTGTCAAATACTATTACACTTTAAAATAACTGCTTTGTATTTGACTATATTTTCAAATGTAATGTATTTTTGTGACGTAAAGCTGAATTTTCAGCATAATACTCCAGGCTTCAGTGTCACGTGATCCGTCCGAAATCATTATAATATGCTTTGCTGCTCAAGAAACACTTCTTATCATTCTCAATATTTAAATCAGTTGTGTTGCTAAATAGTTTTGTCGAAACCTTAATATTTTCAGGATTCTTAGATGAACAGAAAGTTTAAAGGAAATGCATTTATTTGAAATAGAAATCTTTTGTAACAATGTAATAGTCGTTATTGTTACAAGGAATATAGTATATATAGGATATAAGAAATATTTTTTTTAAAACACAATAATGTCATTTTACTGTGAAATACTGTAAAAATTGTTTTGTAGAAGTAAAACGTATTAAATATAACATCACATTAGATTACATAAATTGCTTATTTTTAATTTGTAGGTATATATTAATATTTTACTTATTTTATTTATATAAATATATAACTTTTTTGAATATGTATTATCAGTAATGTACATTATGGGGTTTTGTGTTCTATTTGCATAATTTAGTTGATGTTTACTACATTATTTTAGTGTCTTGTGTTTGTGTGGCAACACTGTGCCCGGTCTAAACATGTTTTTTTAACCATAGTTCATGGAAAGTCCAGGTTTTCGGCATATATAATATAATATAATATCATATCATATCATATAATATAATATAACAGACACACACAGCAGCCAGTTTTACAGTAAATTTTGGCTATTATAGTGCTAGTCAATAACTAGGGTATATATTTTAGTCTCATTTAATGCATGACTCTACTTGTTTTGACATTGAAAAGAAAAGAAAGAACAAAATCGTTTCAGCAGCTCTTGCCTCATTCCCCTGCAGCTACAGTGGAGATAGATTTGGGCCAGATGAGAATGGGTAAGTAAGCGCTGAATCATTCAACATCCGAAGAAACTGAGCTTAGATGTGGGAGAGTTCGCCTGGAGATAATCTCTTTATTCCAGGCCGGAAAGCATCGATCTGGACATCGGGGTAAGAGCAGAGATGTCACAAGAGAGATGAGAAATAATAACCCAGTAAGGAGGAGAGGCCAAGCTTTTAGTGTGGCATACGCAGACAAAACCCATCAATAATCATACCTACAAACATTACAAGTATGCTTTATCAGTATATGAAAATAAATCAACACATATATAATGTTAAGGACATTAACTGCATGATGCAAGATTGTGACTATCAGACTTTCTCAATGTACTGTCTGTCACATTGTTTATCCAATTCTGACCATGAAAGACTTCTAGTAATGTTCTGTTCCATTCATGTCATTTAACATGTGAATGGCTGCATCTTTTACTATGTAACTGCCACTGATGGTTCAGGTTTAAAAACAAAAAAACAGTGATATATGACCATACTGTTTGCCTGATGAGAGCAGATAGTGATCTCACTGTTCAAACATGCCTTTCTTCTGTACACACAGTGCCAAAGGCCTTGAACTGCAAGAGGATACTCCTCTTTAGGCGCATGTATGAGGTGCAAATTACACACAGTGGCCTTTTGCAAATTGATTTATGTGAATATACAAACAACAGTTAAACCCTGCGGGCACTGACTAGACCTTCAATGGCACAATGACTAACAATTGTTCCCCGCAAGATCCCTATCAAGTTAACTGCATTTCAAAGAGACATCCAAAGACAAAGCCAGGGCCATTGGGAGGGCAGGCACAGTAACACCCTTTTTGCACGCAATACGGACTGTTTAAGGATTAATTGTTAAAAAATCAATTCAGCAGCACAGAAATTAATCTGAACAGGATGTTCATCTTTAATAGCTTTCCTAAAGCTCAGACCGATCTGAAACCATTTACAAAATAAAAGCAATAATCCAGTTTAATTATGGGGTAAATCGGATGTAAACATGTCTAGGTCACATTATATTCAAAAGAAAAAAGTAATACTGTAAATATATAAAACATTGTATAATTATAATTATATATATATATATATATATATATATATATATATATGTGTGTGTGTGTTATCCAGTGTAGGCCGCATCACCGATTATAATGGGTTCTATAGTGTTTTGTCGCATCTGGTGTAGACACGGTGCGTGTCTTCAGGCATTTTTTTACTTTTCGTTATTGCTTCAATGCAAAGGAAACCAGTGCGCCGAGTAGCCTAAATTATGACAGTTTTAATTTTTGGGTGAACTATCCCTTTAAGAACTTCATAATATTTGTAAATGGAAAACACCTCATTTATAAGTGTCTCTAAATTACAGAGACACTGATTTTTATATTTAATCAGGCTCTTACTGAATTAACATTTTACTTAAACTAAAATTAATTAGAATGAAACATTTAAAGAGAAATAAGCTATTAAAGTTTGTTTACATTGCAGTTTGTTTACATGCATTTTACCTTGTCGTGGCTGTTTTCAGGCAGAACCTTTAATGTTGTCATATCACACAACTGTATAACACAATTCTGTGTCATTTCTGAATGGATCGAGCGATTTGCGCTGTTTATCTCTTATAAATAGTGGCGGAAGCGCAGTGCTGTGCCGGATACTGATCCCGCTCTGCTTTAACGCGCGGCTGGCGGATGCACCGGGTAGCGCCGCTTCACACTGTTGGAGTACGTGCTTTTTGCAGTTTCGCGTGGGCTGTAATTTAAAAACAGCGCCTAATATGAGGTCTCCCTCGCTTCGGCGATCGACCCACCGGGAATGTCCCGGTGCTCCCGATGGCCAGTAGCTACATCGCTGGGTATGTTCAAGTAAGCTAGATATGCCCAGATGATGCGCAATTAGGCTTATTTAATATATTATGATGAGTCTCGAGTTCAGTATTTACACTAAATCTGTGCAGATTTGGCTTACATGAACTTCCTCAAGAAATTAATTAGTAAACATAATTTACGAAAAGTAACCCGCCAAATTGGCTAGTGATTTGACAGCGTTACCCGCCACAGCTGATTTTTACCCGCATTTGGCGGGTTGGCGGGTGTTAATTTCAAACCCTGTATATATATATATACTTCGTTTTCTTCACAATACAATTTCGTATGCGTTTCTTTGATTTTAGGCTGAAATATAACCCGGACGTGTTCGTCCTTGTGACCGTTTTTGTAAAGTTTACCAAAATAGTGACGCTTAAAGTGGCAAAGCAGCCAGTCAATAGTACGCTAGCTGTATTAATTGTCCTGTGTCTTTAAGCGCGGCGTGTATAGGGGCGTGTCTAATATAAAGAAGGGGCGGAGTTGAATGAATTATTGCACAGAGTGGTGAGTTTACAGCAGAGCTTGACACAGGAAGGATGCGGGCGGCTGTCTGTGTGTATTGTCACAACTGAGAGATACATGTGTTACCTATAAAGAAACAACAGAAAAGAGCACGGGGAAATATTTAGCTCAAACAAACAGAAAGGCTTTTTAATACACCCGGGGGATAAAACCACAAGCTGCACAGCGAATGGATGCACCATTACAAACAGTAAGTTTGAAAGTTCATTTTAAAGAGAGTGAGCTATTTTACACAATTAAAACCTGCATGAATAGCGATTATTTCAGCACTTTTTGTGAACGTAAAATTGGCTAATACAAAGTAAAATCAAATTTAGCCATTATTTAGTAGGTGGCAGCCTGTTGGGTTAGGTCAAAGTTTTTGTTTAGTTTGAGACAAACCACTCATTAGTTTGCTCTGTACTAACATGAGACCTCCATCAGTCTTCAAAGCCATGGTCGAATAAGGGAGGGTCACCAGTCTCTCCCTGGAAAGCTGTTTATCATAAATGGTTCTTCTTACAATATAGAATTCAATAGTGCAACTGTTAACCATTTGCATAAAAAAGTTTCCTTTCCGTTGATCGAAGCGCATTCTGTGTGTTCATTGTTTATTTCTATTAAGATCCGTCATCATCATCATCATCATCATCATCATCGCTGCTCCACATGGTCAGCTGGATCATTGTTCTTTATGCGCTCGTGCGCTTCACGCTACACTCGCGAGTCAAACGCTCTTAAATATTGATCTTCTCCCTCTTGTTCCCTATCAAGAGCTCACATTTGCTCAATCAACTCACGTCATTTGTGTTGCGACACCGTCACTTATCGGTCGCTGTGCTGATGTGCATGACCAGTGTTGGGGAAAGTTACTTTTAAAAGTAATCCATTACAATATCGCGTTACTCCATAAAATAGTAACTAATTACGTTACTTAGTTACTTTTTATGGAAAGTAATGCGTTAGGTTACTTTTGCGTTACTTTCTAACATCTGGACAGGGCTTGCTTGTTTGTTTTTAAAATAAAAAAGTTATATTTTTGGCAAATATAAAAGCCTTTTCACACCAGAAGTGAAATGAATAAGTCTCAGGCTGAAGGGAAAGTAAATTTACGTCCGTACAGTAGAACGCAGAAGAAGACATTTCAACACACTTCAGCAATAAACAAAGACACACAAATGTTTGTCTAGAGTAATTTGTGCTTATTAGTACGGTTGAACTGGATCATCGAAGGTCAGAAGCAAAGACATTGGTTTATAGAATGGGATTAAATACATAAAGGATATTTGTGTTGTTTAACATTTAATTATTGCAGGTTTGCGTCATATTCTGAGTTGCATTATTTTTATTCATTTTGAGGAATACTGAATCTTTGTTTTTTTGTGTGTGAGAGTGAGATGAATTAATGCATATTCATATTTATTTTAGAACTACAGTAACATCTTCTGATTAATTGTGACTTTTTATCTCACAATTGTGGGTATATATCTTGCGATTTTGAGTCTGTATTTTGCAATTTTAAGAAAATTTGTGAGAGAAAAAGCCAGAATTGTGAGATATAAACTAGGGCTGCACGATAAATCGCATGGGATATTTAATGCGCATCTTGTCAGTAAAGCCAGTTCTGTAATCAGCGGTAAATCTCCATCACGCCCCCACACTGTGCATGACTGCTATGAAATATTGCCGGAGTAGTAATTGGCGCACAACATGCGCACTATATCATTCTTTTGTTGTGAATTGAATGTAGGTTTATAAACGGAACTGAGAGAAACCACTGAGAGGTCTGTCACAAAGGGAAGATCCAGTGCAGTGGGAATGGCAATGGCAATGGTGCCCATGGCAATGGATGAATGTAATGAACTTGAATGTTCTGACCTACATTGTAAAACCAATGTCTTAATCAAGAGAGTTAAAAGGTTAAATTACTGTTTAAAACATTATAAGCAAAATGATATGTGTACATTTACATACATAGACTATATAATACGAGGTATTTGAGAGACATAAACTCAGAATTATGAGATATAAACTGGCATACTCGCAGTTCAGAGAAAAAAAAATCAGAACTGTGACATAAAAACTCAGAATTCAGTTTTTATTTTGCAATTCTGACTTCTTTCTCAGAATTCTGAGTTTGCATCTCATAATTCATTTTTTTCACCACTGTATATACAGTATCTCACAGAAGTGAGTACACCCCTCACATTTTTGTAAATATTTTAATATATATTTTCATGTGACAACACTGAAGAAATGACACTTTGCTACAATGTAAAGTAGTGAGTGTACAGCTTGTATAACAGTGTAAATTTGCTGTCCCCTCAAAATAACTCAACACACAGCCATTAATGTCTAAACCGCTGGCCACAAAAGTGAGTACACCCCTAAGTGATTTTAGCAAATTTACACTGTTATACAAGCTGTACACTCACTACTTTACCGGCTTTCTGACAAGATGCGCGTTAAATATCGCATGCGATTTATCGTGCAGCCCTAATATAAACTCAGAACTGCAAGAAAATTGTATTGTGAGTTAAAACTTTACCTTTTTTTAAATTATTTTTAGTCCTGTGGCGAAAACATAACGTTACGTTTCCATAACATAGTGTATTAATATACATCAGTTTTGTATTATTTGATTCTGTCCGGAGAATACTGTTTATGATTATGAGCTTTCCATTATGAGACACTAGCTGTAACTTATTTGACCATGTGTTTGAAGACTAATGGAAATCTGGTGATATAACCTAACACTTCAAATAATAAAAATGGAACATATTTCAATAGGACTACAATAGAAGCAATATTAAGTGCAGATATTAAGTTGCTCTAAAAAAAAACTACCTGCACACTTATAATATTATTAACTTGTAATATTAATATGATACTTTGTTTGATACTTTATGTATTAAAAAGAAACATAAAAATAGCACAAAGCCACACACCCACAATTGTTATAAAAGTATAAATATTTTATTCAAAATTAAGACTACAGTGTTTGGATTATTTCTGTTTGTTAAATGTTAGTGGATCATGTTGATATTTATTTTCATATACAGAGTGCATATAAATCCACTGGAATCACTTTTAAATCAGAAGTTGGTTAAAAGTCAGTTTTGAAAGAAAAAAAAAACTAACATCGTTTGATTAAAGATGTCACTTTGACCATTTTATATTTTGTTCTTATGTAATGAAATTCATGAATCACAGATTGAAATCATTCATAAAACATCTTATGCAGTTGAAGGAGATCTCATATTCATTTTTCACATTAGTATTAACAGCTGTAATAGCTATAGTTTGTCGATGGTAACTGTTGTTACTGTGGTAAGTTATTGTAAAGGCCTAATCGCCATATGAATTCATGGTTGACTTTGGGGATGGCATATGGAGCAACACTCAAGTGCGTCTAAAGGTCTGTGTTTACACACGGGTGTCCACACATGCGCATGTGTACCAGTTGATAAATGTGTTTGTTTCGTTAGAGAAGTTCAGCACCTGCTGGTCATCCTGGTACCCAGGTTAATGTGTTTCCCATTTTCTCATACATCACTCCCCTCTCAGTAAACAGACCGCCAGGAACAGATGTACAAGTTTATGTACACATTGCTCGCATATGTTTTCTTTCTGTTAGTTTGCTTGACATGACTTCTGCTAATTTGTTGAGAAAATCTGTTCCTCAAACTATTGGGAGAACAGTATCTCAATTTTACCTGTATTTATATCAGAATTAGCAGAAGTGTGTGTGTTTGCCTCTGGATGTCAGTGCTGTTAGCACTTTCAGTGTTTTAGCTTTCTCATTTGCACTTGAATAGTGTGCCATGAACCTCATTACTGTACTGTTCAACAGCTGCCCTGGGCTTTTTTCAAAGTGTCTTAATTATGAGATCTTTTGTCAGCCTCAATGGGTTTGAATGCATGTACATTGCTAGTTTGTTCCATGACTTTTATTTTTTATAAAAAAACTAATGAAATAGATTAAATTTAGGATTTTCTAGTACATAACACCCTATTTTTTTATAGATTGATTTCCTGGAGGGTGATTTGGACTATGAAATCTGTTTCTGTTTGTTTACTAATGGGAAAATAAGATCATATGGTGTTAAAAGGATGGTATTAGTTTCCCAGTAAAAGAGCACGATATACAGTAAAAAGAAGACCACGGTATGTTTTTACAGTGGTATTTATCTCTGTGCTGTGTGTGAGCATGTCCTCGACCTTGACAGTTCTGCATGTCTGTGTGTGGCTGAATGTGTGTCCAGCCTTTTCATGTTCCAGGAAATTCCACATAAACTGTATTTTTCCCCAGAACAGGGCAGCTACGTCAAGCGGCGGAGGCTGAAAAATATGGCGTTATTTTAATGACAAATGTCCAGAGCGCATTATTGTAGCGCGAAAGCACATTAATATAATGCGCGAGCGAATCTCTCCGCTTGCACGCGGATTTCCTTTGCTCTCGCACAAAACCTGACTCGCGTGCTCAGATACACGCTGCTCTCGCCCAGAGAGTGTGGGCGCACTTAAAACTTGTCTCTCCTCTCACTCAAACTGTCCTGTGCACTCGCAAATCTCTCTGTGCTCATGCGCTAGATATTAATTATTTTCGCACCTGAATTAAACGTTGTCAAAAGAAAACAGATTTTTTCACTAAAGGCCTTTCCTTGTTTTTTATTGTTGTATTTTTGTTTTAACATAAACTGGTTATTGCACTTTGTTTTATTACTTTATCTCTTTTATGTTTGTATTTGTCTTTTCTTTTCTGTGAATGCACATATGCATCTCTCTGTAAAATACTTTGTAAACACTTTTAAAAGGCGCTATATAAATAAAGCTTTAAACAATCAGACCTCCACAACTGACCGATGAAAATACTATGTGAAATCTAATTGGCTGAGAGGGAACTGAACCTGGAATTCTTTTGACAATCAAAGATGGATCTTTAATTTATTTCCAGTTTAATAATATTTAGCAATGTTAATGAAATGTGGCCTATATTAGAAATGGCTAGGAATTGGGTGCTTGGATGATTTGTACATAGCCTATAAATAGCCTCTGTCCAACTGGTTGGTCTCTGAGCAATTTATCTAAAAAAAACATATTATAGCCTATGGCTCTAAAGACTACATATAAAAGATCAATGTTATGTCATAATATGTCAGATACATCAACTGATTTTAAAATCATTGCAATAAATTCTCAGTTGGTATGATGGCAATAGTAACAATTCCTATCAAATCAACATCAAATACAAAAATAGACGTAAATGATGCGAGATATAACACAATAAATGTTCTGATAGAATCACTGTTTGGACATTTATTGGGAGTTTTTTTTTTAAATCCAGTGTTTGTTTTCAGTTCTGATTTTAGTTAGATTTTTTTTTCATGAAAACGCTATAGCTACACATTCAATGGCACTCTCAAACCGTGAATATACAGTTATATGACAGTTACATGTAATTACATTGTCTGCAAATGCATTAAACCCATAGAATATAATGTAGTAATGTTATGACAAATATGGGAAATTCATTATAGTGTTACGATTCATTTCTAATATTTGATTATTATGACTTAGTAGTATTAAATTATAAACAAATTACAGATCCATCTTTGAAATCTGATAGGTTGATAACATTTGACAACGTTTAATTCAGGTGCGAAAAGAATGAATATCTAGCGCATGAGCACAGAGAGATTTGCGAGTACACAGGACAGTTTGAGTGAGAGGAGAGACAAGTTTTAAGAGCGCCCACACTCTCTGGGCGAGAGCAGTGTGTATCTGAGCGCGCGCGTCAGGTTTTGTGCGAGAGCAAAGGAAATCCGCGTGCGAGCGGAGAGATTCGCACTCGCGCATTATATTAATGTGCTTTCACGCTACAATAATGCGCTGTCGACATTTGTCATTAAAATAACGCCATAGAAAAATGGCTGAAAGAGCCGTTAGTATGTATGGAATCATCATACAAATACAGATGTTAAGAGGAATGAGATTAGGTGGAAATAACATGCTTGATGAAACCAATTGCAGATGGAGATATCACATGAGATTTATTTGACATGATACAGTGGGCAGGGTAAAGCTATGTGAATTCAACCTCATCCAAATCCACAATCACTCTCTCTGATCCACTGCCAATTCACTGACCATGTTAAACTTTATGTAACCTCTCCAAACAAACCATGAAACATCAGAATCTTGCACTGTTTAATTAGTGGCATTTGATAGGGGAAGCATCAGAATCTAATAATTAAAGGTGGGGTAAGCGATTTCTGGTAGCCAATGTTGACATTTGAAATCACCAAAACAAACACACCCCTACCCCAAAAGGGTCTTGCCCCTATTTTGATAGCTCCGCCCCACACATACGTACACATCTCAGACAACGTTTAGTTCTGTGAAACAAAGCAAAACCAATGTTACACCGTGTCTACACCGGATGCGAGTGGCGCGGCGCGACAAAATACTATGGAACTCATTATAATCAGTGATGCTGTCTACACCATAGATATATATACATATCTATGGTCTACACTGGATGCGGCGCGACACGACAAATCCCCGACAGAAAACTGCTGCTGCGTTCTATTGATGACGTATTGACACAAATTTCAAATGATTTTTGTCGCGTCCAGTGTACTAGACAGACTTTAGCTGTTGCGGCGCAGACACGGTGTTACTCACCTATCGAGAAGAAACAAAGCAACCTCGGCGTCCGATCGCAGGCCTCCTTGAGTTCTCTCCAGCACTGGAAAGCTGATCCGATATTTACACGGGTCCTACTTCTTGCCTTATCGTAAGCCTTCTTTTGTTCCGCAGACGTTTTCCTCTTTTGTCTTTTTTATCCGCCATCTCTATCTTTCTGTCGCTCGGCTCGGCTAATGTCCGTCCTGTGCACTGAACACTCTCTCCTCCACATCATGAGTAGACACGCCCCTTACTGCTGATTGGCTACAAGTTTGTTTTGCTATTCAGCCCGAATCAGTTTTCTAAAGCGTTTTTGAAAGATCGCTTACCCCACCTTTAAGCCTAAATATTAAACTTCACCTTACCAGTTGTGCTATAGAAATGATACCTCAAATCTTGCAGCTTCCTGAGGGAACTACTCAACTGCACATTAGATTTCTGGAAACCTAAACAAGCTGATTTTCAAAAAAGGCTAATTTTCTTCCTGGTCTTTTAAACCAATTAATTTGCTTGACTTTTCCAGTTGTTCCAGTCTTACTTGACGTAGTAGATTAAGGATAAGTATTTTGTTTTTAAATATTTAGTCAAAATTTCTACCCAATAAAATATTTTATAGCTTTGTGTAAATATAAAAAAATGTATATTCATTATAAAAATACTTATGGGCTTATGGATTTTTTAAATTAAATAAACAACTTTCCAGGTTTTGAAATCACACTTTTAAAATGAGACTACCTCACATATCAAGGTTTTTCCAATGCGATGAAAATCCTGGTTCAAAACAAAACAAAACCAGTTGTTGGGTTAATTAAAAAAAAATACTGATTTTGTTTTACCTTAGTTGTTTTATCTTCTTTAAATACCTGTTTTGTCATTTTAAATTTTAAATGGTCATGAAATTGTGTACCCTGAAGTGTATTTATAATCTTAGTGTGTTTTTTTTTTGGGTAACACTTTAGCATAGGGACCAATTCTCACTATTAACTAGTTGCTTATTTGCATGCCTATTAAAGGGGTCATATGATGCGAAATTTTTCCTTTCTCTTTGGAGTGTTAGAAGCTCTTGGTGCATAAAGAAGATCTGTAAAGTTGCAAAGACTAAAGTCTCAAATCCAAAGAGATATTCTTTATAAAAGTTAAGAGTCAACCACGCCTACCTAAAACGGCTCATTCTAACGACTAGAAATCAGTGGTTAAGTTGTATTTATTTACAATACTGTTCCAGAACAGTTTAACCCAAATATTCAGATTTGTCGAGCGCATTTTATGGAGGACTATTTCCTGATCCTGGTAGAGTAGACTACAATAGCAGCATCATATGACCCCTTTAATAACATATTGGCTGTTTATTAGTACTTATAAAGCACACATTTTGCATGACCATATTCTAATCCTACCCAATACCTAAACTTAACAACTACCTTACTATTAATAAGCAGCAAATTGGGAGTTTATTAAGGCAAAAGTCGTAGTTAATGGTTTGCTAATAGCAAGAATTGGACCTTAAAATAACGTGTGACCGTTTTTTTTCCACAAAAAACTGACATAATTTAGATATAAATGGTAATTTCCTTCCCTGATTTTAGCTCGCTGATTTGAACAGTCTGTTCAAAGGAGCGTTTTTACTAGAATAGCCACCGAGATTAACTAATCGTGAAAAGTGCTGATTATTGCATTATATTTAGAATTACTCAAGTTGCAGCACAGCACTACAGCCAAACAGTCATGTGTACAGAGCACACTATGCAGACCTGAAGAAAATTGCACCAAAATACTCAATTTAAACTTCTCTATATTGTGCCTAAACACATGGATTATGACTGAAATCATTTTTACTATTCGTATCCTTTCCATTTGGTTTCTTTCCCGCTTATATGCCGTGTAATGGCTTCATTCATTCAGTTGTATTCGCATTTGCCGCACTCGGCGCTCCTGTGAAAGTGATGTAGAGTGTGATTAAATAAAGAGAGTGTCTAGACGAAATCTGAACACGAGTGGTCACAGGAGATGCATTTAAAATGCATGTTAAGACCAGCTGTAAATGCTAATTCATCTCGGCTGACCACTTGTGATCAGATCACTGAAAATGCATCTTAATACCAGGTAGAAACTACTTAGCAACTGTTTTGTGTTAATCTTTTGTACCACAATTTTTGTCTTTTATATGTCAAATCTATTAAATATCAGAATATCTGATGGTAGGGGAAGGTGCATTGTGTGGGTTACTAGGTAGTTGTAGAGGCATTTCTTTGTTGTTATTAGAGCCCGACCAATATATCGTTTTGCCGATTTTATCGGCCGATATCAGCCTGTCGCCGCTATATCTGTCGCCGATATAATTTTTTTTTTTTTTTACACAACATTTAACGCTGATATAAGCTTTTTAAATGGTGTAAGTACTTAGTTTGTCCAGCAGAGCACGCTTCATTGTTTGCTTGCGATGCAGAAAAAGCAGACGGAATCGCGGATTGGATTGGATTGGCAGTAGCTTGCTTGCCCCTACACAGTTACCTTGTTTATTTTCTTAATTCAAGTTATTTATTTTGTTTTAAAGTTATTTATAATAAGTTAAGTGAAGTTTACTGTTTAGTGCACTGATATCAGACTCATTTTGGATAATAAAGTTTATTGTTAAATTGTTAAATACCCTGCCTCCATTACATATATTTGTCACATCATTATAAGTGTTTGATCACCAATGCTGCTCAATGTGAAAGCCCGCAGGTGATGGAGATTTACCACTATCTCCATCTATCTCCAGTATATATATACAAATTAAAAATAAAGGGAGAACACTCTTAATTAAATAGCACAACAGGCAGCTCTCTTTTAACACAGACTTTTAAGAAGGGATGGATGTTTGCTTCAAGTGATAGGCCAGGTAAGTGAAATTATATTATCTTGCTGTATGCATGTCCTTTTCTTTACGTTTTCTGACTAAAAGCAACCAAAAGGCCATTTTAAAGTGGTTAAGCAAATAATATAATAATATGTACAGATGCAAATCTAGATTCATTTGCATTATCGTTGAAGCATACCAAGAATGTAATATAAGTCAAACAATGTAATTCCATGAACTCAATATTCTATATTCTATGAAGGATTTGTAAACATCTGCATCAAATTACACCTCTAAAGATTTTGACCTCTAAAGATTTAAGATTTTTTAAAGGATTGACGTTGGTTTTATTAGTTGTCCACATGTTCTTTTTTGAATGCATAAAGTGTTTTTCACTTTGATTTGTGCTGGATTTACAGTAAGATGGATGCAATTTGTATGGAAACACAGTTGAACATAATGTAAATATATATGAAGTTGTATGAAGTTAATACTAAACGTCACTGGAGCACTTTTTTTTTTTATCACAAATTTTTGAGATGCTGTATAAAAAGACTGAATATTTCCTATAATTTACCCCAATTACCCCAAATAATTCTTGTTAATTTTGCTTATTATCTT
>NW_015555721.1:1717416-1721920 GCF_001515605.1 Sinocyclocheilus anshuiensis
TTTGAGCAGCTCGTCAGTGAACAACGGCTCTGTGGAGTTAATGCTGCTCAATGTGAAAGCCCGCAGGTGATGGAGATTTACCACTATCTCCATCTATCTCCAGTATATATATACAAATTAAAAATAAAGGGAGAACACTCTTAATTAAATAGCACAACAGGCAGCTCTCTTTTAACACAGACTTTTAAGAAGGGATGGATGTTTGCTTCAAGTAATAGGCCAGGAAAGTGAAGTTATAGTATCTTGCTGTTTGTGTGTCGTTTTCTTTACATGACTAAAAGCAACCAAAAAGCCATTTTAAAGTGGTTAAGCAAATTATAATAATAATCGGCAGGGATCCCCAGACCAATACAATTAGTGTGCCTCCTCTATTTTAAAACCCACGAGCCGCCACTGACTGTATGTACAGATGCAAATCTAGATTCATTTGCATTATCGTTGAAGCATACCAAGAATGTAATATAAGTCAAACAATGTAATTCCATGAACTCAATATTCTATGAGGCTGAAAGGATTTGTAAACATCTGCATCAAATTACA
Organism: Sinocyclocheilus anshuiensis; assembly: GCF_001515605.1. Lineage (NCBI taxonomy): Eukaryota > Metazoa > Chordata > Actinopteri > Cypriniformes > Cyprinidae > Sinocyclocheilus > Sinocyclocheilus anshuiensis. Next base: position 1,717,957 of record NW_015555721.1, read on the forward strand.
CCTCTAAAGATTTTGACCTCTAAAGATTTTGATGCAATTAAAGGATTGACGTTGGTTTTATTAGTTGTCCACATGTTCTTTTTTGAATGCATAAAGTGTTTTTCACTTTGATTTGTGCTGGATTTACAGTAAGATGGATGCAATTTGTATGGAAACACAGTTGAACATAATGTAAATATATATGAAGTTGTATGAAGTTAATACTAAACGTCACTGGAGCACCAATAACAGCCGTGTTTATGGAGGCCTGCTGGGCTGTTTGTTTGTTTAGTGTGATGGGGAATTGAGTTTATGGTCTGTTTATGCTGCTACGGAAAGGCAGGGAGTTGATTTCTGTTGGGATGGGAGGGCGTAGACACTTTGCCCTTCCTGTCCAAAACCCTCGCTTACAATCTCTATCTGTTTCACGTCATTCTGTGGCTGCACCAGGAATCAACTGTATTTCACTTGATAATCCAGACTTAATGTTCTGGTCACAGCCCTTAAAGTTTAATGTCTGATTGAATGTCAAATGTTTTTATCATTCCTCAGATGGAAAATCATTCTGAAAGTGATTCCAAATAAATTGTTTCTCTGAGCTCCCTATTCTCATAGAATTAGAACGATTGTCAAAACTATAGTTACGGTGTGTATAGCTAGAAATACTCATCATATGGTGTATAAATACATTAACAATTAATTTAATGTTATTACTTACATTTCGGCTTGGTCTTCTCACTTTTTTTTTCCATCATAGTCTGTTCACTGGCTGTCTGCTGTGTTTTGCAAACAAAACTTTGATATATAAGCAATACATATCAAAGCAAATTGTTTTTACAGGATTGATACAAAAAAGAACCAATTGTATTTACCAGTTAGTCAGGTTAATGAAATCAAACTTTTAAAAGATACAAAGGCACTTAATAGCAAGTAAACACTTCATGAAAACAGAAGCACCATTATTTGAATTCTTGTTTCACACTGGTCTGTTGTTGTGGTTTCATCTATTTTAGCTAAACCGGACCCCAAACTGCACGTAAATACAAAACAAACTGTGGTTTTCTCTTTAAAAGTGCCTCAGATGGTCACTTCCTGTGGGAGTGAGTACTTCATGCCAGATAGTGAGGCTACACGAGGATACAGTTCTTAGTCATTTGTTCTGTTAGCCATGTGTTTGTCTGTCTGTCATCTGTCTGCCGGTGTTTTGAGAGCTGTATCAGAGGGCCGTCCTCTGTAAATATGCAGCTTTGAAAATACTTTGCTTTGGAGCAGAATGAATATAGATGTGCTGACGTGATTATTCCTGCCAATAACAATGGATTGTGTGTGTAAATGCCAACATTTCTACTGTGTGAATAATCCTGTACATGGCTTTATTGTTCTTTGCTCAAAAACAACAATGTCCAGAAAAAATACAGTGCAGTTAGTCTAGTGAAAATCATTGAATAGTTGTTTTAGGATTGTACATTTACAGTATAGCAAGTACTTTGTTTTGTCCCCACCATTTGAATACACATTAAAATTAAAGTCAAGATGATGGATTTGGAGAGACTGGGCACAAAGAAGGAAAGGAATAAAGAAAAATATAAATATAATTATATGTAAATAAACAAATAACTAAATGTAATTCTGAAAATTTAAATATAAGAATATTAATAAATATAAATGGAATAAATATTAAAAAAATATAAATATGAAAATGTGTTAAATATATAAATAAATGTAAATATAAGAACAAAAATAAATAAATATAAATGGAAAAAAATGGAAAAATCAACAAGGAATAAAATATACATATACAAATGTACATATGCAAAATATATGTATGTATGTATATATGTGTATACATTAAAATGTATATTTTAATAATATATGTATATTAAAATATACATATGCAAATGAAAATGTAAAACATGAAAATGTATTGAATATAAAATAAATAATAAGAGATAAAAATATAAATAAATATGAAAATGTATTAAATATAAAAACAAATAAATATAAAGATAAAATAATATTACTTAAATAGTTGAAGTACCTAAATTATAATCATTTGAAATTATTCAATTCTATTTTCAGTTAAAAAGGCAACATAATGCTTTGAAGTTTTGACTCGTCATTTTGATTGGATCATTAAAATTTTTTCATAAATTCCAAAAAATATTCAGTCAACCATTCTTTATCACTTCATAAATACAGTTATAACTGCCCTCATTCTCACAACCTAGATGAAATCTTGTACGGTCAAATCTTCGCACTCATTTTCTCAGTCAGAGAGAGATTCTGTGCTGAAGTCTCATCATTCTTGCTTTTCTCCTCCAGTTACAATCGCCTCTGGTCTCTTCTGTGACATACAACTACATCAGACATCTTTCAGTCTGAGTGTAGCACATTTATAATGGTAGATGGCAAGGCGAGACACCATTTTTAGTTGCAGCCAAGATGTTTACGTCATCTAAATCACCACAAAGCAATCAAGATATTGACACCCAAGATAATGCCGGCTTGGACCTTTTGACTGATCTGTTTGAAAGCCCCATCCTGACTATTGTCATGCTGTTTTGGCTCTGTATAAGAGGCGTGCCACATCCAGCCCAGTAGCCTTTTGTGAGCAAATGCAGATGACACCAAAGGGAACGAGGCGTGTGACGGGAGGAAGAGAAGTTAACGAGGGACCATGGTGTGAAGATTATCTTATCTCAGGTGAATAATATTTACTCGCCCTCCCCCTCATCCTTTCCGCATGCAGCTTCAGATCTCCACTAGTAATGGCAGGCTTAGCATTATCTGAGGCCCGTTTGAGCAGCATTACTAGATTAGCTGGCTTTTCAGAGCTGGTCTGATTTGGTTTTTAGGGTTATCGGCATCTGGGTGGACAAATGGGCTGAGAAGACGCTGTAGGTGCTTAGTCACTGCCGCGGAGAGAGTGCATTATGGGTAATTGAATTAGCTGTGGTCAATGTCTCCTCTCCAGATCAAATATTTAGGCTATTTCTGGTTACGCAGATGAAAGATGTTTCACGAGCGGTTGACACTTACATCAACATCCATAGTTGTACTGCTTTTATTAAAAACGGGCAGACGTTGATGTTTTTCACACTCTCTTTAAAGGCCTGTTCACATCACAGGGCATGAAAACAGGACACAAGAACAGCACAATATATATATTTATTTTGGTTGTAGCTGTAGTTTTTTTAAATGAAAATGAATTTTAGTATTTAAATGAAAATTAGAAATGCTGATTTGGAAACTAACTGAAAATAGTTTTAATTTAAAGTTTTCCATCTAATATTTATATTTGTAACTTTATTTCAATGAAAAATTTTTTTTTTTTTTTTATATATTTCCAGTTTTAGTTGTAGTTAACAATAACAACACTGGATTATGTTGAATGAATGCATGCAAAATTAATTTCTGGAATTTAGGCTCTTGTGTAACCAAATCTTTTTAGACCATCTTGACTGTTTTTTTCCCTTCCATTTTGTTTTTGATGCAAATAGGCCTTTAATACCAATTTCTGTAGGGCTTGTATATAATTAGTTTGGTAACATTGCTTTTTATAGTGTCCCTGTCACAGGTTACATGCATTTAGCTACTATAGTAATGACAGTCATTTATGCGTAATTACAAGTAAATAAGTCAAGACACCTGTATTTGTATATCACTTTATGATGCCAACGCCATCAAATATGTGGCAAATCCAAATTCTGCTGTAAAGCAGCTCTAACAATGCAACTAAACATACATTACAACTAAACTAACACTAAACCAAACCCTATTCTTAACCATATAGTAAGTATTTTTTTCAATTAAAATTACTCAGTACATATATATAATTGCACTGTAACAAGGACACCTTAAAATAAATCAAAACCATTAGTTTATTTACCAGTCTTGGTGTCCCTTGCTGTGTAAAGATCTGTGGTAATGTAATGGCGCTTTTCCACTGCGTGGTACGACTCGGCTCGGCACGGCCCGGCACGGT
>NW_015555721.1:1722253-1772255 GCF_001515605.1 Sinocyclocheilus anshuiensis
GAGCCGTACCGTGCCATACCATGCAGTGGAAAAGCGCCATAAGTTAGCTTGTACCATATGGGTCTCTGTCTGTGCGGCCCCGGGGTCATGAGGGCCTCCGTCCAGGTCACTGGCTCCTAATGGACCCAGGCAGACGGATCTGGCCCAGCTGGATGCACACACCTCATCACATCACATCACATCGCTGCTAACAGATTTATCTCCAGTAGGAATCACTACTCACTTCTAGAAATCTATTCACTCAATAATTAATGAACTGAGTGGCTTGCAGTTCATTCAGTTTGCTACTGCAAGGTGATGCAAGTAAATAGCTTTTTTTAAGTTGCAGGCTTTTCACAGCATAATGACACTATAATTGAATTAAAGCAAAAGGCGTCTTTTTCTGCTTCAGCTGTAGTCTTTTTTTTTTAGCTGATTTGAGGATTCTGGTATTGAGCAGAATGCATGTGATCAATTATTTATGGTTTAGACTAGGGCTGCACGATAAATCGCATGCGATATTTAACGCGCATCTTATCAGTAAAGCCGGTTCTGTAATCAGCGGTAAATCTCCATCACCTGCGTGCTTTCACATTGAGCAGCATTAACTACACAGAGCCATTGTTCACTGACGAGCTGCGCAAAAAATCACGCGAATATGAACGTGGTTTTGCGCAACTCAAAAAATTGCGCGAATATGAACGTGGTTTTGCGCAATTCGTCAGTGAACAACGGCTCTGTGTAGTTAATACTGCTCAATGTGAAAGCACGCAGGTGATGGAGATTTACCGCTGATTACAGAACCGGCTTTACTGATAAGATGCGCGTTAAATATCGCATGCGATTTATCGTGCAGCCCTAGTTTAGACGTATAATAAAAGAAGACGGCTCACGTGGCTCTGGGCGCCTCTGCTCATGCAGGCAAAGAAAAACTTCCACAGATCAACAGTAGATCATTCACTGTCTGAGTGCTAGGATGCACTCAGCACTTTTGTTTGATTCACACAGAGGCGCTTGTTCACAGAGAGCGAGCTTTCTGTTCGTCCACTGCAAAGACCAAAGATGACTTGACGTGCATGTGACACGCCAGTGTGCTTCAGCCTTAAACAGCATGTTTCACTGTCTTAATGTTGTCATTAAACGAGACTAATTTACCCATTCTTCATGTTTAGAGGTGAAGTATGTCATTTCTGCAAAAAACTAAAGGCAGCCGACCTCCAAGCAGTTCAAAGTTTAGCAGGTTAGTATGGCCGAATACACATTAACAGGCACTGAATTATTATATATTATATTATATTATATTATATTATGTTATGTTATATTTATTATATTGTATTATATATATTACCTACAACCCTACATAGGACAAACAGATAATATGATATTATACGATTTTATACCCACAACCCTACATTGGACAAATATAATATAATATAATATATAATATAATATAATATATTGTTGTGAAACACAGAGTCATGGATATAAATATCATATTATAATAGATATAATAATAATAATAATAATAATAATTTATATAGCGCCTTTCCAACGCCCAAGGTCACTTTACAAGTCAGGTTTAAGGAACAGAAACAAATAAACATCAATACCAGAAGACAGAACACATACCAAGAGCTGAGAGTAATTATACAGAGACCACTTACAAAGTTAGATTAGAGAAACAAAGATAATGTAGATAAACATCCATAACAGGGTACAAATTACAGACTAAGAACTGAAGAGTAATATTCAGAGAAAAAAATATACCTATAAATATAGGTTTTTGAAGGAGAGAAGGGAGGATGATTGACGGATGTTTTGGGGAAGAGCTGAACACTGAAAGCCCTAGCTCCCATAGTCGCCAGACGAAACTTAGGGGTGACTAACAATCCCTCACTAGAAGATCGTAAGGAGCGGGCAGGAACATAAGGGAGAAGTAAGTCAGATAAATATGTAGGACCAAAGTTATCGAGAGCTTTATAAGTGTGAGAATTAGTATCTTTTAGTTTATGCGCAAGGAAACCGGAAGCCAATGAAGGTGATGGGATGGGAAGGATTGGGGTAATCTGATCGCTCTTTCTTGTGTGGGTAATCAAGCGAGCTGCAGAGTTTTTAACATACTGTAGTCGTTTGATATTATTAGCTGACAGGCCATAAAGAAGTGAATTACAGTAATCTAGTTGAGATGTGACGAAGGCATGTGTAACAGTTTCAGCATCCTGCTGACTGAGAGAGGATCAAATACGAGAAATATTACGTAGGTGGGAAAAAAGCTGTCTTTACTACTTTACCAATGTGATCGTTGAATGAAAGAGTGGAATCAATGAGAACACCAAGATTGCGAACTTTAGTGGAGGGCATAATCAGATCACCATCCAGATCCATCAGTTGACCAGAGAGCTTAGATAAAACAGCTTTAGAGCCAATCAGAATTACCTCAGTTTTATCAGAGTTAAATTTAAGGTAATTTGCCTCCAGCCAAAGTTTGAGTTCCTTGATGCAATTTGTTAATGCTGGCGGTGGAAACACTGAGGTGGAAGGTGCGCTAAAATAAATATGAATGTCATCTGCGTAACAGTGGAAGTCAAACCCATAGTGTTTGATTATTTGTCCAATTAATGGCAAATAAATGAAGAGGAGAGGGCCCAAAACAGAACCTTGAGGTACACCAGAACTGATGGATTTGGTAGATGATTTGTGTTTCTGGTATATAACAAATTGTTGCCTCCCAGTCAAATAGGAGGAAAACCATTCAAGGGCTGTGCCAGTACTTCCAATTGCTGAAAGCCGTGAGAGGAGTATCTCATGATAAACAGTGTCAGAAGCTGAGCTGAGGTCTAAGAGAAGGAGAGTGCTGAGAGCACCAGAATCAGAAGCTAAGAGAAGATCGTTAAGAACCCTAACCAGGTTCTGTTTCAGTACTGTGTAATGGACGAAAGCCAGACTGGAAGGGCTCATAGAGGTTGTGTGCTGTTAAGAAGGCCTGTAATTGGGAGGCAACAACTTTTTCTAATATCTTAGAGAGAAAAGATTAGTTCGAAATAGGCCTATAGCTACTTAGGGAAGAAGGTTAGAGACCATGCTTTTTAAGAACTGGAGTGACAGCAGTAATCTTCAGCTTAGATGGTACAGTTCTGGATGACATTGACGTATTAATGAAGTGAGTGATGGGTAGTGACAAAGCAGGCAAACAATTCTTCAGTAAAGAGGAACGTGCAGTGTCAAGAAGACTAGTAGAGGAATTAGACAATAGAGTCAAAACTAGAGAAGCTATGAGCATGGCATAATGAGAGAAGTTTGGTAGTGGGAACAGAGGAAGGGTGTTGACAGGTATGAGATGTTTTACTCTGAAAAAAGTTCAGGAAAGCGTCACACATTTGATCAGAGCCCTCTAGAGACTGTGCGGTAGGCTGAGTTAACTTTTTAATCATAGTAAATAATGTTCTAGGCCTGTTTTTGGACTTATTAATGAAAGTAGAGAAATAAGATGTTCGAGCTGCATTAAGAGAGTTCCTGTACTGCTTAATGTGTTCAGTATATACCAAGGAGTGAACAATAAGGCCAGTTTTCATATAAAGCCTTTCCAGCCGGCGGCCCTTGGTTTTCTTTGCCCTAAGCTCAGTGTTGAACCAAGGAGAAGTGCGCGAGGAAGGGACCTGTCTAGATTTTAAGGGAGCAAAATTATTCAAAATAGTAGAAATACTTTCATCATAGACATTAAGAATGTCTTCAGCACTGGAATGACTGCAGCAGTCAGAGAGGGGGGAATCACTGAGTGCAGCAGAAAATGACAGAGGATCAACCAACTTCCATGCACGATAATCAATCAAGGATTTAACAACAGGTTTTGGAATGTAATAATCAGTTTATGATCAGAGATACCTACGTCAGAGCTAGTGTTGTCACGGTACCAAAATTTCAGTATTCGGTACCAATACCAGTGAAAATCCACGGTTCTCGGTACCAATTTCGGTACCAAAGCAAAACACAAAAACATGCTAATTGAACAACAACTTGGTACCGAAATACCGGGTCTTTTGACAACACTAGTCGGAGCCTTTTAAGGCAGTAATGTCGATACCAGTAGAGCAAACCAAATCCAGTGTATGGCCATGTACATGAGTTGGAAAATCAATATGTTGCTGCAGATTAAAACAATCAAGGACAGACATGAACTCAAGAGCATGAACAGTATCAGTATCAACATGAATATTGAAATCCCCTAGCAATAGCATAGCTGTAGATTGCGCAGAAGCAATTGTCAGCAATTCACACAAGTCTGACAGAAATTGCATGTTCATTTTAGGAGGACGATACACCAGTATTATGAGCAGTGAAGAGTGACTAGTAAATTGTCACTATTTTAAATGGCAAATATTCAAGGATACAGCTCAATTTGAAGACTGGTGATAGACCACCTCCAGGCCCCCACCCCTGCCTCCAATTCGTGGCTTAGTCAGAGTACTGAAACCAGGAGGAGAAAGCAGATTAAGTTCAACAAAGTCATTAGATGCTTGCCAGGTTTCTGTGAGCATCAGCATATCACAGTTATTGTCAGAGATGAAGTCCCAAAGAAATGTTCCTTTCCCAGTTAAAGACCGAGTGTTGAGTAGGGCAAAATTACCACATCGTTGCACATTCTTGTTAAGCACAGAGTCATCTCTGGTCTTTTCTAGTGGCCTTAGCGATGATAAACAAACTCCACGATGTATATACGTAGAGGACGACTTCCATGTGCTTAATCTATGAGACCAGATAGAGGGGATAGAAGCAGGCGAAGAGCAGTTAAATGTTCAGGAGTCGTTTTGGTGAGCGATGAATATAGTGGGGCCGACGAGCAATTCCGATAGTTTTACACAGTCCATATGTGGCGGGATCCAGCCGGGAAAAACAGGTCAAACGACGCAACTAGATGTCTTAGAACTTTGTAGATGTCTAACAAAATTTCATTTGAATGGAAAACAGCAAGGATAGCAAAAAAAAACACAAGAGGCCATCAGTCTCACAGCCAAACAAGATTTATTTGAGAAAAATATTCCATACATGACTCAAAGCACAACACTCACCACAACGATACACAGGACACACAACACTGGCCCACGTTAGCCAGGCCAGACAGTGGTACACAGGGCACAGCACGGCGAGAAGGTGGAAACCCACTCACCGGCAGTGCCCAGAACGAACCTACAGAGTTAGATCCGGGCAGAGAGCTCGTGAAGCGCTGTGAAGTGTGGCCGCGTAGCACCACATTAGCCAAACCCGAGACAAACGATAGACAATACCAGGCACGACGAATCAATGAGAAAGTGGAGACTCACTCACTGACACTGTCAAGCGGTACAAACACACCATCGATCCGGGGAGAGGGCTCGCTAGGGTGTGAAGCGTGTGGCAAGTTAACATCCAAGAGGGCAGTTCAAAACTTTTGTTATAAATCAGTCCGGAGATCGATAAGTGAAGATGGAAATGTTCACAAAAAGAAAAAGGAGACAAACCAAGCGATTTCACGACAAAAACAGACAAAGAGAACGCGAAGGTGAAGAGTAGCGGCTGCCAAGTTGCGCACTGCATACTCTCAACGGAAACAGAAATCATATTATAGAAATTATATTATATTATATTATATTATATTATAATGTGTAGGGTCAACCTACAGTTTGCATTTCTGATTTGCTGCTAGTGGGGCAGAAATACACACTTTCTTCTTTTTTTTTATGTAGATGAAAAATTTCTGAGATGCAATATTCAAACAGTCTCTGACTTTCCAAATCAGGTTTTGTTGCTCGCTCTGAGATGCTTGTTGAAACCACAGTCATCCCGAGTGCATTATGTGTGCTTGTATGTTTTTTTTTTTCTGTGATATTTGCTAAACCTCCTAAACTCACACAGGGGTCAGAGGTTAGTATGTATAGGGTCGCAGGGATGTAGAGAAGGAGGAGCTGATAGTGGGAGAGAGGGAGGTGTGTTTAGTCTGTACAGAGGAAGTCCAACTGCTCCCTATGAACTACATTACTATCACAGACGTTGTAAGGGTATTTGGAAAGTCACTCACCCCTTCAGAGGCCTGTTGTTTCCCACGCTGCCTTCCCATGCTCCCCGTACTTACTTCATATTTGCACGTCTATAAATAAAGCTCCTCCCGACCAGAAGCGTTTGATAAACTGGTCCGGAGATGCACATGGGCTGCTGTTAACCAAAGGTCATTAGCCTTTCCTGCAATATGTGCTAATAGAGCATGGTAGGACACTATTGGACGAATTAAGACTACAGTGTGTCTATATAGAAGTGCTGTGCCAGAAACATACAACTATGTGAATACTTGAACAATGAATATGTTACATTTCAGTAATTCAGTACATTTCATGTAATAATAACACACAAAATCGAGCTTGCTTAGCTAGTCTTGTGATTGTGTTCACATTTAGGGGATTTAGGGCTTCACATCTTTCATCTACTGCTTGTTTTTCTTCCAGCTCATGCCACCCAGTAGCAACACCTCATATAAACAATGCTGTCTTTGTCCAGAATGCTGTGAACTGTTGTTCTGCATTGTAATTTGTGTCGCTAACTGAATAATTTTGCATATTGATTACTCACGGTCCCCTTTTGGCCTTCTGTTTGTGCCCTTTTTATGGGAAACAATTTGTTAGTCTTATTAGACTTCCATGTTTCTATTTAGAAAATTCTATTTAGGTTATTTTCAAATTAGTGGACAAAAACCGACTCTGCCCCTTTTGGGAAATGATAATCATTATATTTAAAGTGTTTTTTTTTTTCTTGGTTGTGGTGGGGGGAAAACATTGTAGCTGTTTCTATAAAACAACAACTTTAAGCAGAAGCTATCCAATTGCATCGGCAGTGGTCTGAACTAACACACAAGTGGTAAGTGGTAACCTACTATGGCTAGCATGATTTATCTGTGCTTATGAGTTTGGACTAGTAGATATATGTTTAGTTAGTTAGTTATGATCAATATATACAAAATATATACAAAAAGTTCATACATACTGGGGGCTTTTTTCAAAGAAATTAATACTTGCATCAGAAATGAATGATGCATTAAATTGTTCAAAAGTGACTGTAAAGATTTTAAATTAATAAAAAAAAACTTTTTTATTTTATTTTGTTTTTTCAAATAAATGCTGTTTTCTATTTCTATTCATCAAAAAATCCTAAAAAAATCTATCACGAATCCACAAAAATATTGAGCAGCACAACTGTTTCCAACATTGATGATAATAATAATAATAATAATAATAATGTTTCTTGAGCAGCAAATCAGCATATTAGAATGATTTCTGAAATGATGATTTCTGATTTCTGAGTAATGATGCTGAAAATTTTGCTTTGTATCACAGGAATAAATTACATTTTAAAATATATTTAAATAGAAAACATTTATTTTAAATTGTAATAATATTTTACAATATTACAGTTTTTACTGTATTTTTGATCAAGTAAATCCAGCCTTGCATGAGAGATTTATGTCAAAGAAATCAAAATTTTTTTTTTTTTACTGAATTTTACTTATAATTTTTTTAATTTACTTTTGGACAGTGTAGGACAGTTGTAGAAGTGACATGAAGCGAAATGGGAGAGAGAGGGGGGAGGGTGGAATCAGGAAAGGTCCTCAAGCCGGGATTCAAACTCAGGACGCCCGCAACGCAACGGCACACTATATGTCAGCAAGCTGGCCACAAGGCTATCGGCGCCGACCTTACCCCAAACTTTTGAACAGTACTGTAGTGTATAATAAATATATAGTTTTTTGTTTTGTTTTGTTTTTAACCGTTTACATTAGACATTTTAGAATTTACATGATTCGGATTTAAATAATTTATTGTTCTCTCGTTCTTTTTTTCTCTCTGTATTTCTTGCTTCTGGACTAATCTACAAAACTGGCAACAGCAGATATATTACTAGCTCTTGAATGATGAAATGCTTCATAAGTCTTGAATAAAAGTGTCATTTAAATAGCTAAATGTAATTATTTTAAGCGAAGGCATTAAAACTTGATTAATTTACAGTAAAAAAACGATACTAATATTGACTAATATTGACATTGTTGCCCTGTTTTCCTGGGCATCATTTTGGAGGCCATGCAAAGGCTTGCTTTGTTTTCAGGTGGGCTCGTCGTCCCCTACTCAGAGCATCCATGAAATGATGTCATGGAAACGGGTGTGTGCAGCGGAGAGCAGCAGGACTTCTTCTCTCATTGGCTGAGCCTGAGCCTTATCTGCGCTCCCTCTTTTGCCTTCAGCGAGGGTGCTGGCTGCATGTGTTCAGTCAGTCTCTAACAGAAGACACAATAGAAGATGTTCATTATCCTTTATTTAACCAGTGATTTCTGATATTCAGTGGTTCTGAGACATGGTATGTAATTTGTGCTGTGTAATTCATCTTTAATGCCAAAGAGAGTGATAATACTATTCTAGTCATTGAGGTTGTGCATAATTGATAAAAATCATTGTGGATCATTTAGGTTTTTAATTTAGTCATTGACCATGCATATATATTTTGATCAGCGAACTGTACAGTTTGAGAGAAAAAGCTTGGTTAATACTAAAAGGAGCAAAATGCATGCATGCTGACAGGAAACGCTAACATCTGTTTGTGTGTGGAGGGGTGTTGCTATAGAGACACAGGCAGGTAAGGACATTGAGGAAGTGCAGACGAAGCTGGTAGAGGAAGATTCAGCCAGAAAGAGGTCATGAGTTGATTGGGCACCTCTTGCTGTTCGTTTTCAAAGAAAAGACTGCATGAGTATTACAGTAGATCAGTGACAGGAAAAACTTGTTGCCTGCCAAGCATTTGGCCCATCTCTCACACTTAGTGTTAATTTACAGACCTGGGAATAATGCCACAAGACTCTCCGGTGAGGGTAAGCATTTTATTCTTTCAAAGTGAGGTGAGCGTCAGACCTTGTTGTGGTGTTTCGAGTCTGAGGTTTGCACTTGTTTGTCTGTGTAAATGTGTTCACGCTTAATTTGATGTTAATTGTGGTTGTCCCTGATGAGCTACTTCGTTCAGAGAGTAGAGGTTAAGTTTAGAGTTACCCCGAGCCATCAATAGGGTCATGGCTTACCATGTTCCTCTGTCTTTGCCATTTATACAGTCATGGATGATTACAGAGGAAGTAGCTGTCACTTGCTAAACAGTCTTATCTCTACTGCAGAGCAATGGTGTTTGATGAGATGATATTGCAGACTAAGTATCATTGGCAGCTGGTCACAATCTGTGACGATGTACTTGTGTATTATTGTATCATTGACATGTTTTTAGTTAATTCCCATTTATTTACTGAGAATTTCCTATTTCACAAAAGTCGTAAAATTGTTAAAGGGGACATATTAATTTAAACTTCTGATATACGGTTTTCTGATCGCGCACATCCGAAGCAAGCGCACAGAAAGTGGCTGTCACACGGCATGTGAATACTTTTCTTTCATGTATTATTGCACTAAAACTCAAATACACACAAATTTACGTTAAAAACACACAAGTTATAAAAACAGTGAGTTATGTCTTTGAAACAGCTGGAAAAGAAATTGCATGTTTATATTAGATCTGTGTGGCAGCAGCGTAATATTCAGTAAATCAATAAATCCACTGCCCTCTTGTCTCCTCTGAGGCTGGGACTCTAAATAGTGTTCTGTGCTCGTGAGTGCAGCCAAAGACAGAACAGTTAGCATGCTTTGATTGAACTTTCGCCATGCCGAAACACACCGTTGTTGCTTGCGAAACATAATGGCAGTGCCATTGGTGGAAACTTGCAGATAAAGGGGCGGTAATATTATAATAAGATCCCCTTACCACGTCATGGGGGAGCGAAATCTGAGTGACTCATTTTTTCACAAACTTGCAAAGAAAGGCTTACCAAAAACAATTTACTGGGTTGTTCTTTTTCACATTTTCTGGGTTGGTAGATGCACCGGAGACCCTATTATAGCACTTAACAAAGAAAAAGTCAGATTTTCATAAGTCACCTTTAATGATCCCAATAACATTGTGTAAAAATATAATTTCCTTTTTCATTTTGGGGTAAAATATAGTTTGTGGCAGGTTTCATGAAATTTATCTTATAAGGATATTACTCATGACACCATAAGTATTTAAACTCTGCACTAAGTTCTTTTATCAGTCTCTGCTTATCTTTTAATGATTGAAACACCAGCTGCCTGATCACAAGAATCCTGACCCTTACCTCATCTGAATGCCACAAACACTTCTGCAGTTTAGCTCAGGGAAAAGAATGACACTGCAGCTTCTGCTGGTATTCTGGCCAGACGGATTGATAAGACATCCTGGAACTGCCTGTGTTCTGCCTGGACAGATATCTTCTGTCTGTATTGATCTGGCACCCAGAAAGTCAAACAACACAGCACTATAATTAACTTAACTTCTTGGCTTTGCACTGTGGTTATGCTTAGAGTCAAGATGTCATCTCCAGTTAACTATAAAATTTGATTTTGATCTTGTTTGTTCCCAATTACAGATTATCTCCTGTTTGGCAACTGAAGTGACGGCCATCAAGACTGGACAGAGTCGGGCTGAATCTGAGCAAAATCTGGTTGAACCAGGAACCTTTTAGGACTTGTTAGAAGAAAACAACTTATTATTGAAACCACAACAGCACCAGTCAAACGCAACTGGGTTTGTGAGTTGTGCAAACCAAGATGCCCATCTTAAAGCAGCTGGTGTTGGGGTCTCAGACCAAACGGCGATCTCGTATGGACCTCACTACTGAGATGATCAGCGCTCCCTTGGGTGACTTCCGGCACACCATGCATGTAGGGCGCAGCGGGGAAGCTTTCGGAGACACATCTTTCCTCAGCACTCGATCTGGAGAGCCATCCCAAGAAGGCCACACCTATCCTCGCTCTCCAAAACCGGGACTGCTGTCTCGTACCTTCTGGAGCAGCAAGCGCTCTCAGTCGGTCACCAGAGTAGACCAGCGAGACAATACCCTCTTTCCTCCCAGCGAGTCACCTACCTTTGTGAAGAATGCCATGTCCTTGCCCTTTCTGAACAATGAAGAAGGACCGGAGGGAGACAAGAGGGTGCTCAAGAGCTTGACCTCCAGCCCCTCCAATGGGGCCTCTGTTGAAGCATTGGACTTGGAGCTACATGAGAAGCAATTTGGGGTGTTGACCGACCTGCGACCTTCCCCATCTTACAACGGGGGAGGATTGAAGAAAGCTGAATCTGTGATGTCATTCCATGTTGATCTTGGGCCCTCGATGCTGGGGGACATCCTGGGGGTCATGGAGAAGGAAGATGATGACCAGGGGTTTGAAGAAGGCAAGAGCAGTGAGGGACATGCATCTCCTCTTCACTGCAACCTGGGAGGAGTGGAAATGGATGAGGAAATGAGGGAGGTTGTTGTGAAAGAAGAGGAACTAGAGGGGTTAGTCGCTCACAGTGAGGGTCCCATGAGGGCTCCCAGCTCTGTTGACTTGGAGATACAGAGTGAAGGCACCAGCACCCCAGAACCACACCACAAACACCTGCATCACCTCGACAGCTGCTCAGTTTCCAGCTCAGGTTCAGCTGCCTTGGAGGAGAAACCAACCAGTGAGCCTTACGAGGAAGATATTGGAGTTACCGACAACATCTGCAACCCAGACAATGAACCAGCCTTCTCCTCCTTCATGGAAGATGAGGATGATGAGATTCGAGTATGAAACCCTACAATCAGCAAACCTTTCTGAGGATGGAGAGATAAATATCTCAGACTAGAATTTGACATTGTGTAAAGAGGAGAAATGCGGTGTAGATGTAAGCATGTCAAAGCTGGACAGATGCCTCAGGTTCCTGTGTCCCTGTAGAGATAAGTTGGGGAGACTGCTTTAGCTCAGACACCAAAGCCATCTGTCACACTACTGACCCATGCTAAGATGAGCAGCTGGATGGTGTTGAAAATGTGTCCAAAAGAGACCTGCTACACTGATAGCTCTGCAAAAGGAAAGACATGCATAGGGGATACATACATCACCAAAACCGAATTTTCCCATAGTCCCATGCGGGGTTCCCACAGTTGTAAGCTGGAAATATCAGGGAATTTTATAAAATGTAATGGTCATGGATTTTTTCCAAGTTATTCTCAGCTTTAAAATACGTTGTTTGTGAAAAATTGCGTTTTGTGTTCTCAATGAAATTGTTAAAAAAAAATCCTTACCTGGTAATCACAAGCAACTAGAATGGTCATGTAAATTCATTGGTCAAAAGATGTGGGAACCCTGCCCATGACTTGGTGCCTAAATATAATGGTTCTTTTGATTTAGAGCACTAGCGTATTAAATTAAATCATATGATTTGTTCAGTGGCCCTCTGCATAAAGGTACAATATATTTTCAAAGTTAATATCAGCACTCTGCCATTGTCAGAAAAGTAACACTGTGTTAGGAGAGAGCTCTTATGAGATGATCCAAATGTTTTATCATACACATTCTTGGGGTAGCATTGTCAAAGCCCTACAAATACTTTATCTTTAGATTACACATAATTCAGTCATGCATCCGGTAAAACTGTAATTTTAAGAGCTACTGTGGTTCAGAAGCTCAGGAAACGTCCTTGTGCAGCTGATTACACACTGCGCTGGTCTGAGCTCGAATGCTGATGATTTGAAGGTGGTGGATGTTTGAGAACCTCTCCAGAAACTGATCATAGTCCACTTTTGGGAAGAGTGGCAACAGGTGTCCCTCCATCAGATCTCCTTTTTCAGTCTGTACGTGTTTTGCATAGTAGTTGTTTGCTCAGTATCTTGCATATCTCACCACTTCCTTCCTGCACTTCATGGCGTGCGAGGGGAACTGCTGTTTATTGCTGGAGTTTTTGATCAGTTTGATTGTAGCTGTCATTGAAACATTTAAACCGTTGGATAAACAATATGTGTCATGTCAAGTACAACTAAAAAGTAATTTGTGTTAAGTCATGTCTTTTAGTAAACATGAACATGTCGGTTTTATTAATTGTGTTAACTCTGACATTAGCAAATTATTGCACTGGTATTGCTCCTCAGTAAATTCACTGGGGTGCTTTAATACACTGTTGAGCAAAGACACTAAAATTCATTGATTCCGTTTGATCTTTTGACTTTTTCATTGTGTACATAATAATAATAATAATTCCTTACATTTATATAGTGCTTTTCTGGGCACTCAAAGCGCTTTACATAGTAGGGGGAATCTCCTCAACCACCACCAGTGTGCAGCATCCACCTGGATGATGCGACGGCAGCCATATTGCGCCAGAACGCCCACCACACACCAGCTTATTGGTGGAGAGGAGAAGCCAATCAGCAGATATGGGGATGGTTAGGAGGCCATGATGGTCAGATGCCAATGGGCGAATTTGGCCAGAATGCCAGGGTTACACCCCTACTCTTTTTCGAAGGACATCCTGGGATTTTTAATGACCACAGAGAGTCAGGACCTCGGTTTAACGTCTCAACCGAAGGACGGTGCTTTTTGACAGTATAGTGTCCCCATCACTATACTGGGGCATTAGGACCCACACAGACCACAGGGTGAGCACCCCCTGCTGGCCTCACTAACACCTCTTCCAGCAGCAACCTAGGTCTCCCATCCAGGTACTGACCAGGCTCAACCCTGCTTAGCTTCAGTGGGCAACCAGTCTTGGGCTGCAGGGTGACATGGCTCCTGGCATATATATGTCTACATACAGTATAGCAGATGATCATTACTAAAATGAGGCCTTTATTACTGCAGACCTTCATGTGTGAATTAACTGCAGTAGTCTGCAAGCTTACTGTCTCTATTAAAGATCAGGCACTGTGAAGACATGTCTTCGACGTCAAGACTACAGTAAGAATTTACCGGGAATTCTCAGCTGCTTCACACTTGGGTCACGTCAGCCTTAAGCAAAAAAGTGCCAAATCTAATCTAGCATGTACTGCCTAGTAAGCCTGACTTTTGAATATCATTTAACATGGTGAATGAATTAGGTTTTGCCTTAATTTCAGATATGGGCCAAACAATCCATCTTGTTTTGATTACTGTAGACAGAAATGCTTAGTAAGAATTTACCTAATTTGCTTCAAGATGAGCCTCAGGGAGAGAGAAAAAGACATGAGGTTAGCATTCTGTTTTATTTGCATAGCCTTGTGCTAGCAGTCCATTTTAAATTTAGCAAGACAAAAACAAGTAAAAAGAGAGAAGTCTGTTTATATCTGAAATTGTGTGGCTGTGTGTGAAGTGGATTTAGCGAAGTTTATCTTCATGTTTTCAGTCTATGTGATAATAGTGCTGTTTGTCTCGCCTATCTTTGCTACAATTTCTATGTTCATCATGTACATATTCATGCTTGCCAGCCTTTTCAAGGCTATAACCGCTATATTTTTAAATAAAAGAAAACGTCCACAAAAGTGTCTTTAGCTTCATTTCAGAAATGTTTTCCTTGTAACATTAGGCTATTTCATGATGTATTGTGTAAGTTGCTTAAAATGTTATTTCATCCAAAAATGAAAATGCTGTCATTAATTACCCTCGTGTCATTCCAGACCCGTAGGACCTTCGGACCGTAGGACCTTTGAAACACAAATTATTATATTTTTGATGAAATCCAAGACCTTTCTGACCCTCCACAGACAGCAACGGAATAACTACCACATTCAAGACCCAGAAGGACATTGTTAAAAAAGTCCATGTGACATTAGTGGTCTTTGTGCACAAAAAGTATTCTTGTAGCTTCATAAAATGACCACTGATGTCACAGGCCTATATTAACAATGTCTTTACTACGTTTCTGTGTTTTGAACGTGGTAGTACCCTTGCTGTCTATGCAGGATCAGAAAGCTCTCGGATTGCATTAAAAATATTCATTTGTGTTCCAAAGATGAACGGAGGTCTTACAGGTTTGGAACGATTAACAGAATTGTCAGTTAAAAATGGTCATTTTTGGATGAACTATCCCTTTAAGTTTGAAATTATCAAGAAGAAAATACAAAAGTGACCATTTGGGTTCAGTGGAATCGATAATAAACAAACTTTTTGATTTTGGTTTATTTGAGCAGGAGTTGAATTTTAAGCTTGAAGTTGCTATGAGTTCTAGATTGGCGCTCTGCATAGATGGGCACAGATCCGTTGACTAATTCAATAAACCTAGGCCTACCCGAGGCTGAGGGAAGCTCAGCCTTTGTCAACACATGCTGCTAAAGACCTCCTGTGATGACTGACCACATGCAGCTCTTTTAATCGGATCACTGCGACTGCAGACCTACATGAAAGTTTCATGTGAGTAAAAATAATTCACACTCAGTCATTTAACTGATATCAGCGCTCACATTTAGCTCTTTTCTCACATACTGTAGCTGCCTGCGTGTTGTCTTCAGGTGAAAACCAAACGCCCCGTATTCCCAGCTCAAATTTACGAGTGATTATGTATTGATTTGAGTGTTAAAAGCAACGTGGTTTGATTGATCTGCCTGCTGCCCTACAAAGTTTGTTAGGTGTTAATGTTCCTTCGGTTCAGATAAAAGAGAATTTTATGAATCTTGGCTTGACAAAAAATCCATTATTTCATGTACACGCTGCGTGTATAAAATGTGGATACATCCTGCCACCTAGTGGCTAGCTGCATACACAACATCACTTTTTCTCATTCCATGCCACTCTTACCAGGGCATGATCAAAACCTTTCTTCAGCAGTATTTTAGTGTTTTGTTTGTGACACGAAATAATTGTGCTTTGCAAATGCATTGCATTTAGAACTGGTTAGAAGTGGTTCTCAACCGGGGGCCTAAAAAGTTAATTAATACATTAATAAATCATTATTAAATATTCAAATAATCTAAAATAAAATAATCACATAAAATCACAGTGTAAACCTAAATCACTTTTCTTTTAATTTCCCCTCAATAACTATAATTTCTATTGAAGAACATAGTTCTGGAATCACAAAATGAGTCGTGGTTAATGTATTTAATTTATCAAATTAATTAACAACGTTTTTTAATTCAATAAATTAATTAAAAAAAATAAAAACAAACAGCTTTGTTATAATTACAGCAGAAATACTGGACATATCCTGCTGTATATAGACGGTGGCTCTTTGAATATTGATTATGGGGGGAATTTTCAAATGAATTTTCAAAAGTCATTGAGTTTCTGAAGTTATTTTTAAACCTTTTAATCTCATCACATTTTGGGTTCATTTATTCATTCACAATTTAACATTCGAAAAAATTAGAAATAAATAATATATAAACATTCATTCTTTATTATTAATTTATTTATTTTTGTTAAGAAAAGAAACCCTTTTTCAGGATACTATATTTTTAAAGATCATTTTATAAAATCAAAATAAGCTTTACAGATCTTTATTAGAAAGTGTTTAAGCAATGTTTTTCATACTTGTTGCATGAGCCGTAAACAATTATTGCACATGCTCCTGTGGAACAGTCCTTAAGACACAGATTACAAGACATATTGTAAGCAGAAGAAAATCAATTTCACAGTTCCAATAACTTAAGACATTAAAGGGACCTTTCTACTGACTCTGAAAAGACACCAGAAGAAAGAACCCAGGGTTCCTGATCACCTGATTAAGTCTGCATTTATATATATTCACCCACAATTAATTAGCCCTTGTGCTGTTCTCGCTTGAAAAATCATATCAGCTGGTCCAGGCTGAGTATTTTCCTGCTGTCCTACTATATAACCAGAGGAGGTCGCTGTTTGAATATTTAAAGCATTATCATCGTGAGCTGCCAGAACCGCGGCCTCCACTGCTGAATCTCATGACAGGAGTCAAGGCTTCCAGGAGGAAACCAGCATGAAGAAATCTGGAAACCATTAAGCAACCTGCTAGAGCTGAGATTTGAAGGAGCGAGAGATAGAGGACGGGAGGGGGAGAAAGGGGGATGGGTTAAAACTGGGAGTGGAACAGAAAGCATGATCAACTTATTTTTCTCCCTTGACTTCAGTCTCTCTGTAGAAAGACACACGTACACAATTCAGCCTTCTTGGGATTCCAGTATGACCCCTCCCATCATTTTTTCCGGTGTCTCCAAATAGGGGCTTTCCTTTGTCATTGCAAACTGGTTTGTCTCAGGGTTCATTTCTCAATTGCTAGAAAGGGTGGGACATGCTGCAAGCGAACAGGAGGGAAACTCGCCCATGGGCTGCAGCTGTTGTCCACCCTTCTGTCATGAGCATAGATGGGCGACACGCTTGGTTTGAAAGCTTGAGTTGACAGTAACCAGACAGCATGTCCTTTCAACCTGTCATCTCCAGCAAATAATGACCACATTCATGGCGCGACACACGTCTGAGGCTTCCCCGCAGAAACAATAAAACAGTTGGGACAGTTCCTTTCCAGTCCATCTCAAAAACATACTGATTAAAAGTGCTGTGTGTGATTTTTCGATGTTAGATACTTTTCTACTACCCCAACTCAATATAAAAAGATCAAGTGTACGTGCAACATTTTCAGCATCATTAGTCCAGTTTTCAGTGTCACACGATCCTTCAGAAATCATTTTAATATGCTGATTTGATGCTCAAGATGCATGTCTTGTCATTATCAATGTTGAAAACAGTTGTGCTGCTTCATATTTTTGTGGAAACGGTGATATATTTTATTTCAGGATTCTTTGATAAAAAGTAAAATGGTTGAAATAGAAATATTTTGTAACATTATAAATGTCTTACCTATCACTTTTGATTTATTTTTTGCATCCATGCATAGTAAAACTATTAATTTATTTAATACATTTTAAGAGGATCTTACTAATGGGTATGTGGTGGTATAAAACAAAAAGGTTAGAAGGTTGGGAAACGCTGGTTTTAATCTAGCTCCAATATGTTATAGCATAAATCAAGACAATAAAAAGTAAGGCTGAACCCGAGTCAGGATTCTCTGTTCCACTCCCTCGCCAAAATACAGTTCACCGCTGATGATATGCAGATGGTCTATAAAGTGGAGATCAGCTGAACTTCTTGGGCTTTCTATGTATGTTTGCATGATCTTGGTGAAATACACTGAGCTCAATATCCATAGTTTTATCCAACATTTCTGAGCAGGGAAGCCAGGCCACGATATCCACTGCTGCAGAAACAGTTTTGCTCTTGTCTTTCGTTTGTTTGCATATCTAACTGCTATGGGCAAAGGGCTTTGAATTTTACAGCCCTTCGGAAAGTGTATTTAAAAAAATATATATAATAAAACCCAAATGGAAAGAATACTCGACTGCACTAGCTGCGCTTGAAACTCTTTTAACAGTAGAACTGCTTTTTCCATCAAGCATTTTCCAAAAGTATTTTTTAGCTGAGAGTGCAGCCGCTCTTGAGTACATGGCGATGGACGACTCCAACTTGTGGTCTGAGAAGGATTGGAAAATGTAAACATACGACAGTTTGGCAGTGACCTCTGACCCTGGGCCCATGGGACCACACACATGGACGAGGAACAGTTTGCTTGAGATGAATGTTTGGCGTGCCGTTTAAGGGTTTTAAAAATGCACAAGGCATTCGGATCTCCCCACTTGTAACCGTGCTTTATGTCTACAGTTTGTACGTATGATTGCGGTTGAGATTCTTTTTTATGTTCGCATTGTAATTCTTTCTCTCTTTCCTCCAGAGTGCCTGTCTGTTGCAATAAGCAGTTTCCTGTATAAATCACACCCCACTGGAGTCAGCTCCAATACTCACTCCTAAATCCTACTTCTAAACTCGCTCCATAAGCATTTGCCACTTTAGTGGAATGGTAAACTTCAAGCGTAAAATGAAAAGCTATTTAATGTACGTTAATAACAGCCTTGCAGACAAAATATAATTTAGTGACATACACTCCATCTACTCTGTGCTCACTTAAGGGCCATTTACACAGAGTGCTTTTTTGCATTTAAAAACATGAAATGTTGATATGAATGATGAGTTTTTACAGATTACAGCATTCACACTGGGAGCAGGCCATGCGGAGTCATGCCATTTTCACCAAAATGAAAACACTTTACACATGAATCCAATATCAGCAACATCAGGACGAGTGAGTTTTTAGCTTTATTTTCTATTCAAAAGCTCCAAAAATTATGTAGCTACAGAAACATTTATTTGGATGCTCTTGTTTCCAATTTGTTTTTTGGAAACAAGACCATCCAATCATTGTCCCGTTTCGGAAAACAAGACAGAGGCTAGTTGTATACCTTTTTAGGTTTTTTTGAAGGGAGTACAACATTTGAAAAGTATTCAGTAAGTTAAATATGAGTAATTGAGCTGAGAACAGATGGCTGAAAAGAGACTAGGTCATGAAGTCTCAAATGGTTAAAGGTTTGAATTTTCAGGATGGCATTAACCAGTTTGCATCGCAATATCAAAATCTAAAAGGAAACCTACAGTACATACATTGATTTTATTTCAAAATGTACAAAAATTGCCAAAAATATAAAAAAATATATTTAAGTAAATATTTTCTACCAATATATTTTTGACCATTTTTTTGTATGTTTTGAAAATATTCTGTAAAAATATAAACATATATTTAAAAAGCATTTAAATGTAAACATAAATCTAGTTTTGATCTCTAGTAGGCTATCCACATTTGCATATAGCCTAATTGTCGACTACTGTAAAATTGGAAATGTAATTTGAAATACATATTTTAGTATATGAAAGTTGAAACTAATGATATTTTCTATTTCAAATATATATTTAATTGAGCTTCACTGTTTACAACATAAATTTAGCATATATTTAAAATGTATTTGGGCAACAAATATATAAATATATTTTATTTCTGTAAAGCTTATCAGGGTATACTGTAAAAAGTTAAACTGAATTTGTAAGAATTTCTGATCATATTTTTCAGTTTAGCAAACAAACAAACAAACAAATAACAGAATACATAATTGTTCACAATTATTTTATTTCAGTAGCAACAACAAAAAAAAGGCAAACAAACATTTTTTTTTAAGGTAGAACTTTTAACTTGCATTAGAATGCAGTGTCATGGGCTGCAAACGTGCAACAATCAAATATCTGTCTAGACTCTAGAACATGTTTACATATAAAAACAATGGAAGAGCAGCGCAGTGGAATGCAAAAACTCTAGGCACGGGGCAGTGGAATGAACACAAATTGCAAAGTCTTGAGACACGTTTTTTAAAGTTTCACTTTTTTACCACACCGTGTCATGCTCGAAATATGAGAGTCAAAAACATCCATCTAGTGCATGTTTGCATACAAACACTATGGAAAAGCAGTGCTGTGGTGTCCTGTGTGATTGTGTGAATGCCCCCTGCTTGGTCCGAGTTTGGAAAACTACTTTCACGTTAACCTGAAGGAAATTAAAATATGACATCAAATGGACTCAAAAGCACCCTGAAATCTCTTAAGACTCCTCAGTCCTCAATCAAATGTTTTCCAGGATTTCCACATGTGTTTGACGTTCTGGGTATTGATATTCGTCTCCTCCCACAGATATTGCTGATAGGGCCCATTAAATGCTTCCCCTTTCCCTTTCTTTCATTCATATCTCCCTCCCCTCAGAGGAACCTTCACTGTGTGCTAAATGCATTTAGCAATGCATTGAGCCATGTGAGAATACACATGCCAACACCCAATGTATGTGTTACTCCAAAGTTTTCACCCTTTCCCTCACTCATTCATTTCTTATTATTTTCTGTGGTGTACTTTATGGTTTGTGGAATCTCCTTCATGAACTTGAACAAGGTTCCACCAATAAAAAGACAACACCCAATACATGCATGCTTTCCTGTTTACAAAAGCCACATAATGCAGGCATTGTTTTGCACTGGGGTTGTGGTATGTAGTCTAATATAGAGAAAGCATGCAAGGTGATGATGGGGTTAGATCTGGCCAGGAAGTGGGAGATCACAGGGGGTCACTTGCTTTTGGCATGTATTAAACTCTAACCCCTGCAGAGTTCCACCTCCTTTTCAACCCCACTGCAGCACCATCTGTTTTATTTCCCATAGGGTGTGACTGCAGTTATTGTTATGTAGTGCATGCATAAATTGCATCAAATATGACCAAACATTCTGTGCAACAGATCTGGGACTTTTTGCAGTTTTCTCGAGTGGTGGGGAATTTAAAATGACTTTTGTCAACTGATTACTGTTACACCAGTAGGTGGCGACGAGTGATATTGTGAGTGAGTCATTGAATCATTCAATCAACCGATTTGTTCAAACACACTGATTCATTATTCATTAACTAACTTCCTGAATCTGAATAGGCCTACTTCCTTTCTATGTAGTACATTAATATAGTTGTATGTCTGAGTGCTTTGCATAAAACAGTAAGCAAATAGTATCTGGATGATCTACAACATCCATTACGAAGATTATGAAGTGTGCATCTGGTGTACACTTTTCTATCCCACGAGGCCACAGTAGGGAAGTTGTGAATGACACTTTGGCTTTGTCTAGAACTTTTCTCATTGGTGCAACACAAATACTCTAATGTGTTTAGAGTGAAAGTTACTGAATATTAACTCCGATACTGTATTAATCTGCTAAATCAGGGATGTCCAATCCTGCTCCTGGAGGGCCACTGTCCTGAATAGTCCAGTTCCAACCCCAATTAAACACACCTGAACCAGCTAATCAAGATCTTACTAGGCATACTGGAAACTTCCAGGTAGGTGTGTTGAGGCAAGTTGGAGCTAAACTCTGCAAGACTGTGGCCCTCCAGGACTGAGTTTGGACACCCCTGTGCTAAATAAAAGCAATATCACACTCATAACTGTGCATGAGGCTGCAGATATTCGGAACAATGTCTCTCTTTGTATACCGTATACTGATTTATTAATTGATTGATTGATTTCCATCCATTTCTTTCTTTTTTTATTGCTGTTTTAATCAAATAATGTGTCAGTGTGAAGATTTTAAAAATGTGGATAGTATTACTTCTAGTTCATTTGTCACATTAGAAATGGAAGGCCATGTTGAATACATAGAATTGTGGGATTTTTCCTTTCAAATTCTTTCTTTTTTATATTATACATCATCCAGGTATTTCATGCATATACAAACTGTTTGCATACTGCGTAATATAGTAGTATGCAAAACAACATATGCACGTTTAAAATAGCATCTGCTGTTTACAGAACTGGCCTGTCTTGGTTTTCTACTTAATATGAACTGTACATGGTCTAGAAATAAATATTGTTCAACACAGGAAGAGAGGAAGACTGAACATGAATCTACTTTATAATTCTCTTCTAACAGAAGAATTTCTTCCTGATTCTCTCTTTGATCCCCGTGACGTTTCTCAGGCTCATGTATGAGCGGATGGCTAGCTTATATTTACACTTTCTCCAACTCTCCTCCCAGAGGGTAAATCAAAGGATGTTGTTTTTATATTTCAGACTCCTGTTACTTGCGAGAGGCCCTGCAGCTGGCAGGGCTGGGCTCTGAAGCCACTGAGCATTCCTTCAATGGCTTTAAAAAGCACATAGTGTCCACTCTGTGCATAAGCATGCTGATCTTACATTAACATTAATGCTGTTCATTAACATCAACTCTGGCTCAGAGCAAAACACAGACTTTTCCATTACTGCACACTGTTTCCTGTTTTTACTTGCTCTACTCACGTCCTCTCTCCAAGATTGCACACAATGAGATGGATTGTCTTTTAGAATCCTTATTTTATCAGTCCAAGTCCTTGCTGCGAAATAATTGGCATCCTCTCGGTCTGTCCTGTTCCACAGGCTGACGTCTTCCCATCGCTGGGCTGGCTGAGGGAGGAGGAAAAATACTGGGGCGTTTGACATTTCACTGAGTGCTTCATACCAGCTCACCAAGGCATCTGTAAAGAGTCAGGAGTAAATCACAGCTGGGATAAGATGTATTGCCAAATGGGCGCAGGTTTGTGAGTGCACTTGTACAAAGGGGACATGAAAAATGAAATCATCATGGCATTTGGGCAGTCATACAAGGGAGACTTATCCTGCTTTATCAAAATGTCCTCAGTTTAGTGGATTCTGTCAAGCCGTGGCAATCTTCAGATGTTATCATATGTTGAATAATTCAGGGAAAATATCACATGTTTGAAAGCAAAATACAGAAGTGGTTTTAACCACCTTTATACTGAGATATTTTTGAGACCTTAACTCAACCCCAGCTCCTAAACATAACAAGGGATTTGGTTACTCTACACTTAAAAAAATAAAGGTTCTTTAGATTATTTAGATTGTTAAAATGTTCTTAGAACTAAGAAAGATAAAGACAATTGTTTTTTTAAGAACTGCCCTATAAAGTCATATATTTGGAATGCATTCATTTCATACTAAGTATAGTTCAAATCTATTAACATATTTACTGATATCGCTCGAGACTTACTGATATAAAAATTCCAATTAAACTTTATTTGGAGTACTACTTGTGCACAATGCATATTTCTGAATATTAAGCCTAAAATGTGTTATAATGTCACTATTGATGAGGATTGTATGATCTTTGAGTAATATCGGTTTTTAAATGCAAGATATTTAAAGTGTACCTGAAGTGTTGCAGTAGTTCCACGTTAGCACAATCAAATATACTTCGGTATATCTTTAGTTGGACTTCAGCACTACTTCTGCACAATTAAAGTGCATTAAGTACAAAATTAGTTGTTCCAATTTAGCAGACTTTAAGTATACCAGTTCAGTATACCAAAAGTACAATTGCATGGTATTTTTATTAAGTATATATATATATATATATATATGTAAATGTATTTATACATAAATACATTTACATATATACACTTAGCATAAAAATAAATTTATTTTAAATACATTTTAGTATATTTATTTTTCAGTAGGGTGTTTACTGAAAGATTCTTTGGGTAACCCTTAATGGTTTTTCTGGCAATGCTGCAAAAACCCTCTTTTGAAACATTTACTTTTAAGAGTGTATAATAAATAAATAAATAAATACATACATAAATAATGTATAAAATAAAATAAAATAAAATAAAAATACTTTTTACCCTGAAGGCATTTTTGAGTGTAAACCCTCCTTTTAGAGTTGAACAATTTTGGCAAACACTTGAACAATGTGAGTGTTCGCTCTAAAGTATATTCTTTACACTCAAACCACTTAAATTAACCATAAAACAAATAGAGTTAATTGAGTTATTAGTCCATATCACAGTACTGTTAGGATACATTGTGCAGTCCTACCTGAAATATATATTTCACGTTTACTGAAGCCTTGGATTCTTGCTCATTTCACATCGAGATGCATATCGCATCAGCCTCAGTTATGAGAATGCACATCCCGATTTCACATAGATGTTAGCCAATCGTAAAAAAGTGACTATTTGCATACAGTCTTAAACGTACATTATAAAAAATAACCTGTTTAACAAAAAGGGTCGGCATAAGGGTGAAAAGTGAGGGTAAATTGCTATGACATTTTTTTTGTGCAAAAAACGTTGAGTAACATTTTTAGGGGGTTTAATGGTGGAAAATAATACTAAAAAAGCATTTGTAGCAGAATACGGCCCCTTTAATATTTGCTGGTATGTGTATATAGTATGTGTACATGCCTCAGTGATGAAGATCTTTCTCTGCCTGTCTGAAATACAAACATTTGAACTCTTGACTCCTGGCTAGCGCTCATGTGATTTAATTCATCATCTTATTCATCTGCGTGCAAATTAATTTCGTCAAACTTGCATGAAGGCATGCAAGTTCAATCATAAAACATTCTTCTCTTTTAGGATAAATAAAATGTAGAGAGTTAAAACAGGCATATTTATTTTCTCTTTGGGAGGCTGATCTTGGGGTACATGACACCCAGAATTCCTCCCCAAGCAGCTCACTTTCGTTTGACCTTGAAAAACATGTGGCGATGTTAAAACACCTTCATTTCATTCATCTGCCTTCATGCCACAACACAGAAAAGATTAATTAGATCAGCATGTGGGTGTGAAACCCCAAAGTTGAGTGAAGCCACTTGAGGAAAATGTGACCGCAGAGAAGAAAGGATGAAACTGATTGTGATTTGTGGAATGTGTCTTTGGCTCTCGTTCCTCTGTCTGTGTTTATGAGTGCGTTTTGCACAGATCTGCATGTACAAAAATAAAGGTTCCAAAAGCGGGTTTTTCACAGCGATGCCACAGAAGAACCATTATTGGTTCCTCAAAGAACCTTTCAGTCAAAAGTTATTTTGTCTTAGTGTGAAGCACATTTTAATAATCTAAAGAACCTTTTGTGGAATTGAAAGATTCCATGGTTGTTAAAGGTTCTTGATGGAACCATAGATTTCAATACAGAACCTTTCTTTTTTTAAGAGTGTACATCAGTATGTGTGTTTTTAATTAGCACTTAATTGTTCTCCAGCATCAGTGAGTGTGTGTCAGGCAAGCAGGGTGGAGTAGGGTCATGCAAAGTGGGACGGGTGGAGGCAGGGTGTTGTCACTGCTCTTTCGGCCAATGGGGCGTGTGGAAGGAGTACATGAGGACAGTGAGATGTTTAATCCTTACCAGTACACACTGCTTGGCTTTAAAGAGATCATATCGTGCTTTATTATTTCATTTTCCCCTCTGAGGTCCACTTACAGGTGCATCTCAATAAATTAGAATGTCGTGGAAAAGTTCATTTATTTCAGTAATTCAACTCAAATTGTGAAACTCGTGTATTAAATAAATTCAATGCACACAGACTGAAGTAGTTTAAGTCTTTGGTTCTTTTAATTGTGATGATTTTGGCTCACATTTAACAAAAACCCACCAATTCACTATCTCGACAAATTAGAATACTTCATATTTTCCACGACATTCTAATTTATTGAGATGCACCTGTATAATTAGTGTTAATCCTGTCAGCGAAATTACTGACAAAAATGTTGGTTGCTGAAGGGCTGTTTGATTTCATCAGTGATTGGATTAACATAATTAAATAATAGAGTACGTTTACATGGACAACAGTAATCTGATTTTAACACGATTAAGACAATACTCTGATTAAGAATCTACCATGTAAACAGAGATTTTTTATGACCTTAATCCGGCTAAAGTCATATTCGAAGTAAACAGAAATCAAATTAAGACATGTGGAGTATTCCTATTTTATTCGCATTACTGAAGTGCAGTATAGACATGTAAACACCTTAATCAATTATTACTGTCGTGTAGACACGATTAAGACAATACTCTGATTAAGAATCTACCATGTAAACAGAGATTTTTGATTACCTTAATCCGGCTAAAGTCATTTTCGAAGTAAACAGAAATCGAATTAAGACATGTGGAGTATTCCTGTTTTAGTCGCATTACTGAAGTGCCGAATAGACAGCTTAATCACATTATTACCATTGTGTAGGACTTTTCGCCGCATTTTGCGACAGGATACACACACGGCAGTGGTCAACCGTTTGACGGCAAATAAAAGAGCTTCAACACCTCCATCATCTGTATGCACATACAAATAATTAACTGCATTTGAAGCTTTCATAAAATTAAAAATGAAACACCCAAAACTGTACATGGCATCATCCTGAAGACGAACTATATGTTTATACGTGAAATTACGGAAGGGACGTCGGATGGCGTATCGTGGGGATGTAATGACGTGTGCCATTAATCGAACTATGTTCTATAACATGTAAAACGGGAACATGAAAGGAATATTCTAAAAGCAACTCTTACCATAATCAACCATAATCATAATATTGGCTTATTTAGAATAAGGTAAATAATTAGATTACTGATGTCCACGATGTAAATGTAGTCATAGTGTGTTGAGGATTGAGCTGCTTAAGCTGAAAGAGCTGAACTCTGCTGAACTCAAACACTTTGCAAGTGAGTTCATCAGCTCATTCATAAAAGATGAATTGCTGATATTGATAACAGACATAATATCATAACTTACACTACCATTTAAAAGTTTGGGGTTGGTAAGATTTTTTAATGTTTTTGAAAGGAGTCTATTGTGCTCACCAATGCTGCATTTAGAATAGAATTTAATACAGTAAAAACAGTAATATTGTAAAATATTACTACAATGTTATCAGCACAGGTATGCCTACCTGCTAGGCATCACTGCCAGAAGCACCTCCGCTGGTGCCATTGGACCAGCTGCGGAGTCATCAGACGGGAGCCACCCTTCACTGATGTTCCACCCCCTAATCCCGGAACATCTCAGGGTGGTGGACAGCTCCCTGTCAGCCCCCGCAGCTGGTCCTAAAGAGGTTATGGTGATCTCAACCGGGAACCTCAGCTGGCAGTCAAGATCAGCTGCCATGCTCCACTCTCCTCCCGGTGACAGGAGAGACCGCTCCTTCAGCCTGCTGCTTTGGCTCTCTTCCCCTTGTCTGACAAAGTGGATCTGCTGCTGAGATGTTACTGAATGGACCCTGTTTGCCTCCAGTCTGCACGTCTCCAGGACTTCCGCAAGGGAGGAGCAGAGATGACAGTTCTCTTTCGATCCATACCACAATTGTAGGTTCTGGGGGCTGGGAAGCATATCATACGTGTCCCTTATGAGAAAACTAAGCCTTGCATGGGGAATCTTCCACATATCAGCCCACGTGATGTTCCTATTGATAGCTTCCCAGGTTGTCCATCTGCCTTGCTGGTGTAGCTGCAGAGCTCTGATCTTGTAACACTCCCCCTCCATCTTTGACACTTCTGTGATCACCAGATCTTTCCTTTCCTTTGTGGATGCTTTGGATGACATTTTAGGTGCAGATCCCCATCCAAGCCCTGTCCTTCCTGGCTGTGAGAACCCAACAATCTCCGGATGCTGTAGTTGGTTGATGGCCTGTACCACTGTCTACGTCACGCTCCACTTGCGTCCTGTGTAGATCTGCGCTTCAGTGTTTCTCACAAGAAGGTCGGGTGAGTCTCTTAACTCAAATAGCAGCCTCACTTTCTCCTGCTTGTAGCCCAAACTGATGGCTTTTAGTGGGAGTTCCAAGATGAATCTCCCAATGGGTTTCTGCCACATTGGAAAGACTGCGAGGGAGGCCAAGCCATTTCTTGATGTAGCTATTTGCCTTCCTGTCCATTTTCGGGACTGTTGTTAAGGTAATGTCACACAGTTTCAGAGGCCACATAAGATGCTTGTACAGAGTAAACTGGTAACACCAAACCTTGAATTTCCCTGGGGGGCAGCTTTGGTTGATCTTGTTCAGCCCATCTATGAGCTGGGGTATCACAGTGTCAGCCGTGTGCCTGTCAGATACATCAGCCGTGTAGAGTCTTCCTAGGCTTTGGACAGGTTGGTGCACAAGAAGAGGAATTTTCTCACCGCTCACTGAGAAGCAGATATTATTGTTCCTAACTCCCTTGCAAATTGAAAGGCTACGGGACTTAGCTGGCTTTATTCTCATCTGAGCCCATGCTAACAGCTCCTCCAGCCTTTGGAGGAGTCTGGACGTGCATGCAGCTGTCTGGAGAAGGGTGGTGACATCGTCCATGTAACTTCTTATGGCTGGAAGCCTTTGGCCTGAGTGGGCCCTGACTCCTCAGACCATCTGCCTGCCACCGATCAAGATGATCTCGAATGCGGCAGTAAAAAGGATGGGGGAGATAGAACATCACATTGCTATGCCCCTCTCCAGCGGGTACCAACCTGTCGAGATCTCTTGGGTTGTGTAGCAAACTTGGAAGGTGTTAAAGTACTTGGTCACTATGGTCTGAATGGGCAGTGGCACATGGAAAAAATTGAGAGCAAAGGAGATCAGTTGGTGGGGAACTGACACGTAGGCATTCTCAAGGTCCAACCAGACTACATGCAGATCTGATCTATTCCTCTTGGCTGTCTGGATTTGGTCCCAGATCATAGCTGAGTGCACCACGCAGCCAGGGAAGCCTGGGACTCCTGCCTTCTGGCAACTGGTATCAATGTAATTATTTGCCAAGAGGTAGCTGGTTAGGCATTTTGCCAGAACCGAAAATAATATCTTTCCCTCTACATTTAATAGGGCAATGCCTCTGAACTGGCTGATGTTGCTGGAGTCTTTTTCCTTTGGAATAAAGGTGGTAACTGCTTTGCTCCAATCTACAGGGATGGATTGCGCTTTCAAGGCCACTACCATCAGCTTTCACAAGTGCTTCAAGAGTAAAGGGCAGTTTTTATATACCCGATAGGGTATGCCCTTCGGTCCGGGTGCTGATGCTGCTGTTGCTTGCTCTACGATCTGCTTGACCTCAGACCATTTGGGAGAAGTGTCAAATTGCGAGGTGGGCTCAGTCAGCTGTGGTATATACCCTGGGGATCCTAGTGGGGATTCCTTCTGGCTATCGCTGATCTGGGATTTGATAAAAATCTCAAGCTCCTGCTGGGTAGTTTGCAGCTTGCCAGATTTCTTCTTCTCCAGGAGGCTTCGGGCGAGCTTGAAAGGGTCCCGAAGCAAACTCAACCTTGCTTTCTCCTTGCGGTTTCTGCATTTTCTGATCCTCTCAGCACGTCTCAAGTCTGCAAGTCTGGCCATGATCTGATTCCACAGGTACTTCAAGCTCTCCTTCTCTTGGTCTTCGGCTTTCCTCCATGCCTTCCGCAACAGGCGTCTCTCCTTTACTAACTGAAGGATTTCCCTCTCCCGTCTCCCAGTCTATTTGGGAATAGATCTCCTCTGGGGCAGTTCTCCGAACCTCTCCCGACCTTCCTCATAGATGACATGCCCGAACATGTTTAACTTGGAAGTGGTACTGCCTCTTAGTGTGCTCTGGAGAGTGAGATACAGGCTTGAGTCGAAGCTTCTCCATGCGTCCTTGTCGCTGGCTTTTGGCCAGTTGACTTTGGGTCTGCGGGACAGCTCTTTAGATGTTACACTTGGGAGTGTGCAGGTGGCTATATGTTCATGATGCTGTTGCTGAGGGCTGTCCATTGGTTGGTATGCCACCTGTTGTGTGGGCTGGTCTTTCTCACTTTCACCAGATACAGAGTTGGAATCAGCAGCACTGTGGTGCTCAACCTGGCTTTGATTCCTCTTAATGTAATTTCTCCTTGTCTGACCTGCTGTTTCAGTGCAAGCTTGCATCTGGCTGCTCCAACCAGACTTAGCCTTCCCTTGGTGGATGCGTAAACCATGATGGGTTGTCACCTTGGACCACCCGCACCCACATTCTCTCAGGATCCGTTGATCATTAGTCATTGCCATGCCAGTCATAACCAGAGGCGTCATGCCCATTCAAAGTGAGGGGGCACGTGCCCCCTCAGATTTTTGAGCCAAGTCAAGTGGATTTTGAATTCAGCTTCCAAAAGACAGAAAATAGCTGATTAATATTTTCTATATTTAATACAATCACACCGGCGTGATTAGAAAGTTCAGTGCACCATATCATCAGCTGCTATATTCAAATCTGCGTTTGCTGGCTGGTGCAGAGCCAGAGACAGACGCGTTTTTACAGCACTGCACATTATAACAATCACACACGATGCTGTTGAGCTTATGAATGCAATGACCAGTCAGAGTTGTTCAGATGAGTCATCGCTAAAATTCCAGTGTTTTGTTCACTCTCTCGCTGACTGAATACATCTTTCTGGCAAATTCTCTCATCAGAAACAAGAAAGTGCAAATGTGTGTACGAATCTGTACGATATTAATTTCATAGTGTAAACAGCTTCAGTGATTTTAATGGGAGTTTTTGAGAGTGCATGAACTAGACTGTCAGTGAAAATGTTCTTTGATAATGTAAATGTTCTTTGCTCTCTTTCTGTACAAGTTAGTAGCCTAACTTGCAATGTTTTTATTCACATTAACTTTCAATGTTAAATTCACATTAAATATAAAGTCAGTCGTATTAAAAATATGTTATAGCATGACACCCATATCTGTTAATTAAGTAAACAGACAGGTTTTTATGCATAGTTAATAGACTACATTATTAGGTTACTTTGACCATTGTCCACTATAGATCAACATCTATAGAGGTGAGAATCAAGATATTTAATGATATAGTTAATGCGTTTGGGAATGTTTTGAATAAACAGGAAAAAATTAATAAAACGTGCTGTTGTGGCTGCTGTGTGTCACATGACGACCCCCCCAACTCGTGCCCCCTCAAAAATAATGAGTGCATGATGCCCCTGGTCATAAAAATGTTGTCTGTCCTGAATGGTCCATCTTCCATCCCGCCTCTCGGTGGACTGCCGGGCTGTCTCTTTCTTGTCGTGCTTGTAGTTATTTAGGGTGTCACTGTAGCAGATGCTACACTGACGTGTGGAGAGGGTAACCAGCCATTCCACCCCTGGTGCAGTCTTTCCTGCCGTCAGCCAGTCTTCCCTGGCAGCCCTCCAGTCTTTCCTGGATGCCAACTGCTGTATTCTCAGTTGTCACAGGTGAGCCAGATAATCATGTTATCAGCACAGGTGTGCCTACCTGCTAGGCATCACTGCCAGAAGCACCTCCGCCGGTGCCGCTGGACCAGCTGCGGAGTCATCAGCCGGGAGCCATCCTTCACTGATGTTTCACCCCTTTAATCCCGGAACATCTCAGGGTGGTGGAGCAGCGACAGGGACGTCTCCCTGTCACCCCCCGCAGCTGGTCCTAGGATCCCTGTTTGCCCCATATTCTGTCCCTTCTACGGAGCCACAGCCAAAAACTCCCTCTTTCTGCCTCCTCTGCCAGATTTTTGAGTGCTCTCTTATGTTTACGGCCGGTGGTGCCCAGAGACTTCAAGAGCCGCTGGGTAGATGCTCCGATGTAGCCTCTGCAGACGATTTCTACTGGGAAGGTAAGAGCTCTCCACCCGGCTTGGGAGAACGCAGCAGCCAGCTCCATGTACCTCTCCTTTTTCCGCTCAAAGGCAGCCTCCAGCCCCTCCTCCCATGGGACGGTCATTTCGACCATGATGACCGTTTTTGAAAGGGTGGACCAGAGGACGATGTCAGGCTGTAAAGAGGTTATGGTGATCTCAACCGGGAACCTCAGCTGGCGGTCAAAATCAGCTGCCATGCTCCACTCTCCTCCCAGTGACAGGAGAGACTGCTCCTTCAGCCTGCCGCTTTGGCTCTCTTCCTCTTTTCTGACAAAGTGGATCCGCTGCTGAGATCTTATTGAATGGGCCCTGTTAACATCCAGTCTGCACGTCTCCAGGACTTCCGCAAACTTGCGCAAGACTTGGTCGGTTTTTTTTGCACATTTTTTGCTGCCTTGCACCCAGAAAGGATATGCTGGAGACTTGGATTCTGGGAGGAGCAGAGATGACAGTTCTCTTCCGATCCATACCACAATTGTAGGTTCTGGGGGCTGGGAAGCATATCATACGTGGCCCTTATGAGAAAGCTAAGCCATGTTTTAAAATGTAGTTTATTTCCGTGATGCAAAACTGAATTTTCAGCATCATTACCCCACTCTAGTGTCAAATGATCCTTCAGAAATAATTCTAATATGCTGATTTACTGCTCAAGAAACAATCATTATTATTATCAATGTTTAAAACAGTTATGCTCTTTAATATGTTTGTAAAAACTGTGATACATTTATTATTCAATATTATTTATATCAGTATAATATATTATTTATTATTCAGTAGTATTCTTTTTTTTTAAATGGTTGTGAGTGCACAGATGAACATGAAAGTTATGTAAACACTGTAAACGGTGTAGCTCATGTCTCAAATATACTGTTGCCATAACAATGTTTTAGAATTCCTGTAAAATTTGCCTAAAACGCCTAAAAAAGGCATACCCAAAGTAAATTGCATGCTGTTCTTGAACCATTTGGAGTACATACATGGTTTTGGTCTCTTTTGAAAGGTGATACTCTGAGGTGTGTTCCTCAACAGTCAGAATCACTGTAAGTCTTACTGGTATTGAGTAATAGAACTTTGAACACACTGAAAAATAAAATAAAAAATCAGCCTACATTTTTTTCAGGAGACGGACCAGTGAGCACTCCCCCATCACCATCGATAGGACTCCAGTGGAGCGGGTCAGCAGTTTCAAGTTCCTCGGCGTTCACATCACCGAGGACCTCACCTGGACTACTCACACACAGTCAGTAGTGAGGAAGGCCCACCAGCGTCTCTTCTTCCTCAGGCGACTGAAGAAATTTGGTCTGAGCTCAAAAATCCTCAGACAGTTCTACAGTTGCACTGTGGAGAGCATCCTGACTGGCTGCATCACCGCCTGGTACGGGAACTGCACCGCTCTCAACCGGAAAGCCCTGCAGAGAATAGTTCAGACAGCCCAGCACATCGTCGGAGGTGAGCTTCCCTCCCTCCAGGACATCTACACCCAGAGATGTGTGAGGAAAGCACGAAGATCATCAGAGACTCCTGCCACCCGAGCCACGAACTCTTCTCACTGCTACCATCAGGCAGACGATACCGCAGCATCAGAACCCGAACCAGATAGCAAAACGATAATCATACACATCTACACACCAGCACACTGACTCTGACAGTACTGTAGCATGTCTTGCACTGCATAGCATAGAACACATGCACCTCCATCTTCTCTTCTGCACTAACAAACTACTGCACTGAACTTCAATATAAAACACTACAGTATACATCACTGTAAGTCATATATAAAAGCTATACATTTGTAAGTCTCTTGAGTATACTGTGTATTGTGTGTATATTATGGAAATGTGTATATTGTGTACAATTGTCTATTGTATATTGTGAAAAAATTGTATATTGTATAAATGTGTATATTGTTATTTATGTATACTGTCAATTTTTCATATCTTGTTGCTTGCACTGCCATGGAACAGAGTCTTGTACACAATAATTTCACCATCGTTACACTTGTGTGACAATAAAGAGATTTGATTTTTGATTTGACACACACACACACACACACGACAGAAGCAAGAACACCACAAACACATACCTCAATATATACAGTAAAATGTATAATATACATAATTATATGTAAAATATATATAAATATAATTATATAATATAATAAAACACTTACTTTTTGAGTGTGATCTGTCCTCCATCTAAAGCCATCTGCTCATCTGCTTCAATGGATGAAATATCGCTCGCTCCGTCAAAAAAAACTTTTATTGTCCGGCCAATTTTATTGTTATACATTGTTTAACAACTAATTAGAACAAAATGTTTGTTTTTCGCGTTCTCTTTGATAGTTTTTGACGTCTAACCACCTTTTCCCGTTGTCTCTCATAGGGCGCTCTTTACGCACGGACGCACAAGTTTCCATTATCCTTTGCGCACACACTTTTGCGCATGATATGTTAAACCTGCCCACTAAAACAGCATATTATTCTGTTCAGAAGTTCATTGGCTATCAGAAACGACAGTCATTTGCAAACTCTGATGCAATTGGATCGGTCTACTGTCGATCAAAGAGAGGCTGCCTCATCCTTCAATCCTAGATGCTAGTTGGCTATTGCTGCCTGTAAACACCTCATAGATTCAGCTAATGGCTCAAATAAGGTGTCAATCAAAAGGGCAGATTTCAGCGGCCATTTTAACATCTATTACTCCGTGTTGTTTACATGCAAACACGAGCTATACTATGATACTCCTACACTCCGTGGATGTTTATCAACATATAAATGTGTTATGGATGGTTTGTATCATTCAAATCGCAAGAATCTCAGCTTTCCAAAGATATATGATACGTTTACCTTTTTTTTGTGTGTGTGTGTTTCACAAAGTTAACCCTCGAAGTATGTAGTGTACCACGGGCGGAACACTGGATGGCTGACAGGCAATAAATTAAACAGGCTTTAAAAATATTATTATTACAGTTTGCTCATTCATTATAAGCTGTTAATTCATGAGCTCAGGTTTTTAACAATTGATAAATCTTTATGCGTTTGATAAACGTAATAAATATTAATGATTTTACTGCTGTTAGTTACATAATAGTCATTTTGCATATTTTATTGTAAAATGTTTTTATTATTATTATTATTATTATTATTATTATTTTATTTTTATTATTTGCAATTCCAGTCAGAGTAAAATGGGCTAAAATGAAAGAATATGGCATGACAAAATATTGACTAAATGTAAAGGACATTTTAAGGACAAAAACAAACTTAAAACCAGAAAAATGGCAATGCTTACAGTGTTACTTAAGTCATCATTTAGTTTTTCATTCACATTTTTTCTCTTTGACATTTTTCCCACATTTTTTCTGTTGTTGTGTGTGATAATGGCAGCAGCTGGGATCATCTGTCTCCACGTATGGGGCAGAGAGAAACCACTGTTTACTTATCTGCTCATACATCTATTTATTCATGTGACAGGCTTATCTGTTCATTCATCTTAGCAAAATATTTTGGGAATGGCGCAGTGAAACTGGCCTACTCATCACCATAATCGCTTATTTTTGTTCTGTATATGCATGAGCACTTTTTTTGTGTTTTTCTTTGGTGTGTGCAGTTTGGCAGGGCTGCAGATGCAATTATGAATCCGCATGTTGTTATTAAGCTCAGTAGATTCACATAAAGACGGGCTCAAAATGACCTTGTAATAATGCCAGGCACGCTATAATGAGAACCCAGGTAGTTTTGAAAGGTTAGGTTTACAATGGAAAAATTCAAACACAAACAGGCTCTGGTTCCAATTACACTGCCGTTTCCCACACCCAACCAACAAAAGAGGAAGAAAAGGGCTAACTTTTGATTCCCCTTCTGCAATCCACAGAACTCGCTAGTCATAAATAGATGCATCCTTTGTAGTGCTTAAATTCTCCCAAGCAGCATGTTGCATTTTGTTTCATTCAGTCTGAAAGGGGAAGGGTGGAGTAAGGTTGGGGAGGTACTTTTAGAAATGTCTTGTAAAATTTTTTAAAATGTAAAAACCATCTCCCTCTTTTTTTGGAAAACTGGCCACATACGACAATGTATGTAAGAATAAGCAGAAGCCTCCCAGCTTAATCTCCACTGAACTGAACAAACAGCACGTTCGCAATGATTTATGGTAATCCTAATATGGCTAGCGTCCACTGGCGTGAAAGAAATCAACCCAATACTGGGGGGTCTGCCGGTAAAATGTACAGCTGTGTGGTTGTCTTCAGGTCTGTGACTGTTTTTAATCATCATATATGCACGCTTTGTTTCCATATTTCCCAAAAGTCTTCCCAAAGTGTCAATTTAACGCACTTTTGTTAATCCAGTAACAGTCTAGCCAGAATAAAAGTGTGCATTTGAAATTGGAAATAAAAAATCTTCACTGTCAGTGTTCTTCTAATGTTGGGAAACGTATGGATAATGTTTGAATCCATAAGTTTATGAGGGTTTTGTGGAAGCTGGCTGGCAAGAGGCCTACCTGGAATGCAAATCAGCCCCATTTCAACACATCATATGGCTACATACCAAGAGTGTGTGTGGTATATAGTCAACTGCTAGTTTTGTGATGCTCAGGATCAGTATGACATGCTCAATTTTGCTGTGTATGCTGTGATCTGATAAGATTTTGTGGAAATATTAGAGCATGCTTCAAGAAAAGGCTTTTACATGAACTGACCTTGCATGTTTGCTGGTAAACAGCTGGATTAAAAACTCAAGTGAAATTCTTGTTAGTTCTCAAGATCTGGATCATCTTGTTGTTCACAAACAATGACTCACATGTTCCGTCTCAGAAGATGCAAAGGGAGATACAAATGGGAGGGAATCCAGTTGTGGCAAAACTGTTTAAAGTCATGGCAAAATGGAAGTAACATCATATCATATTCAACACATCAACATAACATATTTTCTTTGGTATGATGCATCTGAATATAATGGATTACTGAAAAAAAAAAGAAAAATAAGCATGTGAAGTCTCAATGTCCCAATCTTTTTCTTTTGCATTTTTCTTGAAGATGACATGGTGTCTTCATTCAGACTCAACAGGATAAAAATTGCACTTTTGCTCAAGTGTTGGCCATAAAAAAAATGGAGCTACGAGATTGAGATCTTCATTCCCCTGTACTGGCTAGAGTGGGGACTTGATTTTATCCATTGGTTGTTGATTGGATGGAGGCGAGTCTGAATGTTAGCTTGCAGTCAATTATAAGAAAGGGGTGGAGTCTAAGTAAACGAAATGATTGGAAATCTGGCATGCGTCACCAGAGAGAAGTATGTTGTTTCTGCGCAAGATCCAGTTATGACATTTGGATTAAGAATACTCATGTTTTCGACTCCTTTGCTGTGTCTAAAATCATTGTATGTATTTAGTTATTATTTTGAGTATCTTGAACCTTCCTGTCCAAGCAGTATTTTGTGCTAAGACAAGAGGTGACAATGGGCACCCTCACCTAGACGTTATATCAATTCAATTCATTTATTTACCTCTGAAATAATATTCGAAGGCTGTTTCTTGTGAATGTCCCCTCTTTAAAAGTGTGTGTATTATCAACAACTAGAAAAATGATGATGGTGATACTCAGAATTTGTCAATGGTAATGTATGTCAATGTAAGTTACATATTTAAAATGTCAATGGTAATGTCGTCTCTAAATAGGAGTAATATGGGCAGCCATGCTCTAAGTGTGTTATTTTAATATTTAAGGCTTTGTGTCTGAAAACAAACATTCTTTACATTTAGTATGTAATATAATAACTGCAACCTTGTAACTATTCTTATAGCTGACCTTGTAAGTAATTGGAGTCAGTTCCAGGGGTCAGTTCTCCTAGGGCTGGAGTCAGGAATCGGAGAAACCCAGAATCATACATCCCTACTGTCTAAATTCACTATTTAGTCCTGTCACTATGCAAGCATGCTTTACTATGAAACTGAAAAAAACATGCCACAAAAAATAGCCTCTTTTAAGATGTCTGTGCATATTTGAAGACAGTGGTATTCCGCACATCTGCGTTTGACTGAGATATTTGATAGATTCAGACAATGAGAATGGCCCTTCCCTGTGCGTCATACATAAAG
Source organism: Sinocyclocheilus anshuiensis (assembly GCF_001515605.1). Classification (NCBI taxonomy): domain Eukaryota; kingdom Metazoa; phylum Chordata; class Actinopteri; order Cypriniformes; family Cyprinidae; genus Sinocyclocheilus; species Sinocyclocheilus anshuiensis. Next base: position 1,760,006 of record NW_015555721.1, read on the forward strand.
AATTAAGTTGTTTTTTTTTACAAATAATGAAGGAAAATTATACTCTTTATTCATCCCCCTCATTCTGCTCTATGAGCAAGAAGTGATTAGCATCAATGCTTTTACCATATGAAGCCAACACCCTGGGATGAGGTAACGACACACTGAGATCTCCACATTTGGGGACAATTCTGTCAAAGGTATGCAGGAAATGCTTCCCACAGGGGTCTCCCGTGATGACCTCTGCTGACCCACCCCATCCCTCATGATGCCCAGAGTAATGATAGTGCTAACAGCTGTCGTAGCTTCCATTAATGGCTGTTAATAAGTGGGCTCTCACTTTTAGGTGGTGTTGACTGTGTGTAACAGTGCTTCAGGGATTTTTGTACATGCACATTTTTGAAGGCCAAAACTCAAAAATTAGCTAGTATTTTAGCACTTCCAGTTCCAACGTCTTGAGGTCAGTATTTTTTTTTTGGATGGGTTTTTGGTTCTGTGGTTCACACAAGCTCAAAATAACTTTTATTATACGACATAAAATACATCAGTTATACCCCCTGGTGATTTTTTAAAAGCTTTTGCTTGAAACAAAATGTATTGCTGCTAAGCAGTGGCTAAATGGTACTTAAAGGGGTTGTTAGACATTAACCGTCATCACATAAACTCATCAACTCACTAGTCTGCAGTGCTGGGTAGGTACTTACAAATTGTAGTCCATTACTGATTCCAATTTATATAACAAAAATTGTAGTTAGCAACGTAATACATTACATTACACATTACAGGTAATATAATCGGACTACTTTTAGATTCCTTTTAGCCTAACTTGTTTATCACATTTAAACAGGAACATTTTGTTACCATATTGATATAAAAATACAAAGAAAAATATATTTAATTAATTCATTGTTTTTAACAAGTGCATGAAACATTATATTACGTCAAAGTTTCCCCAACTAGGGTTTGTGATGGAACTGCAGGGGGTTTGTGAGTTTAATGAAAAGCTAGTAATTCATTAAATCATGAAAATATACAATTAAAATAAATCTTTTTAAAATTACAATAATCAAAATAAAACACTTGATAAAAAAATATGGAATATTACACCTGTTTACCTGCATGTCATGTGACCATGTGAAAACAAATGTAATCATAATCAATAAAAAAGTAATTGTAGTCTGATTACAAGTATTTTAAAATGTAATGTAATCTACTTACAAGTGGAACCTGATTATGTAATCCAGATTATATGTAATCAGTTACTACCCAGCACTTCTACTCTGCTTTTACAGCCTCGTTGTGTTTATATTCACACCCTAGCAAACTAGTCAAACTCAAAGTTTCTGGGAAAATGTTTTAAGTTGTTGGAAGCTTAATGGTGGTGACCCTAAGGTCAGGTGACTATGGTGTAGTTCACTTACAGCCTTCATTTACTTTTTACTTGCGGTGATTGTATTTAGGCTTCAAAATTCATAAAAGTTCTGAAGATTATAATGCTGAACCAAATGTGTAAGAATCATAAACTTGTCACAGAGCTTATTTTCTGCAATAATGCACAAGCCAAAGGAAAAATCCTTTTGGGTGTTTGTCAAGGGAACAATGGTGAACTTCCAGATTGGCCTACAAAAAGGTACACTCAGTGCTCTATGTGATGGAAACATATTAAATATGCGAAATATAATTAATTAGTTTGTGATCTCTTTTGAACCAGCTCCCTGGACATCCAGTAAGAGACGCAATGTTTATAGTACTGTCAGACCAGCAGGAATGTGTTATTGGGGTTTGGGAGGGAACAATTGCTGTAATTCGAGTGGACTTCAGCTCAGAGTTGGTCTCAGTGGACATCGTTCAGCCAGCGTTGGGGGCCTGGGCTTCGTCATGGTGTATGTTTGTGATTTATTCGGCTGTTACTGTGAAAGGGGGCCGTGGCAGAGGGGCTGAGTTTAGGGCTGGATGGGGGTGGGCAGTTAAGTTAAGCCATCTCCCCTTTGGTCATGGTGTGATTCGGGAGGTCTCAAGTTTACCCTAAAACACCAAGGACCCCCAAATACTATGATTTCCTAGCAAGGGGCCCCCTTCCTAAAATATCAAAGCAACTATGTGTTTGCATGTATGAAGTCCCACTTATACTGTGTGAGAAAAATAGCAAATGTGATTGTATAAAGACAATTTCATCAAAAAAGTATCATGGTTTCCACAAAAAATGAAGCAGTTTTTTCAAAATTGATAATGATAAAAAAAGTTTCCTGAGCAGCAAATCAGCATATTAGAATGATTTCTGAATGATCATGTGACACTGAAGACTGGAGTAATGATGCTGAAAATTCAGCTTTGCATCACAGGAATAAATTACATTTTAAAACACATTACAATAAAACATAGTTGTTTCAAATTCTAATTGCATTTCATAATATTACTGTTTTTACTGTATTTTTTTATCAAATAAAAGCAGCATTGATGAGCATAAGAGACTTATTTTAAAAAACATAAATCTTACCAACCCCAAATGTTTTGAAGACAATAATAACCAAAAAAATGTTGTATTTTGTACTCTACAAACCCCAGAGAGCACGATAAAAATGACAAAATAATAAACACAAATACTTGTATTTTTATATATTGCAAGGAAGGAAGAAACGCTTATAAATCTAACTTTATGTAGAGATGATTTAAATATGTATTTATTTCATTTGCAATATGGTGATTCTGCTTTTTTCTTACTATTCATTAAAGAAATAAACACAAACTTTGGCTTTCAATGCCATATCATAATCACAATTAATCTTATGATTTCTGGCCAGACACAAAAAAAGCTGAAATAAACCATCAAAATGTACAATTCTGTAAATGTATTCACAGTGTTATCAATGTAAATGTTATCACATGAAACATAATTGATATCTTGATACGTTAACTTTGACAGTCCCAAAAATGCATATTGTAAAAATGTCGTTGACCACCCAGCACCTCCTTCCGGACCCAGTTTGGAAGCCCTTTTCCTTGTTGAATGAAGGCCGCCCATACAGTGATTGAAGGAGCTCCTACATGACACTTGGCCTATCTATCCCTACTCAGTGAAACACTGTACACTAGCCACGGCATTTGAACACCGCCTTGGAAAGCATGCATTGTTTTTAAGTATAGGCTGACTCACGGCCCCTCTGGCCTGATATCTGATTACAGCTGAGCGAAACGCAAACATCCAACACAGATCTCAAAGCTACTCATGTAGACAGATTTGGTCTGGGAGAATGAGTAAAGTAAAAACAGCAACCGTAATTACAGCCCTCCCGCTACAGACAAAGCCTTATCTTTCATTATGCCACAATACAGCTGTGAACTTTTGTCAAAGATACAAGTAGCCTTAAAGTGGAAGTGAAGCAGTCAGTTAAGTTAACATTATTTAGTAAAGTGATTTCCACTTTGATTAAAAAATATATAACAAACATGATTAATGTAACCATTTTAAAGAAAAACGGTTGTTTTGTTATAGCTTTTAGAGCAAGGGTGCCGCCATCTTGCAGTACCGCATGTGACGTCACGGGGTTGGTTCGCTCCGATGGCCAGTGAAGTAATATAAGCATTTCTTTACATAGTGTGTTCAAAATGTAAAGAAATGCTTATATTACTGCACTGGCCATCGGAGCGAACCAACCTCGTGATGTCACACGCGGTGGTACTGCAAGATGGCGGCGCCCTTGCTCTAAAAGCTATAACAAAACAACCTTTTTTCTTTAAAATGGTTACATTAATCATGTTTGTTAAATATTTTTTTAATCAGAGTGGAAATCACTTTACTAAATAATGTAAACTTGACTGACTGCTTCATTTCCACTTTAAGGGACGTGTTATGCAAAACCTTTTGGTAGACCAACAAAGTTGCTGGTATTTCAATATCGTTGCATGAGAAATTAAAGGGAAAAGGGAATGCCGTTGACAGATTTCAAAAGCGACGGCCAAAGTTTTCGACAAACCCGTACCGTGATTTGTTGATCTAACCCATTTCAGCGCTGAGACATATGTGAATTAATGCTCGTCTCCTCCACCCAGTGCTTTTCAATATGTTATAGCCTCATCTGTTCAGGATGTCCTCCCTCACTGCTCTGGTGACATAATATACATTTCAGCCCACACCCATGAAGTTTTTCTCTCCGTTGCGAGTCAATGACTTCCATTTGCTCTATTTTTTGCTGGTTTCACTCCAGCATGATGGTGGCTCCTCCCTCTCTCCAGACACATGTGAAATTCCCAAGGTCGTTCCGCATCCAAAACTAATAACGAAACCTCCCTGATTACTGTCACGCTTGCCGTGAAGTGTCATTCCTACTAAACCAGCCTCCTCTCGAAGCAGACAGGACTCGGGGACATGACTCATCAGGACAGACCACGAGGAACGCTAGCTAGCGGCTAATAACGGAAAAAGATTTTAGTCACAACATGTGTTTTGAGACATCAAGCTTTTGGCATGCGATAAAATGCAATCACTACAAATCATATTTGGGATTGAGTTTAGAAGTGATGTGGTGCAGAAGTTAGATGTAATCGTACAGTCAAGCCAATTGGTTTCCAGCAAACAAACAAAATACAGGTGCATCTCAATAAATTAGAATGTCGTGGAAAAGTTTCAGTAATTCAACTCAAATTGTGAAACTCGTGTATTAAATAAATTCAATGCACACAGACTGAAGTAGTTTAAGTCTTTGGTTCTTTTAATTGTGATGATTTTGGCTCACATTTAACAAAAACCCACCAATTCACTATCTCAACAAATTAGAATATGGTGACATGCCAATCAGCTAATCAACTCAAAACACCTGCAAAGGTTTCCTGAGCCTTCAAAATGGTCTCTCAGTTTGGTTCACTAGGCTACACAATCATGGAACTTTTCCATGACATTCTAATTTATTGAGATGCACCTGTACACACTTCGTTACTACACGATGAATGAATCGTCATATCACTTTTTCCACAGGTTGATACTTGGTGTAAGTAGAGCCTTTGTGATAAAGACGTACACTTAAAAAGAGTACTTGTTACAGAAATAATATACTTTAAATTTATATACTTAAGTGTGAACTCAATGTAAAGTATTCAGACACTTAAATGCATGTTAAATGAAAATGTATTATAGTTTTAATTTAGATTAAATGCAGTTAGCTGAACTTTAGAGTGCTTTTTGATCCACTTAGGTAGAAGTTAAGGTCACACTTTATAATAAGGTCCTATTTTTGCCATTAACAAACCATTAACTATAACTTTTGCCTCAGTAAACTCCTGATTAGCTGCTTATTAATAGTTATAAGTAGTTGTTAAGTTTAGATATTGGGTAGGATAGGGCTAGAATATGGCCATGCAGAATATGTGCTTTATAAGTACTAATAAACAGTCAATGTGTTAATAATATGCATGCTAATAAGCAACTACTTAATAGTGAGAATTGGTCTCTATAAAATTTTACCGAAGTTATATGTAATTTCATAATTACTTCTATTGTCTATGAAATATGGTTAAAGTGTACTGCTAAATGTGCTGACGAGAATTTATAGTAAACAAAAATATACTTTAATATATTTTTCTGTATGACGTGTTTAAATGTATTTATAATTAGACATTTGTAATGATGAAGTTGCAATTTAGTACATTAAAAATATATTAAGTTATAATATTGAATAACACGCTAGTTAAAATTCAAACTCAAGTACTTCACAAAAAAAGTATACTTTAAAGAATTACAAAAGATTATTAAAACATGATTGAGAAAGTACTTTGAAGCTATTTTTTTATTTTTTTAAATGAATGAAAAAGGCACTGTTTAAAAAGTGTATAAAAACTGTTCATAAAAGTGTATCTCTTTAAGTGCACTTATATGCACTTTTATTTCATTAATGTTATATTATCCGCAACAACTAAATGCCCTACTTTTTCCTCAATGGACGTTTCCATACTGGAGCATTTGGTGCAGACCTGTTTGACGTCAGTTTGGTTGGCGTGAAAGAGATTTTCCAAACTCTTGTACTGTTACAATTGATATGAACACAATCTGTCCTAAATCGCAGAAGTTAAACCCAAACGACAATGTGAAAGCAGGAATTCGACAGAATCAAACTGTTCTTTTAAAAAAACCTTGTACATTAATGTTTATAATGTGAAAGATAAACTTAAGATAACCACGTTTAGCCTTAAAATACAGGTCATGACACTAGGACGATCCATTCTGCTGGTTTAGTGGTCAATAAACTAAATGAAGCCAGACCAAGAGCTCTCTGACTCAAGTAGCACGTTGATTTAAACCATACTCGCTCATCTCAGTCTCAGTCGTGAGTCACTTTGGCATCATTGACTGCTTCGGCACAAGGAAATGTTTAAGTCAGAATATTGAATCTTCTTATAGTAAGTCAGTGTATATAGTAAGTGAGTCATATGGCCTGTGGCTCTTCCTGTCAAGCTATATTATAAACAGCCGCATTACATTTCTGGCATCATTCATTGTTCACATGCGAGCCATAATTAACCTTCACAGGGAGGGAACCCTTCTATTTACAGTGAGATTGAAAAGGCTGAGATCACATTAAACATTTGAGATGCAAAATCTAATTTAAACCTGGAAAAAAAATGAAAGTTTTAGGATTTTTAAATTACCATCACAGCTTCCATTTAAATTCATGACAAAGCATTTAGTCAGTGGGTTCTGTATTTACCTCCAAATCATAATCAAGTTTACATCACATGTTGGGTAACAAATTTATGAAAATATGATTGACTATTGCTCCCTGCTGATCCAAGCAAAGTCATATGAAGTTCTTATGATGATTCATTATTCCAGGGATTCCCAGATTCTTTTTTTGTCAAATCCCTTTGACCTAAAATTTTAAGTTTTATATTTCAATAATTTAACAACACATTCATGTATTTATGGTTCTGATGTCGATTCATATATATATATTTATTGTGTGTGTGTGTTCACTGCTGTGTGTGTGCACTTTGGATGGGAAAAATACAGAGCACTAATTCCGAGTATGGGTCACCATACTTGGTCACATGTCACGTCACTTTCACTTTTCATTTTTTTATATTACAATATTGTTAGGAATAAAACTTTACTTGTTAAAATATATGTATATACAGTAGATGTATATCAAATGGATATAGCATTTTATGATTTAATGAATTTTTAGCTTTTCATCATCTCTTGCAGTTTATTTATAATATTTATGTATAATTATTTATTTCCAGTTTTATGATTGAATTAATTATTTTCCTCAACGCACAAATCTCCTGCAGTTCCCTCATGAACCAACAGGGAGTTATATAAAATATATATTTATTTGTTTATTTGTCCTTAATAAGTTGTTATATTTCTAAAATCTCCTCAGTAATTTATAAAAGATTCAAATTCAAGCAAAAATCTTGCTGAGCAACAAGTATAAGACTCTTAATGGTCCACTGCCAGCACTATGTCAGACTGTTCAGTGAATGGACAAGGCTGTATATTTATGACCCTCTCTATGACCTGCATCAAATGGGGAGATCAGGGTAAACGTATTGCCCTGCCGCCACTAGCCCATTACTCTGACCCATAATCCATCCATCTCACAGAACAGCAGAGCTCCTGAGCCAACCCACAGCAATGCCGTCCAACACTCAAACCCTAAGCAGAGCACAGAAAAAGAAAAAGAAAAAAAACACAGGGCTGGCACAGGGAACACCTCCCTCACTGTATTTACAAACACAGCTGCTGCCATGGGACTCCTGATGAGGGCGTGACAAGGGGGCGCTTATAGTCACGCTGACTGCACCAAAACATCTTCAAGCGTCGAGAGGATCAAGCATTTGCGAGGAGTTACGAGAAGACACACTTGCGAATGTTTTATTCAAAAAGTTTAATAAAAGTCGAAATCCTGGTTGTATTTAACTTCAAAGCGACTATGATGGGATCTATTTGCTATGCAGTCCAGATGCAGAAGTAAACAGACACATGCCAACATTCTGGGCATACCGTGGGGCCACTGGGAGGGGCCTATGGGGCTCCACACACACTGGTACACATAAACACTCGCACATTGAGACGCGCCCTATGCCACTACATCACAGTGTTCAAAATGAAGGACAACGCTGAATATGCTGTAAACAAACAGCTAATTTCATGAATTTATGATAAAACCAATCACATTGTGTATGTATGGTGATGAAAGTGTTAACTTTCCCTTAAAGTCTACCAAGATAAGTTTAAGTTTAAATCGTTAGTGGGAAAAGTTTAAAGCGCTTGAATAAATGCTTAATTGCGTATTTAAGCTATTTGTTCTATCTAAGCTTTTAAAGTGAGATGTTGTGAAGTATGGGAGGGAAAAGAAAGAGTGTGACGCAGTGACGCTTCAGGGCGGTGTTTTCACGTTTCCGAAAAAAAAAGAAAAGAAAAGAGGAAAAAAAGCAAATACTGCTGTGGTACTACATCTGGAATACAGAGACTCGTGCTTTGAGAATCTATAGTGGGATCCCATAGTAAAGGCAACCCAGTGTTTTCTTCCTGCTCTCTTTCGCTTTTCAAGGATTTTTTCCTCTCCCCCTCACCTGTAAGTTGGAGAACATTGGAAGTTTTCTTTTTACTTTGGTTCATTTATGGAATATTTGCACGTCTTTTCAGGAGATACTCAGCCACATTTCTGTTTACCATTATTTTCCTTCTGGAGACGTCCTAACCTTACTTAGCTCATCGTTTGTCTTTTCTTGGGAAGTCTTATTTAAAGTGGAGGCTATTATTATTATTGCGCTTCTTATTATGTTTTTAATAAGTTTGTTTCTGTTAATCATATTATTAGTATTAGTTTCACATTGTTAGTCCTAATAGCCAATATTTTGATATGAGCACATCTGTTTTGATTTTAGTCAGTCGCTCGCAGAGTTTTGCAACTGGTCTGGATGCAAACAAATGCTTTGGAACGCTGCTTTGGAATTCTTCGTCCTTTGTCTGGTTCCGAAATCTGCCTCAATTCGTACTCAACAAATATTTCATTTTTGTTAGCTTCTCATAATCTTTATTTTCTGAGGAGGGAACAACAAAGAAACAGATAAACAGTTAAGACGTGACGAGAAAAAACGCGGCACCTCGAGAAAAAAAAAAAGTGATGTGACTGCATGTGGGACGTGTTTTTCTGATAAATATAGATATTTAGATGGCTTTTCAAACATTACAGTGTGATTAGTGTAATTATCAACGTAATGTATCCACAATACAGATGTTTTCGATTAAAATGCAGGAGAAAAAAGAAAATAAACAGGACTGAAGGGGTGTTTGGGTTGGGATAAGTTTGACAGCAGCGCGATCTGGTGGCCAGATGTGGAACTGCATGAGTAAACGCTGCCCGCTATAAAGCCGCCAGGTGTGTATTTGAGGAGGAGCTGTGATTACTTTCTCTTTCTGTTCTCTTAGACGAGCCTCAAAATGCTGGCCATTCTGTTAGCAACGATAGTCTTGCATCTGACAGACCTTATCATTCTCTTCATTTCCACATGTGCTAATGTGAGTATCATCTTTGAGGTCTGACTTGCTTGCTTTTGCTTTAATGGGGCATATGTCTGAGCTGGAAGTTAGTAAAGGATTGGTTCATGTGTAGATGTAATCATATTGGTGTGTATTTATATAAAAAAGGCCTGGAGAACACATGGAGTTGCGAATTATGACCTCTGGCATGACTGCACACAAACTAATGGAAGATATCACTGCCGTGAGACTAGCGATGCTGGTGAGTCTTTAAAAATTGAGTCTAAAACTCTTTGAAAAGTTCCATATTTATTTAAAAGTTCCAAATGGGCGATAACGCATCATCAGTACAACAACTAAATGTGTTCTTATATGAGGAAGAGAAACATATGACTTAAGAATAGTAGCAATGTATGTAATGTTCGTTCTGATTTTTTTGTCTGTGTTTCTTTACAATCTGTCAGACTGGCTTCAAGCAGTTCAAGCCCTCATGGTCCTAGCCACCATTTTCTGCTTGATCTCCTTCATCATCTTCCTCTGCCAGCTCTTCACTCTTTTAAAGGGAGGTCGCTTCTTTTTCACGGCAGTCTTCCAGGTCCTTGCCAGTGAGTATTTCCTCTCCGGGTCGATCAGATCCCATTTCACTCATCCCTACTGAAGGTTTTTTATTCTTTCTCTTTCTGTCTCCCAAAGGTCTGTTTGTGATGAGCGGAGCCATCATCTACACGGTGATGAGTCCAGAGTGGAAAAATGAGAGTGATGGTTATGGATACGCCTTCGTCCTGGCCTGGCTGGCTTTCCCTCTCACGCTCATCAGTGGCTTCATTTACATTGTCCTGAGGAAGAAAGAATGAGAGTTTAGGCCTCAGGGATTGTTGTAGAACTGAGAACACTACTCAGACGACAGACTCTAACCTAACGGCCGTCTCCTCCAGGCCTGAATATTTAGACCCTAATGTGATCAAAGAAACTGACAGTTCATGAAGATTGAATACAGCGAAGACACAGAGTGCATGACACAAAAAAAGGTGTCTTTGGCTGGTGAGCCTATTTATATCACTTTTATATGGCTTTTTTTGTAAATAGTAATGCTATGAAGTGTCAATGAAGGCCCTGACTTTTTAAGATTTTACTCAAGGAGGAGAGATATAGGAAAAGTGTCATCCTTTTTTTGTTTTGGATTGTGTGTTATAACCCTTTTCAAATATCTTGTTTTAAAATGTCATAATAAAGTGTATTCTCAAAGGGAATTTGTTGACGTCGACTTGAAATTTTCTCTTATATCCAAATTCCAGAATAATAAAACAAAGAATTGTGTTGTTTTTGTGTTTGAAATTCTTTGGAAATGGTGCTATGTATTTACCATTGCTGAACTTTATAGTTAGATATACATATAGGCTCAAATGTTGTGTTCAATCTCACGAAAACATTTTATAACACATATTTTACCTGTGATTATATCGCTTTATGAAATGTCTTTTTTCTGTATTCCTTTTTTGTTTGTTTTGTTTAAGAAAATAAATATCTAATTTTTTTCCTTGTCTTAATTTTCAATACTTCAGGAAGACCGAGCCCTATGCACAGTGGACACATTTAGTGAGATGCTGAATTACACTGTAATAGAGACTTTTTGAAGTTTGTTATTGTTTGGTGTCCAGCTAGAAATGCAATGTAGGAGGAAAATCTGAAAAGTCAAGCAAACCCCTCCCAAAAGGAAGCACAGAGACTGAGGTCAGGCTTTCTGTCAGTAGATGAAGAAAACAGATGTGACAGTGGTGACTTTTCATGGACTACATGTGAGTCATCTCAGAGTCCGGAGGATCAGAAACCAAAACGTGAGTGAAGAAAAGGCAGTGTTTAACAGGACTGACAGGACTGAAAACAACTATTATGTCATTGTTTTTAATTGTGCAAGTTTCAGTGTGAAATGAAAAACAGAATTACACTGAGAAAACTCAGAAAAACAGTAAAACATTCCCAGCATTCTCATGAAATCCTGAAGATTCATTTGACATGAGGGCTGTGGCTATTGGGCTATAGTCCTGAATTTTCTTAAGTTGCATTGCAGATGTAAGCAAACTGTGTACAGGTTTATATATCCTGGTGGGGACTTAAACCTGACTACACACAGACTCATGGGGCCTCATTTATCAATCTAATGTAGAAACGAGAGTAGATCCGTGATCAGAAACCAAAACGCGAGTAAAGAAAAGTCTGTGTTTAAAAGTTGTCTGTCTGAATGCAGTTATTGACAGGACTAAACAAAACTATTTGTTTTTAAATGCGCAAGTTTCAGTGTGAAATGAAAACCGGAATTACATTGGGAGATCTCAGAATAACAATAAAACATTCCCAGCATTCTTATGAAATCATGAAGCTTCATTTGAGATGAGGGCCGTGACTAGGCTGTTGGGTTATAGTCCTGAATGTTCTTTCAAGCCACCTTATTTTGCAACACGGAAGTAAGCAATTTGTGTGTGTATGTCACCACAAAGATAGTAATACCACTATTTTTGAACTAGTGGGGACATTTGTTTGGTCCCCATGAGGAAACAAGCTTATAAATCATACTAAATGTTTTAAATAAAGTTTTTCATAATAAAGTTTTTTGAAAATCTAAAAATGCAGAAAGTTTTGTCTGAGAGGAAGTTTTAGAGGTTGGGTTATAGGGTAAAGGGATAGAAAATACAATTTGTATAGTATAAACACCATTATGTCTGTGTCCCCATTAAACATGGAAAGCAAAGTGTGTGTGTGTGTGTGTGTGTGTGTGTGTGTGTGTGTGTGTGTGTG